>NC_141694.1:929641109-929963609 GCF_964263255.1 Lissotriton vulgaris
AGTGTTTCGGGGAGGTCAAGACAAATTTTGGGCCCGGTGCCACTGCTCCTGCTGCACCATTCAGGTTCAGCCTGTTGTCAGCAAGGTAACTGCACTTGTGACTGCCTGTTTAGTAGTAAAATATAGCAATATTTGGTATTTAGTGGGGTTCCTAGAGCTTTTGGTCCTGGTGCTACTGCATCTGCTGCACCATTCAAATAATGACCCTATTGCCCTCCAGATAAATGCACTTGTGACTGTTTTGTTTAGTAGTCACATTTAGCAATGATCTGGGTTTAGTGGGGTCCCTAGATCTTTTGGCCTCAGTCCAATTCAAATCAAGTCCTTTTAACTGGAAGGTAGCTGCCTGTTTTGGTGCAAATATAGAAATTGTATGTATTTAGATGAGTTCTGACAAGTTTTGGATCCGGGGCTGCTGCTCCATTGAAATAATGACTAGTTGTCTGCAAGGTAACTGCACTTGTGCTGCCTATTTAGGAATAAAATATAGCAATATTAGGTGTTTAGTGGTGTGCCTGGAGCTTTTGGGCCTGGTGCCACTGTACCTACTGAATCATTCAAATAATGACCCTGTTGCCTGCAAGGTAACTTCACGTGTGACTGCCTATTTGATAGTAAAATATAGCAATATTTAGTGTTTAGTGGAGTTATGACAACTTTTGGCCGGTGCCACTACACCTTTCGCACAATTTAAATTAAGCCCCTTTCAAATGCAATGTAGCTGCAATTGTGACTGCCTGTTTATTAGTAAAATATAGCAATATTAGGTGTTTAGAGGAGCTCTGACAACTTTTTGGCCCAGTGCCACTTGACCTGCTGCACCATTCAAATCATGACCCTATTATCTGAAAGTTAACTGTACTTGTGACTGTCTGTTCAGTTGTAAAATATAGCAATTTTAGTTGTTTAGTGGGGTACCTAGAGCTTTTGGTCCTGGTGTCACTGCCCCTTCTGCACCGTTAAAGTCATGACCCTGTTGTCTGCAAGGTAACTGCACTTGTGACTGCCTGTTTAGTTTCAAATTGATTTTAGCATTAATCTGGTTTTAGTGGGGTCCCTAGAGCTTTTGTCTCTGGTGTCACTGCAAACGTGACTGCCTGTTTAGTAGTCAAGTAGAGCAATATTATGTGTTTAGATGAGATCTGACAACTTTTGAGCACGGTGCTACTGCACCTGCTGCACCATTCAAATCATGACTCTGTTGTCTGCAAGGTACCGTCACTCGTTGATGCCTGTTTATTAGTGAAATATACCATCGCTCTTATATATCCACTTTATTTTTAACGAACAATGTTTATTACAACATTTAGAATTTGATCATAATGACCAAATAAAAATCAATCCAATATACCTGCAAAGTGCAAAGAAAGGTACTGAGGCATGAATAGGAAATACCACAAACATTCTAAGGCAAAAGCATCTGCTTTACACAACGAAGTAATAAAAAGCAAGCATTCCAGCATACTGTTAGAAGCTGCCTGCCTGCCTTTTCCGTGAGAAGAGATCTTATCTTGACAGTGAATGGGGCTTAAACAATGTGAATATCTTTACTAGAAGTATAGTAAATGCGTGCAGCCAGGGGAAGTTAACAAAAAAAATGTTCCACACAAAAGCGAATGAACACAGTAATTCGGGTAAAAGGGAACTGATAAGAGCCCCCTTTTAGGATATATTAAATACAAGAAATTTCACAAGTACATCACAAGCGCCTTGCAGGCGAAACCTAAAAAAGAAGTGGAGGGACTAACCAAATTAAGTAATATGCAAGTGTCATCGCAGTGCGTGACATTTCATGTCGCATCACAAGAAGAGACATCTGATCTCAAGACCTCACACATATGTTTAACAGGTCTATCATATGTACATTTGAGAGCATTCCAAGACTTAGCAAATAAAAGCTGATCAGAGCGTAAGCCTGTGCCTTAAGTTCCCTGTCTGAAGAAATTAACAGCCCAATTGTGGATAAAGTTTGGTTTCTGACTAACTAAATTCGACAAGCACTAAGTTCTACCAGCTAGCAAAACCTGGCACCAAGTGTGGAGCAAATTATTAATAATCTGCTGTTGCTGGGTCACCTCTTCGCTACAGGTTCTTAGCAAGCAAGGAGGACTTGACACTGGAGCGAAGTTTAAACCATAGGTCATTTATTAACCTCATCGCTGCTAAACATATTCCCCTCCGGTGCTGAACTATAATGATAATGGGTGTGGTCATGACGGAACGGTTCCGTCCTCAGCACAGCTCCACTGTGCCTCATGACGGAACCGTTCCGTCATGAGCATCGAAGGGGTTAAGCATTCATGAATGGGTCTCCATCCGACAAGCACCATAGAGATACTCAAGGAGAGCGCACACTGAACAATGGTTACATGGGTTTTTATAGCAAAGATCACAGACAAGGGACGCCCAGAGGTAAATAGAACTTTGGGAAGAACACACAAATGAGACAATCTGTAAGAATCAACAACCTTGGTGTCTTGTGTAACTGTCGCGTCCTGAGGCTGCACAATACGATAGGTTATCTGAACAAACTTTATCTAAGTATTTACCATTGTTTAAAAGAACCCAGTGCAGACATCAGCTGTTCTTTTGTTCTGACTTTGCATGTTTACGCAGCCTACAATGTCTCAATTTAGATTCGTTACCTAATGTTTATGCAGGTGTGGTGTCAAGGATAGAGCCAGGCTGAAAACAGAGCAGGGGTGAAAATGGATGAGGCACAGCTTAATTAAAAAACGAAAGAATCAGATTTTACATTTCCACAACCCTTCCTTTTCAGCGGTGGTGAATCCATTCTAAGAGGTACACATATTGTGTACATTAATATTCATCAGTTCATGAATTTCGGTATGCACCATCATTTTTCTATTCAATTCATGAACATTGACTGTGGAAGGTTTAATACTACTACAAATATTTATGCAAGAGTTGCATATCATAGGGGCACATTAGATGCTGCAGCAGCAAGTTAGAAAGATGGCTCTTATCATTACTATTCCCATTAATAATTTCCAACCCCAACTGGAGATAACTCCATGTAACCATTTGGACCAGGACCATGTTCCTTGGTCTTGATGTATTTCTGCAGCTATTTTATGTAATCTGGAAATGGTGTTATAGACAGAAGGGGCGTGGTATGAACTCACAGCAGCTACTACCGATGATGTGACATGCTCCACCATGGTCGGCGAGCACTACATCAAGCACCAATCTATTTTAAAGAGTTACAATCCTTGTAATTTGGAGCTCTTCTGTAATATTTCCTTGAGCCATTGCTGTCTGATTAGTCACTGCTTCTACCACTCGGGTGAGGCGTCTAATCTTTCAACTGTGCAGGGCTGAACCGAAAAAGAAAAAGAGTCCCAAATTAAAATCAACGTATTTCTGCAAGGCTGTATCAGTCTGATCTACTTTATCACTATTTATGGTCCTTTTGAATCTATTTAAAGAAATGTCATTAAACAATTTCTGCTCTTCATGATTGGAGGCGGGTGATAGGGACATAGGAGGAAGCAACAAGGACACATAACAGATGCCAGACAAACTGACTGGAAGATATTAGTAACCCTTGTTTCCACAAATTAAGTAAGTGTTATAGGAAGATAGAAAAGTGCTATTGTTAGTTCCAGTAATATTTAAAACAGTGGTACAGTCACTTTTTCCCACACAGGAATACTGCCAATACTGCTCACACAAAGTTTTGCTCGGGCTCTGGTTACAGCGATTACAGGAGGCCCATTACCCTTGGCTGTTCGAGTGTTGGTGAAGACATATCTGGTGGAGGAATTCCTTCTGCGATACTCCTCCATTTCCCATACAGTTCCTTTGGCTTGGGGATCTCCTTCCTCATCAGGGTAACAGACCCTTTTAGGTCTCGCCTGTCGATGCGCATGCGCATCGAGCAAGCGAGACTATTGCGAGTTATCCACTCTTTATCCACACTGCAAGGAATCGTGGCGATTCCTTGCAGTGCACGATAAATTTAAGCTCAATGCGCATGCGCATTGAGCTTAAATGCGCGTGCACATGCCCCCAGCCGCCTACTCTCTCTCTCAGCCTTCCCACAACTCCGCCCCCTCACTACTTGATTGCACGGCCGCTAGGCCGTGCCTCCCCTACTCTCCTCCCCCCTCCTCCTCTCCTCCCCTGCCTGCCTGCCTGCCGCTAGGCCGTGCCTCCCCTACTCTCCTCCCCCCTCCTCCTCCTACTCTCCTCCCCTGCCTGCCTGCCGTGTCGCACCTCTCCCCTCTCCGCCCCCTCCCCTGCCCGCCGTGTTACGGTGAAAGGCTTGTTGAGCAATCTGGTTGTTTACAAGTGAGCTGTTTTGACTTGGTTAAAATGTTTTTTTAGCTTCTAAAGTTGTATTATTTAAAAAAAGATGTCTCTCCCGCTCTCCACAGTGCGGTGTTTGCACACACAGTATCCAAGCGCTTGCTCGTGCTCGGCATGTGAGTTGTGTTGTAATAACGGCCGCAGCTCGCGCTCTGCAGAGGAAAGGAGCCTCGCGCCGAGTTGTATTATTTAAAAAAAGATGTCTCTCCCGCTCTCCACAGTGCGGTGTTTGCACACACAGTATCCAAGCGATTGCTCGGCATGTGAGTTGTGTTGTAATAACGGCCGCAGCTCGCGCTCTGCAGAGGAAAGGAGCCTCGCGCCGAGTTGTATTATTTAAAAAAAGATGTCTCTCCCGCTCTCCACAGTGCGGTGTTTGCACACACAGTATCCAAGCGCTTGCTCGTGCTCGGCATGTGAGTTGTGTTGTAATAACGGCCGCAGCTCGCGCTCTGCAGAGGAAAGGAGCCTCGCGCCGCATGCATGAAAAGCGGCCAGACTTCCCTTGAAGGGCCTGCTTTCTGTTTCAGGATTAGTCCTCTGCATCCGTGACTTCCCATTTGGACAGCATCAAATATTTATCCCGCCCTTCTCAGGGGTGTACTGGTTTGCATTTGTCTGCCGAATTTGCATTCCTGTCTCGTCTCTCCGGCGACACAAGTTGGCCCGTGACGAGGCTCGTTTTCAAAGTCTCGGGTCATCGGTCTACGGTTGAAGTTCGTCCTGGCCGCGCCTTCTGCAGTTTAAACTCTTCCCTCCCCGCAGGACTGCATAGCTCAGCCTTCCTTCTCAATCTTTGCTCCAATCGATTATCCTACACTGTGGCTCCTACAGTGTTTTCAGTTGTTTCTCCCACAAACATTGTCTGACCAGTGGCCTGACACGAACTGGTGTTGCCCCCCTCGCTCCAAAATGTGATTAGGAGCCTCAGAGGCTCCGTGTCTCACAGATATTCATTAGCCTTGAGCTGAAACGGGGCTTCTGAAATATTGGAGATGGGGAGGGGAGGGGGGGGTGGCAGGGCTGAACTGTATGTCTTTAACGCATGTAAGCGTTTCACCTTAGGTACACTAGTTTATTTGAAAATTATTTATTAAAAGTGAGTTTTTAACTATGGACTGAGAAGCCTTCCTGTGCCCCGTCAGGTGACGTTGCGTACAAGTAACGAAGAGGCAAACCAGTTGTCACGTATACCTTAAATGTTGCCTAGATTCGTATTATAGGTGGAGCAAAGTTATAAGCTATTAAACACAAAAGAGGTTTTTGAACAGCTCACTTATTTAAAGGTACTCTCATATGAAGGGCCCTCAGTGAAATAAGGTATTTGCCTAAGATCACACAGTTTACTCCAGCAATAAAGGCTATATTAATTCCACATTCTTTTTTCTCACTGTGTAATTTAGCTGCTACCTGGTTTAATTCTTTCTTGTATCAAATGTTATTGCTTTGTCCTCAAATTTTGGAGGTTGAGACAAGAGGTGGGTGACTGGTAGAATCCACATTTAATGTTGGGCAGTTTTAAATAGTGCAAACCTTTCCCATGGACATAAGAGCGCTTCACAACAAAGACTAAGGCTAATTTTGTTATTTTTTCTATATAGGGTAATGGCACTCACTCACCCTCACCCACACTCACCCTCACCCACACTCACCCTCACCCTCACTCACCCTCACCCTCACTCACCCTCAACCCCTCACTCACCCTCAACCCCTCACCTACCCTCACCCTCACTCACCCTCAACCCCTCACCCTCACCCACCCTCAACACCTCACCCTCACTCACCCTCAACACCTCACCCTCACTCACCCTCAACCCCTCACCCTCACTCACCCCCACTCACCCTCAACCCCTCACCCCCTCACCCTCACTCACCCTCACTCACCCTCAACCCCTCACCCACCCTCAACCCCTCACCCTCAATCCCTCACCCTCACTCACCCACACTCACCCACACTCACCCACACTCACCCACACTCACCCTCACTCACCCTCACTCACCCACACTCACCCACACTCACCCTCACTCACCCTCACCCACCCACCCTCACTCACCTTCACCCTCACTCACCTTCACCCTCGCTCACCCTCAACCCCTCACCCTCACTCACCCCCACTCACCCTCAACCCCTCACCCTCAACCCCTCACCCTCCCTCACCCTCATTCACCCTCAACCCCTCACCCTCACTCACCCTCAACCCCTCACCCTCACTCACCCTCAACCCCTCACCCTCACTCACCCTCAACCCCTCACCCTCACTCACCCTCAACCCCTCACCCTCACTCACCCTCAACCCCTCACCCTCACTCACCCTCAACCCCTCACCCTCAATCCCTCACCCTCACCCGTACTCACCCACACTCACCCCCACTCACCCCCACTCACACTCACCCACCCTCACTCACACTCACCCACCCTCACTCACCCTCACCCTCACTCACCCTCACTCACCCTCACTCACCCTCACTCACCCTCACCCTCACTCACCCTCACTCACCCTCAACCTCATGCTAAAGATTTACAAAAAAAACCATTAACAATTCTAAAAGCACTAACTCTAATGCTGCGAGACCTATTGCATTTCTAATGCTTGTTTAATTGGGCATTGAGTCTTCCTACATCAGCAAAAACCTTTTGACTAATTTCAGAGGCCCACAACAATACAAACCAGGCTCTACAGGATCCATTATGTGAAAATGGCAAGGGGCGAAAAGGTGTTCCTCCCTTCTTTTGATGAGCGGGCATAATTCCAAATATCCAGAAGTTGGTAGTGTTTGTAGCATTGTGGGTATGATGTAGCATTTGTATGAAAGTGTTATTGAGGTAGGACATTTTGTGTTTTTTCTCATGGGTGGGAAGAGTATAGTAAAAATGTTCTGTGGGGACTGGAGTAGTGGCGGGTAATAGGGTTCGAGCCAGAATCACTATTTCCATTGTCCAAAAAACTGCTGCCAATGTTATCAATAGTATGATCAGAGTCACCATACACAGAGTCTTGTCTTCGTTTTGCAACTGCAACTTAGATCCCAATTTCTGCATTTCTCTTTCTCGGTATCGATACAACCACATGTCGGAGAGAGATCCAGGCAACACTGAACACGTATCACAGCCCCCTCTGAACCTAGTTCAGCCGATTCTGTGATCCTACTGTGTCACAGCCGACCTGTTCCACTAATTGAAACCGGTCCTCCGGTGTCTCTATCTGCTCCTTCCCTTCCTTGGTCGTAAATCGTACCTTGTTGCTGAAGGTGTAGTTTGATCAGGAAACAAAGTATCTTCATTCAGAGGAGCAACACTTTTCCGAGTCTGTAAGACATCCTTCATATCGTTTCTGCCTTCTGGCTGGAGAACCGTTACTGGGATTCGCTTGCAGTGCCCCTTATTTATCCAGTGGCATCTGTTGGTGACACGGACAGCAGTTCGAGTCGCAAGTAGGATCTGCTCCGGATCCTTCCAGTGAGGCTCCAAATTCATAGAATGCTGAAAGTTCTTTATAAGCGCATATTCCCCAGGTTAAAGACCATGGGCTGGACCCTCTGATTTGTCTGGAATAGCTTCACGCACCTGCTGATGAATCGGAGACAGTTTCAGTCAAGTTTTTAAGATAATCACTCAAAACAGGGTACTGTACTTCTTTAATCATATTTGGCCTTGGGGGTCCCCATACATCCATAGGTCTACCAAAGACGATCTCGTAGGGAGAAAGTCCAATCTTACTATGTGGGATGGAACAAACAGATAACAAAGCTAGGGGCAAGGCATCTGACCAATTTGTTGCTTGTATTTTCGCTAATTTTAGTTTCAACGTGGCATTGTACCTTTCTACCAAACCCGCTGCCTGAGGATAATTAGCAGCATGAAAGCTCTGCTTTACCCTTAACCCCTTCATTAGGTACTCTATTATCTGGCCAGTAAAGTGGGGGCCGTTGTCGCTCCATAGGACTCTAGAAACCCCAAAACGGGGTAAAAACTCCTTTAACAAGATTTTTGCTGTTGTCAAGGCTGTGTTGTCTTTGGTGGGATAGGCTTCTACCCACTTACTGAAGGAACAGACCACAACTAGTACATACGTTAAGTTGTTACAGCGCTCTAATTGTATGTAGTCCATTTGGAGTGCTTCGAAGGGTACCTGAGGTGGAGAAAATCCACAAGTAGGGGTTGATATTCCCTTCCCAGGATTGTGCTGTAAACATATCATACAATTTTTAACCAAATGCTCAGCTGTTTTCTGAATGAGTGGACCATCCCAGACTGAATCTAATTGGGAAATGATGTTTTTGGCACTAACATGAGCAGGTCCATGAAGCCATAGTTACAAAAGGCAATACATAAGCATTGGTCAATTTCCATTTTGGCATATCTTTTGACCTCCAACATACCTCTTCATCTAACTCTACTTCCTTTTGCCATTCTGCCCTTTCTTATTCAGTGGCTGACTGATGTATGTCCTTAATCTCTGTATACATGTTTTCCCATCTTTCAGCTTGGGATCATAACACATACATTTTACTCATGAATGCATTTGCAGTTTCTCATGCAACTTCGTCCGCAAAAGCATTTCCTTGTCCCACCTTGTCTGTAACTTTCTTGTTGGCACTACATTTGATAATGGCTACACTCTTTAGCAATGTCAAGGTAGATAGAAGACTGTTTACTTATTCGGCATGTTGTATTTTAGAGCCATGGGAGGTTAGAAATCCCTGTTCCTACCAGAGATTGCCGAAGTTGGGTGCCACATCAAATGCATACTGGCTGTCCGTATCAATATTCACTCTTAATCCCTGACTAAGTTTGCAAGCCCTCAAAAGCTCAATAAGTTCAGCTGCCTGGGTAGATTTTTGCAGAATACGGGCTGTTTCTACCACAGTCTGTAATGTAGTCATGGTAAAGGATGCAGAGGTGGTGCCATCAGGTAGTCTTAAACAAGAGCCGTCCACCCATAGTTCTCCCTCAGGGTCTAACAAAGGTGTATCTTTTAGATCTATTCTTCCCTTAGTCTGTTCTTCTATGAGAAAAATACAGTTGTACAAATCATGAGCTTGTAAGCTGGCAAAGGTAACAATGTAGCTGGGTTCAATGTCAAACAACTCTTAAGTGTGATATGAGGTGCTAAAAGCGTAAGTTTGTATCCTGTGAGTCTAGTGCTAGTCAAGTGTTGCGTTTTAGTCTGATTAAGGAGTGCATCCACAGAATGTGGTACCATAACAATAAGCTTGTCACTATTCCCTCAGATTGGATATAGAAATCACTGTGGCCGCAACTGCTCTTAGACAACCTGGAAGTCCTCTGGCCACTGGGTCTAATACAGCTGAGAAATAGGCACAGGGATGATGTTTATTACCATATGGCTGTGTCAAAACTGACAATGCACATCCTTCCCTCTCGTGTACATATAGTATGAAAGGTTTTGCTTGGTCTGGAGTGCCTAACACTGAAGCAGAACAAAGGGATGCAGGAAGCTGCTGATATGCTTCCTGACATTCAGATGTCCATGGTAAAGGAGAGTGAGGTTCTGTGAATTCTGAACCCGTTTTATAAAGCTCATGGCATCGTTACGAATTTGGTAGTAGCGAACCGCAAATGACGAGTGCGGCAAGTACGAGTGTTTTCGTCATGTTCGATCGATGGATTCACTATGTATTCAGGGATTTCGTTCTGAACCTTCGGGTTCCATTTTGTGTACGGCAGCCATTTTGTGGTTGCCCTCACATAGGCCGATGACTACGGCCGAATGAGTCTTTGTGACACGTACACCTTTAGCTGACTTCTAGATGACCTGAGCGAACTGACCCTGAAGCTAACCTTGCTAGGCCAGTTCCTTGTCCGGTAGCTGGTCGAGATAGAGATCAAAGAGCAGGACATTGTTGAGTTTATGGTACACACACACACCCCTCTATCTTGCTTCACATCTGTTTCTGTTCCTTCTTTTATGGCCTGTTTATTTTGGGTTGTGGTCTCTTATCATGGGTTCGTCGGGCCTGTCCGAGCAAGAATGTTGGGCTTTCCCGTGTAATTGATGGTGAACTGGACAACTGAAAAGTGGGATTGTCGTTATGCGATACCTTTTGCAATGTCACCTATGATTGGACAGTTTGTAAATAATGGGTGGTTGTCAGGAATGTGATTTTTAGCATAAAATACGATGTCTCGCAAAATGAAAATTGAGCAATCTCTAGCGAACCTACCCGTGCCGTACTTCGTAGATTTCTGTTCCTGGTTGCAGCCAATAAATTTGATCTTTGACGTCACCGAGAAGTATCCCGTGTCTCTGTATTCTAAGACAGGTGAACCCGAAGACTTTGGGCATGCCCCTGGCGCCGCTGGGTTCTAAAACCCGGTTCTTCAGTTGGCGCCCAACATGGGGCGACTTCAGTGGTACCGGTCCAAGCCTGAAGATCGTGAGGAACTTCGTGAGAAAATTCTGGAGGAAGGCCAACCACTTCATCGACCCCTGTATGTCGCCGTGGTCCGAAGGTTTTTGCTGCGAGGTTCCCCCGCTTTCCGACGGCTACGAAGGACTGCTGCCCTGACTGTCGCCCTGTCTTGGACCCTTTGACGATTTGTAGAGCAAGACAATAGACGGGTCTTCTGGTGACGTGATCGATACCTCAGTTAAGTATAAGTGGAGCGTCTCCCAGTCCTTAGTTTTTGGGTATCCTTCGGGATCTTTGATTTGGAACTTGCAAGTGCCAAAGCCGAGGGACTCGTATATTTGCGAGACTATCGAGTTTTGATTATCCCTTGAAGTTTGAAGCTAGATTAGTGAGCGAAGATGCCTGGTATTAGCAAACTTGGAAAGATATTTTGTTGTGGTTGTAATAGGGATTCCCGATTGGAGGATTCGTGTCCTATACCTCCGGTTGGAACTCCAACTTATGAGCTCTATTCTAAACATGGTGTGGGCCCCATCACGTATAATGCAGTATGGGTCCGATATACGAGAAAGGACGGTGTCCTCAAATGGCCCCAATATGGTAGCTATGACACCGAGATTTTAGATAATCTGGAAGTTAAACTATTTAAGAAGAAAGCCCGGTCGGTGATGTTTGACTCTTTCCGCCTTTAGTGAAAGGAAGCCAAACAGAGAGAAATTAAACTAGCGAAGAGAAATAAGAGAGAAGGGTATATCGATAATGCAGGCTGCTATACAGTTTAAAGATAATGAGGAAGAACAAGCGAGTGAGCAGTTGCACAGGCAACGTAAAATGGCTATCGATAAATGTTATCCAGCTTTGTCACCTCTCCAGCAAAGTGCAATGAAGGACCCTGAAAAGGATCCTTTGATGTCACATTTGTTAAGTTCTCCACCCCCTTATGTGCAGAGTGCTACAGCACCTCCGCAACCTTTAGTTGCGCAACCTCCAGTTGTGCCTCTTGCTGTTGTTCAACTGCCAGCTCCTCTTCAGTTGGCTCCTATTCCTTTGGCGCAGCCTTTTCAAGGCCGCCGACTTTGCTTCCAGTTCCGACTCTAATTCCTACGACTTTGTCTCCTGTATTTCCTACTTCCTCTGATACTCCTTCTGATACTACTTCTACGTATACTTTGTCTCAACCTGCTTTGCCTCCTGTCCTTATGGCAAGTTCTCCTTCTGTCCGACAGAGAATGACTGATACTGTTACTGGTCTTTTGTCTCCTTTCTTTGGGTCATTGAGTATGACCCCTGCTTCTGCGCGTAAACAGTTGCGTAGCCAGATGCCTGGTCCCGAAAAGCGGGCAGTATTGGATCATATGGCTCGAAAGTGGATTGCCAATCCTTCGAGATATGATTTAGAGTCGGTTATGGATGTCTTCCGTCAATGGGAAGCACCAAAGCAGAGTTATGTTTTTGACATGATGTGCACTTTCCGTCGTGAAGAATGGGAAGATGGTGAGTTGGGACATACTCCGTCTGAGTTGTTCCGTGTACAGTCCGAGTTTGCGAAAGGTACGAAAGTGGGTTTAGAGATCGAAAAAGCAGTTGCGACATTGCTTTCGTTTAGGAATGTGCATCCTACTCAGCCGTTGTTTGAGCCCGATTCTTCTGTTAGGAGACAAGTGCGACAGTATCCAATGAGAGAGGGTCCTCCGGTATGGAAAGATGCAGTGCCTGCTGGTGCGAATAATAATCCACCAGGTGTACCGGCTCATTTTCAGCGTGTTTGGGTACATGTTCCGTGGAAGGGAGCTGAAGTTTTGGCTCTTAAGCAGACTTTACCTGATCCCCGTAAGAATCCTGCAGGATACTATAAGGAGTTATCACAGACAGCAGACTCATGTATTATGAATCTGGCCGATGTAGATATGTTGTTTGGGAAAGTGGTTCCGCAACTCTTGTGGGGAATGATTCGTCATGTGGATCATGCGCAAGAGTTAGGTGATACATGGACTAACATTGGAGCTGCAGATGGTCTTCAAGGTGGAGGAGCTAAACCTGAAGCTTTGGTTTCAGAACTCCCCGTTAGGATCATTACTTATATGAAGACTTTGATGCCTGCTGTACGAGTGAATTGGGATGAGTTGTCAGCATGCAAGCAGAAGAAAGACGAAAGTGTCTCTGATTTCTTCACTAGGTTTGAAGAGACGTTTATCGACCATAGTGGTCAAGACATGAGTACGGAAGGTGGCCAACGGTTGTTCGTTGATAAGTTTGTGCATAACTTGCTTCCCGAGTTGTGTACTAAGTTGAAGGATTCAGAGAGTTCATGGGATGTTTCTTCGTCGGCGCAGATATTGGCTACTGCACAATATTATGAGAATAGGGATAAGGATGAGAAAGAGAAAGCCGACAGAAAGACTAAAGATTTGAAGACGAAGGTTCTTTTGCAGCAAGCGTATCCGCCTCGTAATAACTAGCGTGAATATCAGCAACCTCAGCAGCTTCAGAGAAATTAGAGGTTCGACCCTTCTCAACCACGTTTTCCTGAGGGCCCTAATCAGTGTGCGTATTGTCAAGAAGAGGGTCACTTTAAGAATAGTTGTCCGGTTCTGTTACAGCATACGAATGGTGCTTCTGGTATGAGAAGTCGAGGTGTTCAGGAAGCTCCTAGAGGTAGAGGACGTGGTGTGTTCCCCCAGAATGCACGGTCCTTTCCTCCACAGAATTCTATGAACTGTTTTGACCAGCAGAATGTTGCGTCTGGTAGGACGACTCCGTACTATGCTGACGACTACTATGTTGAGGGTGAGAATATCGACGGTAATGATTGCTAGGACAGCCATAGACAAAGAGAGGGAGTTGTGTCAGTTCCAGTAGATCAGAATGGACCTTATGTTGAAGTGATTACATCAGGTGTGTCAGAGCCTTTTCTGTTGGATACTGGTGCAGCGAAGAGTTCTATCATGCACTCTAAACTCCCTGGCG
Organism: Lissotriton vulgaris; assembly: GCF_964263255.1. Lineage (NCBI taxonomy): Eukaryota > Metazoa > Chordata > Amphibia > Caudata > Salamandridae > Lissotriton > Lissotriton vulgaris. Next base: position 929,654,784 of record NC_141694.1, read on the forward strand.
CACCTTTGTCTGGCTTGACGAATGTTTCGGTAGGTTTTTCTGGCGCCCCAGTTTGTAATCCGGTTTCTAATCCTTTGTCTCTTTCTGTTGGACCTTGTGAATTTGAAGCACCCCTCATTTTAACGACAGGTTGTGGTGAGAACTTGTTGGGATTGGATTTGTTGAAAAGATTGTATGCGACGCTACATTGTTCTCCTTCGGGAGTACAGCTTACATTGGGTAAGAGAGTGATCTCTCTGATGTATTTGTCCAAAGATCGACTTCCATTAGAATTGCGTTCTCTCCCTGATACTCTTTGGGCTACTGGTCCTAATGATGTGGGTCTTTTGGAGATTCCATTATGTCGTGACGTTGAAAGCGAATGTTAGATTGCCACGTATTCCCCAATATCGGATTTCTAGTGATGGTGAAAGAGCGCTTTTAGCGATCATCTATGATCTCATTGAAAAGGGTGTGATCGAGGAAACAAGAGGTAATGTATGCAATAGTCTGGTTTTGCCTGTTCTGAAACGTACTGATTCTTCACAACCGGCTGTATACAGGTTTGTGATCGATCTTCGCGAAGTGAACAAGATCGTCGTACCACAATTTCCTGTTGTTCCAGATATTACTGTTTTGCCGACTATGATTCCTGCTTCAGCTACCTGGATTTCGGTGATTGATCTGAAGAATGCTTTCTTCAGCATCCCAATTGCCGAGGAGAGTAGAGATATTTTTGGCTTCTCTTAGGAGGCCGAAGTTTCCGGTTCAAGCGCGCTCCTCAAGGCTATTGTGAAAGTCCATCCATCTATAGTCAGGCTTTGAAAACACAGCTTGATACAATTGTTTTACCTGATGGTGCTGCTCTTATTCAGTATGTCGACGATTTGTTGGTCGCTGCTGATAATGAGGAGATTTGTAAAGAAGCTACTCTTTCTATGTTGCGTCATTTGTCTAACCTCCATCATAAAGTGTCACTTTCGAAGTTGCAGTATTGTAGACAAGAAGTGACCTACTTAGGTCATCTGTTATCGAAGGAGGGAAGAAGATTGACCCCAGAACGAATTCAAGCGATTGCGAAAATGAATGTGCCAACGACACAGAGAGAAGTGCGTGCTTTCTTGGGTATTACTTCATATTGAGGCAATGGATTCCAAATTTTTCACTTCTTGCGAAACCTTTGTTAGCACTTACTGTTAAGGATACTCCGAATCCTCTTCCTTGGACTGACGAATACCAGAAGAGTTTTTCTGAATTGCGTGATGCGTTGTGTTCGGCTCCTGTGTTGGGTACTCCCGACTACAGTAAGCCTTTTACACTCTATGTTCACGAGAGAGAGGGATGTGCATTGTCAGTCCTGACACAGCAGTTCGGCGATAAGCAACGTCCATGTGCGTATTTCTCGTCGACTTTGGATCCTGCAGCTAGAGCGTTGCCGAGTTGTTTGAGAGCTACAGCGGCAGCAGCTGTTTCTATCCGACAGTCTGCTGGTTTAGTGATGGATAATATGTTGATCGTGATGGTTCCACATGCAGTGGATACTTTGTTAAACAGGACCAAGACACAGCACTTAACTAGTGCTCGATTGTCAGGTTATGAGCTAACACTTTTGGCGAGTCATGTGCATATAAAGAGATGCAACACGTTGAATCCAGCTACGTTGTTGCCGATTTCTGTAGAGACAGATGTTCCTGAACAGCATGATTGCTTTCTTATGACAGAGGAGGAAACAAAGGGTAGAATAGACCTTAAAGATACTCCTCTTGCAAAGTGTGATGGTACCCTATGGGTAGATGGTTCGTGCTTTAAGCTTCCGAATGGTGATACGACTGCAGCATATGCAGTTACGACTTTGCATACGATTGTTGAAGCTGCACGTATCCCACAAAATTCAGCTCAAGCAGCAGAGTTGATTGCATTGACAAGAGCGTGTGTGTTGTCGAGAGGAAAGAGAGTGACTGTGTATACCGATAGTCAGTATGCGTTTGGTGTGGCTCATAGTTTTGGTCGCCTGTGGAAGGAACGTGGGTTCCTCACGTCTCATGGTACGAAGATCCAGCATGGTCAGTTGGTGAATGAACTTCTTGAGTCGCTTACATTACCGATGCAAGTTGCGATCGTGAAAAGCAGTGCACATAAGAAGGTTACCGATGACGTTGGTCGTGGTAGTGCGTTTGCAGATGAAGTTGCGAAAGATGTGATGAGTCGAATGTATGTTGCGGGTCCGGCAAGATGGGTTCCGGATAGAGGAATGTGTGAAGATACGATAGAAAGCGTGAAGTCAATTCAGGCTGAAGCTACAGAGAAAGAATTGAATGTATGGAGAGAGAGTACGGGAAAATTGGATTTGACCGGTTGTTGGATTGAGTTGTCAGAGCATCAGCAATGGTTGTTACCTGATGTGTATGTGTTTGCAGTGGTTACAATGGCGCATGGAATGGCTCACATTAGTGCGAAAGGGATTTGTAAGTTGTTGGCTCCAGTATGGCAGAATGTTGGAATTCCTAAGTGTGCAGAGAATCTGGTCAAGAATTGTATGGTTTGTCTGATGTATAATCCTGGCAAGGGAACTCCAACTCCAGCTGGTCACTTTGCGCCTCTGACATATCCGTTTGAGGTTCTGCAATTAGATTTCATCCACATGGAGAGATGTAACAACTTGAAGTACGTCCTTGTGGTTGTTTGTGCCTTTTCGAGATGGGTAGAAGCATATCCCCTGAAAGATAATACTGCCAAGTCCACAGCTAAAGCCCTAGTTAAGGAATTCTTCCCTAGGTATGGTTTGCCAAGAATGGTCTGTAGTGATAACGGGAGTGAATTTGTGGGTCAAGTCATGAAGAGAGTATGTGAGGGTTTAGGCATCAGACAGATGTTTCACGCTGCAAATCACCCCCAATCAGCTGGCTTGGTTGAGTGCTATAATGGCACTTTAAAATTAAAACTGGCCAAGATTCAGGCGAGCTCTGGTCTCCAATGGCCCGATGCTTTGCCATTGGCACTTTTGTCAACCAGAACGACAGTACATTCTCGGGTGGGACTTAGTCCCTATGAAATCGTGTTTGGTCGCCCGGCAAATATATGGGGAGTGCCGAGGCCGACAAAGTTTAGCGAAATTGAACATCCTGTACTGATCGACTAGCTGTATGATTTGACGGCTAAATTGCGTGTTTTACACCAACAGGTTCATGACACATTGCCACAAGCATCTGAAGATCCAGGACACGCCATCGATCCTGGCTGGTGGGTACTTATCCGGAATTTTCAGCGGACAAAGAACAATCAGCACCGCTGGACCGGACCCCACCAGGTCCTGTTGGCGACGCGTACTGCAGTGAGAGTGCACGGCAAAAGAAACTGGATCCACGGCGTACATTGTAAGAGGGTTTCTTTACCTCTGCCGTATGACCGGTGGGTCCAGGAGGGTGTTGGTGATTCAGAGACTGAGACTGTGCCGAAATGTATTCCATTCAGCGATGCACGTTTAATTGGGACAAGCTCTGAGCGTGAGAACGACTATATTTTGCAGAAAGCTGTGCCTCCATCAGTTCGACTGGACACTTCTGAGCCTGAGTTATTATTTCGTGATCCGACATTGCCTGGTAAAGGCCGTTATAATTTACGACCGAGAGTCGTTGGACAAATAAAGTAAACACTATTTCTTGCTATTTTTGAAACTACGCTGTCTCATCTGAGAAACTGTTTTGATCGGTTTTTGTTTTTCGAACCGCCATCCCGGTTCAGCTGTAGGGTCGCGGTATAAAGACTCAGAGTGTACGGCTGGAAGACACAAGGTCGGCAGTTCTGGTTTGTTCTAGGGCGTTCCCTGGGACATTCAGAGGTACACTTGAGCGGAAGAGAACCAACTGCCGCGAACAGCACGGTTAGAGGATGGAGTTTTTCAAGATGGAGAGAGCTGTTGAAGAAATGAACTTTAAGACAAGAAAATGTAAAATAATGAGTCGAAAATGTTTTCTGATAATGTGTCTTTTAATGCTACTTAGCATAACGATGTTTTTGGTGGGATATGTTACTTTCTCTTTCCGAGTGACGTTTGCACCCACTACACAACCTATGCCTTTTCCTACTATTTCTTCACATTCTTTTCATCCTTTGCCTGAATATGAGTCAAATAGAAGATTGGAATTTGCTAATAACTCTTTTGTTCAACTTTTGCACCAGTTAGTAGTGAACACCACTAATTGTTGGGTGTGTGGTCTTATGCCTCATACTACTGATAAGGGTATTCCTTACCTGGTCCTGCCATTCAGCTATAATGGTTCTGTGTGGGCGTACAGAACGATGTTCATTTATGCCCGTGAAGTTTACCCCCTACGTTCCGTAAAAGACAACCCGAAGAATAGTGCTCTAGTTAAGGGAATAGTTGACATGATTAGAGGAATTAATTCCTGTGAGACTATCCCGAAAGATGAGACACTAGCGTATATTGGATGGAACGTGACTGGATATGGTGTTAGTCTGAGTGGAAACCAGCGAGCGAAAAGATCTTCTCCGATTTGGATTGTACCCCATCGTGGTCATTTTTGTCTGCCAGGTAGTGGCAAGAATCCGAGAGCTCAGTTAGGGAAGAGTGTTTGTACTGAGACGTACATTTTTGCGTCGCAGACTTCCCCATCGTTTTTAGCAGCTAAGGGTACCTATTTTGTTTGTCACGATAGAGCATACACATGGTTGCCCCCTGATTTTTCGGGAACATGTTATGTCTTGTTCCTGTTGCCTCCTACGTATACTGCTGCAGCAGATTACCATAAGACGAGAGTTGCTAGAGGGGTCTTCAGTAAGGAAGATACTGCTGGACAAGAATTAGGAGACTTTCTGAAGGGTTTTCTGCCGTTTTGGGGACCTATGGTTAACAGCAGGAACATACGGCAATTGACGAGAGTGTTTGAGTCCACCATAGTTGAGACTACCGGCGCCCTTAGTAATTTGACTGCTGAGCTCCAGTCGGATCACCTTATGACGCTGCAGAATCGAGTTGCGTTAGACGTCATACTTGCAGATAGAGGAGGGGTATGTAAATTGCTTCAATCAAGCTGCTGTGTTTTCATTCCAGACAACGCCCCAACAGTGTACCAGGCCATTTCAAAGCTACATAAGATCTCCTAGTCTATACATGTGGACGAAGGAGATTGGTCGTTAATAGGATGGTTTTGGGGATTGTTATCCACTTGGGGATGGAAGATTCTGATGATCATTGGGATGGTTTTAGCTATCCTTTTCCTGTTCTGTCTTTGCGTACAGTGTGCTCCTGCTATATGTGGCCTTTGTGCTACTTCGTGTGCAAGGAGACCTGTCCAGAGAGAGATACGAAGTAATAGGATGATGCTTCAACAGCATCTCGATGATCTGATGAATATGGACCTGGATTCAGATTGACGTGAGTTTAGGTTATTGCCTATGTAAGGGCAAAAGGAGGGTCTGAGGTTCTGTAAATTCTGAACCTGTTTTATAAAGGTCATGGTATCGTTACGATTTTGGTAGTAGCGAACCGCAAATGACGAGTGAGGCAAGTACGAGTGTTTTCGTCATGTTCGATCGATGGATTCACTATGTATTCAGGGATTTCGTTCTGAACCTTCGGGTTCCATTTTGTGTACGGCAGCCATTTTATGGTTGCCCTCACATAGGCCGATGACTACGGCCGAACGAGTCTTTGTGACACGTACACCTTTAGCTGACTTATAGATGACCTGAGCGAACTGACCCTGTTGCCTGAAGCTAACCTTGCTGAGCCAGTTCCTTGTCCAGTAGCTGGTCGAGATAGAGATCAAAAAGCAGGATATTGTTGAGTTTATGGTACACGCACACACCCCTCTATCTTGCTTCACATCTGTTTCTGTTCCTTCTTTTATGGCCTGTTTATGGTTTGGGTTGTGGTCTCTTATCATGGGTTCGTCCGGCCTGTTCGAGCAAGAATGTTGGGCTTTCCCGTGTAATTGATGGTGGGCTGGACAACTGAAAAGTGGGATTGTCGTTATGCGATACCTTTTGCAATGTCACCTATGATTAGACAGTTTGTAAATAATGGGTGGTTGTCAGGAATGTGATTTTTAGCATAAAAGATGATGTCTCGCAATATGAAAATTGAGCAGTCTCTAGCGAACCTACCCGTGTCGTACTTCGTAGATTTCTGTTCCTGGTTGCAGCCAATAAATTTGATCTTTGACGTCACCGAGAAGTATCCCGTGTCTCTGTATTCTAAGACAGGTGAACCCAAAGACTTTGGGCGTGCCCCTGGTGCCGCTGGGTTCTAAAACCCGGTTCTTCAAGAGGGAGTGTCTTTAGTAACAAGGGACAAAATAGGTTTGATAATAAGTGAGAAGTTCGGGATCCACTGTGTACACTAGGAAGTAATACCAATAAGTGCACTGACTTCTTTTTGAGTACTTGGAATAGGAATTTTTTGGATAGTTTGAATCCTGTCTTTAGTCAAAGTGCGGCCTTCCTTAGACTAGAGGTGACCTAAATAAGTGACCTCGGACTGACAATATTGCAGCTTGTTCTTAGAGACCTTATGGCCCTTAATAGCAAGTTGATACAATAGGGAGAGAGTGGCCTTTTTATAATGCTCAACTGTGTCTGCGGCTAGCAAAATGTCATTGACATATTGCAGAAGTGTAACTTCTGGTAGCAAAAGAAGTTCATCCAGCTGTCGGTTAAATGCCTGACTGTAAATACTAGGGCTTTCTGTATAGCCTTACGAGCTCTACAAAATCTAAATGAGCGGCTCTGCAATGAAAATCCAAAAAGATATCTGCTGTTTTCATGTGTATAGGAATAGAGAAAAAGGTGTTCTTGAGGTCAATAACGGAAAGTACAGTGGCTGTAGGTGGGATTAATGTCAACAAAGTTGTGATATCAGAGACGACAGGATATTGAGGAATTACTATTTTGTTGACTTCTCTTAAATCAATCACAAATCTGTCAATCTTATCCCCTGTTCCATCGCCCCGTTTTAGAATAGGGCTATTGCATACATTAGAGGAAACTTCCACAGCAACTCCTGTACGTATCATGTCGTCAATGATGGACATCAACGCATCCTCACCTTCTTTTGATATTTTATATTGTGGTATTGTGGGACCCTTGGTCAGGGCCTGACTGGGAACCACAACCGGCCCCGGAAATTGCTCGGCCGGCCCCCCCTCCCCACTCGGGGGGAGGGGGGGGGGGGGGGGTTGGAGGGGCCGCCGAGCACTTTGCAAAGGTAGTTTTTGGGACACAGGGCTAGGAGTTGGTGTTCCATCAAACCCTATCGATCTGATCACTTGGCCAGACAACTGTGTCCCGGGGACCAGTTTCTGAGATATCGCACTAAGTATCGCCCCTGTATCCACTAAAAATTCTGAATCTGCCCAAGTATAGTGGCTGTTATATAGGGCCCTGACTGATCTACAGGTATCTCAACTGGTCCTCATTGTCCTAAGCTGTCCTAGGCAAAATGGGTTCCCACAGTTTACTCGGAATCCCAATCCTCCATAGACTATTGATTATTTGGTTGATCAAAATAGTTTCCTGACCTTTTTCTCTCTGGAGCTTGAACCTGCTGTGGCTGCTGTCAGGGGGTTGAAGTCCCTCGATTACCATTCACTTGTCCCCTTTCTCTCCCACCAGCAGCTAAAACAGGACATTCAGAATTCCAATGTCCTTTCTCCTTACAATAAGATCATTGATCCAGCCCTAGTGGAGTTTGTCTACGCGGTGGTGGCCCTACTGGAGATGCTTGTTTATAATTCTGACCATAATGTTTACCACAACCTCGGGGTCCATAGGCCTGGACCATCATTACCTTTGTTTTGAATTCTTTTAATTTTCCTTCTTTTCGTTCTTGATCAGTGGTCACCTGATTCTGATAATACTGGGCCATATCTAATATAGCTTTTGGGGTTACTTTCAGAATTCTTTAAACTAACAGATATCTCGGGAAGTAAATTTCCCACAAATCGATCTGCAAATAAATGTGCACCCGTGGTGTACATGTATCTTGCATATTAAATTCATGTTACACTTCCTCAAAGCAAGTAAAGAAATCAGGAATGGCCTCTCCCTGTTTTTCTTTACAAGCAGTAAGGAGTGCCCAATCTATTTTCTTGGCCGGAACCATCTTTAGGTCTCGCGCCTAGCGTTGCACTGCGCAGCAGTGCTTCGCGCAGCGCGAGGAATTTTGTAATCGAAAAACGGGGTTTCAGCAGTCACCTAGGACTCGCTCGTGCGTGTGCTTTTCCCGAGCTTTTCTGTTTGTGGGCAGCTATTGGCCTCTGCATGAGTCTTTTAATGAAAGACTGCACGCAATAGGCCACAGGCGGGCGCAATGCTCCGCCCATGACCTATTGGTGTCTATTATGCGCTTGGTGCGCGTAATAGACACCAATAGGCCATGTGGTCACGTGTGTTGCAGTGGTGCGCGCACGCGCACCACTCCTTTCTTTTGATTCTGACCTCTGTGGTTTCCTTTTCGTTTCTTTTGATTCTGACCTCCGTTGCTGCCTGTTTCCTTTTACTGTGTCCTACCTTTTAACCTATAGCGGGCAAATTGAAGGTTTAGTGTTTGCTTCCTGCCGCAATGACATATTCACTGCTGAAGCCACACAGGAGGCGGCTCACAGCATTTGCAGTGCAATACCACTTGTAGTAGTCAAAATGCCAGCTATTGACATTGCAAATGCAGATTTTTATTTAATTTCAAAGTATGCCGGTATTAGCATAAACAAAGAAATTATTTTCATGAAGAAAAGGGTGCAGTAACACAGGCTGTCCCTAGGTGTCCCTGGTCCTGCACCATTTTCTTCGTAAACGAAAATTCTTTGCCTACTGCTGGCATACTTTGAAAAAAATGGAGGGTGTATATATGACACAATCTCTACAGGGGATGTCCCACCCGCTGCTCATTTTTATTTCTTCTAAATAGGCTCACGGTGTATTAGAAATCGGGTCCACCACATGCCTCTCTGTTTTTCGCTCAAATAAATTATTTTCACGAAGAAAAGGGTGCAGTAACACAGGCTGTCCCTAGGTGTCCCTGGTCCTGCACCCTTTCCTTCGGGAAAGAAATTTCTTTGCCTACTGCTGGCATACTTTGAAATGGAGGGTTAATTCTGCCTCATGCTATCCCGTGCACAAGCTGCTGCTGCCCTCCTCCTGTTGCCCAATGGCTGCACTCGTGTTTGCACTGGTTACTGTCTGCAGGCACACTAATGCACAAAGGCAGGCAGGCTCGCTCGTAACGCTTGCCAATTCCGCCTGACGCTTCCCAGCTTCCCACTGCCCTGCTAAACGCATTCACTGTTCTTTTTCAGCGCCATTTCGGTGCACTTGTAAATGGGAGTGGGAAAAACATTCACATTTCAGGCCATTTACTGTTACCAATTAATTAGGCAGTATTTCCTTTCAATTTACCCAATTTACACATAGCTCGTCTGGAAGGGCTCTTTCTCTACCTGGGAGGAGAGGCAGAATTAATCACTTACAAGGAAGACGACAGACAGTGCTGCCCGAAGACGTGCTCTTGTTTACAGACTGCAGCCACAACAGAAACGAAAATTAACAGGCAATCACTGGCTTCCTCTAAGCGACCATGCATTAGAATTAACATGTGAAAAATGTCACATAGTTTTCCTAATAAATGGTCGGCGGAGAGGAAGCCAGTGGCTGCATGTTAATTTTCGTTTCTGTGTTTGCTGCATTCTGTAGCTAGTCAATATGTTACAATACCAATTAAGTTAATTGATATTGTAACATATTTACTAGTTTGCAACGTGTCAGGTTTGGTGGTGAGCAGGGTGTGATGAGCCGAGGTCCACCTAAAGCACTTTAGTTCGTTCACTGAAAACGGCCGGACATGCTTGGTTACTGCAATTTTAGCTTATGCAACGCTGTTTTGGTGTAGCACATCGTTAACTGTGGCATTGCCTCTTGGTGCTCTTAAATGGCGCAGTGTGCGGACGTGTGCCCGCCTCCTGTTGCCAATGGCTGCGCTCTTGTTTACACTGGTTCCTGTCTGCAGGCACACTAATGCACAAAGGCAGGGAGGCTCGCTCGTAACGCTTGCTAGTTCTGCCTCCCGGGGGTTAGGTGGACGGGAGAGGCATAATTATGAATGAACATAAGGGGCGGTGACGTATTAAATTCTGGGTTTGTATGCTGGGGGTGCGCCGCCTTCCAGTACTAGCTTCTCATTTATTTGTTGGGGTATCTGAGCAGTGTGCCCTCTAAACGCTGTTTTGCTGCTGCTGCTGCTCACGCGAGAGGCGATTTATAGCACCGAGTGGTTCTACGTGACTGGCCCGGCGCAGGCATCTGGTCACACTGGTACTGCAGGTCTGGGGGAGCAGCATTCCTGCCCTGTGCTACAGTGGGTACTTATCAGGGGACCAGCTGCAGATATCCGTGGTGTGGGGGTCACGTAACAAGGGAGGGGCACAGGCCAAGGGCCTGACTGGGAGCCTAAAGCAGCTGTGGCCCGTAGCACATTGTCAGGCCAGCCCCATACGGTGCACAGCGAGTGCAGCGTGCAAGTCTGACCCCACACACACACACACACACACATCCAAACACAACAGCACACAAACACACACAAACGCACACACAACCACACACAGAAACAAACACACACCCACACGCACCCACACGCACCCACACGCACCCACACGCACCCACACACACAACCACACACACAACCACACACGCAACTACACACACAACCACACACACACAACCACACACACACAACCACACACACACAACCACACACACACAACCACACACACACACACCACACACACACACACCACACACACACAAACCACACACACACAACCACACACAACACCACACACAACCACAAACACAAATCCAAACACAACCTCACAGAACCACACACACTAAACCATACACACACAACCACAATCACACACAACAACAACCACACATACGACCACACACACAACCACACACATACAACAAACCGTCAGTGCACGTTTTCACCGAGCACAGACACCATGAGTCAGTGCACACTTTCACCAGGAACAAACACCACCATCTGTCAGTGCACGCTTTCACCGGGCACAAACACCACCAGCCGTCAGTGCATGCTTCCACCAAGCACACACCACCAGACCTCACTGCACGCTTTCACCAGGCACACACACACCACCAGCCTTCAGTGCATGCTTTTACCAAGCACACACATACCACCAGCCGTCAGTGCACGCTTTCACCAGGCACACATACACCACCTGCCTTCAGTGCATGCTTTCTCCAGGCACACACAACACCAGCCGTCACTGCACACTTTCACCAGGCACACACACACCACCAGCCGTCAGTACCACTTTCGCCAAGCACAAACCACCAGCCGTCAGTGCACACTTTCATCAGGCACACACACCACCAGCCGTCAGTGCACACTTCCACCAGGCACACACACCACCAGCCGGCAATGCCAATAGTTCCAACTTAATTAATGCAAGACCTATTGCTTTGTAAATGCTTATTTTTTATGTAAGTAAGTATGTTACCAGACAGATCCAGTATGAGCTGACTAGGTTTCTGACCAGGTTTCTGACCAGGTTTCCTATCTCTATCCCTATCAGCTACTATCATGGCAGCCCAATCTCCTCCCAAATCAACAGCATGATCCTGTTTCCGGGTAAGTCGCCACATATCTGGTGGCAGGATCATACCAAAAAACATATCAATATCTGCTAAGGTCCTTGTTCATCTCAATTGATCCATCCAATTGAACTAACATAGAATATTACTCAACACAATATGGTGTCGCCAATGACATTTAATCATCTGGTAAAAATAGACATGGAACTATATCGAGGGCTTTAAGTGGGATGAAAAAACTTGGGGGGGTCTCTCAAAGGGTAGTGGCCAATGTAATTAGGGCAGGGCTTAAAACGCATAAGCTAAAAAATCTCTGCTGAGCATAGAGTGGTGTCCGACTTGTATTTTCTATTTCTGTCTTTGCATCCAGACATATGATAAATAAGCAGCAACTATGGCTTGGGGAGAGGAGTTGGACTAACGGCTAGGGCGGTCGACATCGAAACTGGGGAACTGCGTTCGAATCTCACCAATGACGCTGAACATCCTGTGATTCTGGGCAAATCACTTAATCTCCCTGTGCCTAACAAAAATGAATGTTTGCTCTGTAATGCAACTGGTGCTTTGTAAAGCGCTCTGATACCCGATTCGGGTCAAGTTCGCGCTATATAAAACTCTATAAAATAAAAAAGTGTTGTTTCAAAATGGGGTCTAAATACTGTTTACAAATACTCATACTTCCTTTAAATGGTGACATGGGGGAGAAATATAAATTTTTGGAAATAGCAGCAAGGGAAGAATGCTTGGGAAAGGGGGTTATGGATGGATAGTCAGCTGACCCTTGGCCTGGTGGCAAAGCATTGTTTTTAGAGGAATCTGCATTTTGCCATTAACTCGACCGTTGGGAGGAATTAAATGGGTGTAGGAAGAAGATCAAAGTGCTGCTTTGGGTAAATGTGCAGTAGCGGTTAGGCGCTAGACAGAAGTGTTTATATAAAGGCCTGTGGGTGCATTGCTTACTTTTCGAAGACAGGCAGGGACTGACCTTGTGATCTCTGCGGTCGCTGGCTGACAGAACAGGGGGCAGTTCTAGGCTAAGGGAGCTGTGTCTATTTTTTCAACAAGAATCAAAATGCAGCTCGACTCTAGGCTGCTGGCTGTGCCGACCTCTTGTGACTAGTGAACTGGAATTTTTACAAATCTAGCTGCAAAGTTGAACGTGTCAAGTGAAAGATGAATTAACACCCCGTGTTGTCCTCCCAGGCTTTGCGTGTGAAGGTGACCGGTGTTATAGTGGCATGCCCAGTACAGCAGCGAGAGTAAAGTCCAAGCACACACGTCGCACTTAATTTACACATCTAGGAGGGGAACATGCCTGCAGCATAGCGAGTGTATCATAGGACCTTCTGCAACGAAAGAACTGCCCTTGGCTGATGTTTGAGTTCTAAATTACAGCAATACTCAGAGTTCAGTGGGCACTTCAAGCCTGTGGGCCCAGTGCCACTCTACCTGCTTCACTAGTGACAGATATGCCTCTGGAAATACCTGGATATCAGCCGACCCTAGTCGCAACTTTGCAATGCCGACACCTTGCAGCACGACCACACAAGCTGCAGTGAAAGTGAATGCAGCGCTGACACTCACCTGGGATTTGCAATGCTGCAAGTCCAGTATATACTGAATATACTCTGTGGCGTGGTTCAAGATTTTAGCCCGGGAAGCCTTCTGTCCTTGAAGGGAAGGGACGGAGTCGTATAAACTGTGAAAGCTGTCTTTGATGGGGTCCCTGCGCTTGCGTTCCAGTACATTGTGGTGTGCCCGTTTGTCGTCCTCGGAGTGGAAGGTCTGCGGCTCTTCGTCGCTCTCCACCTCAATGTCATTATTATCGCTCATGGTCTCATCCACCCGCGACAGATACGGGTGGGGGCTGGAGGAGGCCAGATTGGGTCTCCGACTGCAGAGGAGACCAGAGGATAACCAGCAGAGCACCAGAGCGCAGCAGGGAGCAACAGACACAGCAGACTAAATTAATAACCAGCAATGGTGAGTGACCTAAAATAAAAATAAAATTTTTTAACAGCAGAAATTAAGTAGAGATGAGATGTGGGTCGGAGGCAAGATGGCCGCGGGCGGGGTGCTGTGAGCAGTCGCACCAAACCTCTCTCCTATCTGTCGGCTACATCATGACAGAGCCGGATTCATAATGATGGTATCAGACCCTGCGGATGGCTACTGACATTGACCGCACGATAATTGGACTCTGTACCGGGAAATGTATAGTTTACAGCTCCGTACAGCCAGCTAATAATCTGCTTGCTAACAAGGTAGTGGCTGATTTCAGCAGATTCTCTAAAAGACTGAAAAGGTTTGCAAACAGCCTGCTGTGGCAAGTAAAAAGCTTTTCAATACTTAAAATCCAGGAGTTAAGCTGCATGCGGAGATCAACAATGCCCCCAAGATCTGCGAAAGCTGATAAAGTGAAAGCTAAAGAGGGGAGCGAGAGCAGTAAATCAGCCCCCATGGAACCAGAGACTCCCGCAGCACTGAGGACACAGCTGGCAGCGAAGAATCCAGGCGCCATAAGGAAAGTGGTGGTCCCTCCTGTAAAAAAGAAGCTGGATCAAAAAGGGAAACTTCTGGGCAGCGAGGAAAGCGCTACGGCGAAAGGACGCACTAATACAGCTGAAAAACCTGCGAGCGGAAAGAATAAAGGAACCCCCCTCAGACAGCCCACCTTACCGGAATCATTTACTCGACCAGCCAGCTTAGATACAGCGGGCCTGGCGATCACAGCAGGGGCCCCCGACAATGCAAAAGCGGAGTCTGTCAGCCATCGGAACGTCCTCGAGGACGCAGCGGTAGCAGCGACGACCTGAGCTGGAAACGTGACAGACGCCAAGTCGACGGTTGCTAGGCAAGCCCTCGCGGCAAACCTCATTCTCGAGCAGAATGCTGAAAGTGGCACAGAGGGGAAAACAGTGGAGAATGCGGGACAGAGGGTTGTACAAAGTGACGGTAAGAAACGAGAGAAGGGGACACTGCAGAAGATGGTGTTTGCAGATGGAAATATTGTGGATGGAGAAACAGAAAAAGGTAAGGGGGAGTCAAGAGGGCATGAAAAAGGGGAAAAAGAAAACGGAAAAGGAAACGGAAAAGAAAACGAAAATGCAGACATGTTACATGCAATTATGCAGGTGGAGGCAGAAATACGGGCTAAAACCCCTAGCTCCTCATGGGGGAGCTCTGTTAACTTGGTGGCTGAGAAAGTAGATGTTGTCTACCCCAGGGAAAAGGAAGATGTATGCTCGTTGGAGGGGGATCACTTTTTTTCGGTTAATGAAGACTCTGACTCTGTGCAACAAGAAGGGGAGGTTACAGAAGAAGAGGGAGAAAAGGAGGAGGATGAAGACGAGGACGAAGTTGAGGATGAAGAGGATTCATGGTCAGCCTCTACTTCCTCAGAAACGGACATAGACAAAGAGTCTACTCAAAAAAAGAAACAGTTAAGACATTGTAGGCATGAAAGAACGCCCACAAGAGGTGCGGAGAGGAAACTGGATTGGGACTATTCGGCAACCTCACAGACCTATCAGGAAGAGCAAGAAACAGGCCCAAGGCGAGATGAGGCACTAGGAATGGTCTTTGATATGCTGAAACAAATACAGACTGAAGCAAGATCCACAAGTCGTAAAACAAGACAAGACTTTAAGAAGATTCAAAATACACTCCGGAAAACAAATAAACTGTATGAAGGACTGGCGGGGAGAGTAGCTGAAGTCGAGGAAAGAACAGGCAAGATAGAGGATGACTTCCGCAGCTTCAGTGATTTTAAAACACAACAGGAAAAGAAGGCGGATGATTTCCTTTGGAAAATGGAGGATTTTGAAAATCGTCAAAGGCGCAATAACATTCGCATTTTGGGGGTGGCAGAAGGGCTTGAAGGGCAGGACCCTAGGGGTTTTGTGGTCAAACTATTAAAGGGTGCGTTTCCTGAATCCCAGTGGCAGTGGGAGGCAGAGATTCAGAGGGCGCACAGGTTCCCTTTTATTCAGCATAAAACATATGGAGCTGAAGGAGGCTCTAAAGCATCACTCCCCAGAGCAATATTAGTTTATGTTGGGAACTTTTTGCTCCGTGAAGAAATTATTTAGAAAGCCAGACCGGATAGTAAAAGAACTGTAGAGGGTGTCACCTTCTTCACAAGACCGGATTTCTGTCATGTGACAGTTGAGAGGAGGTGGAGGCTCAGGAAAATGATTCCACAGTTTCAGGCCTTGGGGTCTGAGGCATATTTGCTGTTCCCAGCTAGACTGAAAGTGATCACAAGGGGCAGAGTCAGGATGTTTATGTCGGAAATGAAAGCTCAAGAGTTTATTCAGGAGTTGGGAAAGGAGAAGAAATAAGAGATTGATCCAATTAACTGGTTGGAAATCAGGGTCTTGGGTGAAAATGCTTAGATGATAATATAGGAGAGACATGGAAAAAGATGGGAGAGGGGTGCGACTAACACATCCAGGAAGCGGCCACACATAGGTCATTGCTGACCTATTTGCCTGTAGGGAGGGGGGCAGGGAGGGAAGGAGAGGGGGAGGGGAGGGGGTGGGGAGGGGGTGGAGGTCAAAAAACCAACCGAGGTGTATAGTTTGGTTATGTTCTTTAGCACACATTGATTGCATTTATAGTTTGTTGTATGTATTTTTTCCAAGAAGAGAAGGGAAGAGAATGATGGGAATGGAGGGAAAGTCGACCAAAGAAATAGCTGGGATACAAAGAAGGTTTTTTTTCTACAAAGTGCAATGTCATGTAAGGTAGTCTCTATAAATGTTTGTGGATTAAACGACCCAAGGAAAAGGGCAAATGTAGCAGCCTATATTAGAACTTTACAAGTAGACCTGATATGCTTACAAGAAACACATATTGAGGAAAAACAGATATATTTGATGAATCAATTGGGCTTTGATGTTCTTGCAGCTAGCAGGCAAGGATCTAGGACAAGAGGAGTTGCAATTCTTGGGAAAAGAAGGGAGGTGATAGTCGAAAGAAAGAAAGAGGATCAATGGGGGAGATGGGTCATAGCAGAATTATGTTTCAAAAGTCTCAGGTTAACATTGGTGACCGTATATGGCTCCACGGAGGATGATCCGGAGATATGGCAATTTATAGATAAAGAACTAGCACAATGGCCCGAACCTGTCATTTGTTGTGGCGATTTCAACTTACATGACCCTACAAGTTCATTTATGAGTACAGGAGGGATGTATAGTGGTAGAAAGAAGAAGGTAAACAGGGCCATTACTAATATGGTTTATAATAATCTTCTGGTGGATCCATGGCTGATGCAACATCCAATGTTAGATAGTAGCACCTTTTACTCAGCACCCCATCAGGTGTTGGTAAGATTAGACTATTTTTTAGTCTCAAAATCTTTGGTTATGGAGACACTGATTGAAAAACAACCAAGGATTATCTCCGATCATAGCCCACTTATATTAACAATCAAGGTTCCGCAAGTGACGCCAAAAAGATCAACATGGACTTTTGAGAGGAGTCTCCTTCAGGATGTTGAATATAGGAAGCATATGGAGGGATGGATTAGGGTTTTTTGGGAGATCAATCATGGTACCGCCTCTATAGGACAGACTTGGGATTGCTTCAAAGCAGGTGTGAGAGGAGAAACACTGTGTTATGTAGTGACAAGACGGAAGAAAGAGAGATTAAAGAATGAGGCTATCCGGCAGAAGTTGTATATAGAGGAAGGGAAGTTAGCGGCTGCCGTAGAATCTAAAGTTAGCCTGGAGCATATATTGTTAAACCTGGTTGTATTAAAAGCGGAAGCTGTAGAAAGTTTGTCCAGAAAGCTGGCTGAAAAATATACGGCTAAAAAAGAGGAAGCATACGAGTGCAGTGAAAAAGTAGGGCATATACTAGCAGTCAAAGTTAGACAACAGAGGGCAGCTGCAGAGATAAAGGAAATATTGGATCCACTGGATATCATTGTTACAGAACCGGATAAGATAAGAGATGTTTTTAGAATATTTTATGAAAAACTCTACACACGGGAAGGCACAGGGGGAATAGAGGAAATTAGCAATTATCTTAAGGATGTAGCCCCATCTCATCTTTCAGGAGAAAAAAGAGAAATGTTAGAATCTACTCTAGGCCTAGAGGAATTTACCGATGCATTGAGTAGTTTCCCGTCAGGAAAGGCATCTGGACCTGATCAAATCCCGATTGAGTTTTATAAGGTATTTAGGGAGTGTATACTGATTTATATGTTTGAGGTTATGTTGTATGTACAACAAGGGGGGCAGGCACCGTATTCATGGGGAGGAGTAGATATAATTGTTATCGCTAAAAAGGGGAAGCCTTTAACTCTCCCTGGATCCTACAGGCCAATTACTCTGATGAATTCAGATGTTAAGGTATATTCGAAGATGTTGGCAAAAAGACTTGCAGGCTGTATAGAACATCTGGTGAGCCCATCACAGCACGGTTACATACCCGGGAGGGGCACTACACAGCATATTAGGACAGTCATCACTATGTTTGATGCGGCAGAGGTTGCAGGCGATCCTATTTCAGCTCTCTTCTTAGACGCCGAGAAGGCATTTGATAGGGTCGCCTGGGACTATCTATGGGAGGTTATGAAGTGGTGTGGTATTGGGCCAGGATACATACAGGCTATACAAGCTTTATATAGAAACCCGGTCGCAAAAATAAGAGTAAATGGGGGGCACTCAGATCTAGTACATATACAAAGAGGGACCAGACAGGGTTGCCCGTCTTCTCCATTGCTTTTTGCCTTATACATAGAGCCACTACTTCGCAAACTAGAGGGAAACCCTGAGATTCAGTCTGACATTAAATGACAGTACTGTGAAAACCCTCGCTTATGCAGATGATGTTGCTATACTGACTCCCAACCCAGATATGGCTATGATAGGTATAGAAGCAGAGGCACAGGAATTTGGACGGGTCTCAGGTTACAGCCTAAACAAAACAAAGACTCAAATAATCCTGAATAGGTTTGCAATTAGTCAGGATACTAGGGTGGTTAGCAGTGCAATATATTTAGGGATTGATATTTCCGCAAATTTGGAGGAGGTAGTAGAGTGTAACATCAAGCCATTGATTGCGAAGGTAAAAAGCGATTTGGAAAGGATAAACAACTTGCACCTTTCACTGGTTGGCTGCACGAATGTGTTGAAAATGATGGTCTTACCCAAATTTTTGTATCTATTTAGGTCTATACCTCTAATTTTTGAGAATAAATGGTTTAGTATGTTGGAGAATGTAGTTAACAGATTTATATGGGCCCAAGGAAAAACTCGTAGGGCTTACAAATTCATTACGTTGCCAAGGGATAGAGGGGGTTGGGGTGCACCGGATTTCAGGATGTATTATTTGGCTGCTGCTCTCCAGTATATGCAGGGACTAATAGGGGGAGGTGGAGGGTCATCAAAGTCTATTAATATGTCAATTGAAGCCTACACAGCGGTATTAGGACAGAATGCGGTGAACTGCTTTCTCTATTTTACAGACTTGGGTCAGCTTAGAAGACAGACGTATAAGACTCTTAGGGCGGCACTCAAAATATGGAGTTCCTTTTTGAAGAAAACAGGCATGGGCAGGTTTAATAGATATACCAAAGTTTATAAAAATAAATCCTTCCCGGAAGATATTTTTGCTGATCATGTAATGGCTGGTTGGGAAGATAAGGGGATACTTCAAATTGGGGACTTAATAAATTCTGAGACTATGGTACAGTTCGAGGATTTGGTGAACACATACAACATAAATAGAAGAGATTTTTTTAAATACCTTCAGATTAGGAGTTTTTTAAGAAATCAGCAAGGGGGGCCATTGGGTTTTCAACCTAATGAACTGATGGAAGGGATAATTGTGGGAGAGGAATACCCCATTAGGTTAATATATGCTGCTTTGGCAAAAAATAGACCAGATGATCTAGATAAGCATAGGGTTAAATGGGAGGAGAGAATAGAGGCCACTCCAGAGGTTTTTAATGAATCCCTGGAATTAAGTCGGACTATGCTTTGTTCTGCCCCCTTGCAAGCCCAACATTACAAAACATTATTTTCACTGTATTATACTCCATCTAGGATTGCGAAGTGGGGGGGCACAGAGGGTATCACTTGTCCCAGATGCAACTCCATTGAGGCTGATATTGTCCACATGTTTGCTACATGTCCGCAGTTACATACATTAATTAAGGACATTGAACACTTCTTAGTTAATACACTAAGGATACAGATAACCTTTACAGTAAGTCTAATTATGTTGGGGGTCGATGAGGGAAATGCACAAATGGATTCGGGTGACGTAATGTTTTTGTTTATGGCAGCTGCTGTGTTTAGATTAATGCTAGCTAGAGTATGGCTAGATAAGAGTCCTCCATCCATACAAACATGGTTAGCAAATCTTATTGCTATATATAATCTTGAGAAACATATATATGCTAGAAAAGGTAGGGTCGGGAGGATTCGGGGTATCAAGATTTGGGGACCACTGGAGAAATGGAGGGCAGGAATAGGATGATAGGGTTTGCTGATGGATTTTTTCCTTTTTTTTTTTTTTTTAGGAACTACTTTAAAATGTCAAAATATGATACGTCCATGTATTGGCTTCCTTCACTGGAATGTATATTGCTTTTGATTTAATTTATTTTCTCTTTGTTTTTTTTTGACTAAGGATTCTCTATGATATTGTGAGGTGAACAAATGTAAGATGAAAAATTTTGTCTTTTTTTTTTTACTGCATGTGTGCTTTTTCTTTTGAAATGTAAAATAAAAATATATTTAAAAAAAAAAGAAATTAAGTAGAGATTTTCCAAGAATACCCTGGAGTCACTTTGTTTGGATTGAAAAAGGGCAACAATTGGAGGACACGTTTGGAGCTGGGCTAAAAAAAATAAAAAATAAAGTCAGGTATCTATGGAGCAGAGCTATGTCACCAGCTCTGGCTTAAGTCTGAGGAAATATAAATTGTAGTTTTCGGCTAAGAGACGTGAAGAGAAAAAAAAAAGAAAATAGAACCTCCAAAGAGGCACTTCTACTTTTACACTAATGCTGCAGTTTGGTGTTAGCAGTACAGAACATGAAACCTAGCCAGGATTGTGGCTGCCTTGGGTTAGAATGTGGGCCACTGAAGAAATAGGTATCAATACGGTCAATGTGATATACTGGGGACAGCAGGCACATAAAATCTGTTGTACTTTGGCCAAGCATGTGCAGAGGCTAGTTGAGCCCTCGATTGATATTTAAGTGACATGATTCTGAAAGCCTCACAACTAATAAAAGAAACTCGAACAGGAAATGGCCGAAAAAAGACATTGTCTATTGACGGGCGTGCCCCGAACCACAATCGGGGGAATTGGTGGGGAGGCGAGGGCTGACGACTAAGGGAATGGGGCGGCTGTTTGCATTTATTCGGTCACGCCGCCACACCCACACAATTCCCACCGGCTTGCTGTGTGAAACAACAGAGTCTTTGTCGCTTCTGAAAGGGGCTGGAAGGACCTTTCTTTCATTAATAAGTGCTGCCATCCCTTTGTGTCCAAAGAGACACCCCCTTCAGAGGAATATTAAATAAAACACACACCACACCAAAAAAGCGAGCCGGCGACCCGAGTGGCTTCTGAAATGCCCATAACGAATGGAAGCTCACACCCGGGAAGGTGAGGCCGCCCTGACTGAAAGCATTCCACAAGGGTCTCCGCTTTATCCCAGTGCTGCCGGACTGCGAGCTTGCAAAAAGGGCCTCAAAAACATGAGGTTTTGTGTTTTTTTTTAAAACATTGCCTGCTAGGAACATGGCTCTAGTGTATTTCGTTTGTTATTGCCGAGAGGAGAATAAAAACCCCTAGTCGACAAGCAATGGGGAGCGGCCTAAAATAAAAATAAACATCTTGAACAGGAGAATTATGTGAAGATTTTCCAAGAATACCCTGGAGTCACTTTGTTTGGATTGAAAAAGGGCAACATTTGGAGGACACGTGTGGAGCTGGGCTAAAAAAAATAAAAAATAAAAAATAAAAAGTCAGGTATCTATGGAGCAGAGCTATGTCACCAGCTCTGGCTTAAGTCTGAGGAAATATAAATTGTAGTTTTCGGCTATGAGATGTGAAGAGAAAAAAAAAAAGAAAACAGAACCTCCAAAGAGGTATTTCTACTTTTACACTAATGCTGCAGTTTGGTGTTAGCAGTACAGAACATGAAACCTAGCCAGGATTGTGGCTGCCTTGGGTTAGAATGTGGGCCACTGATTAAATAGGTTTCAATACGGTCATTGTGATATACTGGGGACAGCTGGCAACACACAGAGGATGGCAAATGGCGATCACTTTCGTGGCCCCTTTTATGTTCTCAGTGGCCGTGCGGCTCACTGAGAACATCAAAGCGGACGCGAAAGTGATCATGCAGGCTGACAAACGGTGCGCGCTCCCGGGCGCACATGCACTGTACCTGATCCGCCTGCAGACTTTGGGAGCACTTTCAAAAGCCCCTTACTTAATATCTCGCCAGAGCATCGCTTACGCGTTAGCTTAGGCGAGACCTAAAAACGATCGGCCCAGACAGCTAGAGCATTGTAATTATAGGGTGTGGGTGCCAGCCCATCTCTCTACCATGTAACTAGGAACCAGAATGTGGCATAGTCCTTAGCGGAACAAACAGTTTGGAGGTCTTTTCATCTCCCCTCATCCCACTCGCCTTTTGCCTGAGCATGAGTTGTTTTATAGAGGTTACAAATGGACCTGCTGCATATCTTTTGGCTTTTATTGCTTTATCCAGTAACAAATGAGTTCGCCTGCACTCCTTGTTAAACCAACTTTTTGCTGCAAAGGGATGTCTACGGGAAGAAGGTGAAGAAAAAAGGACATACAAGACAATTTTCTCATAGATCTTGTAATGCGAGTTAGTAATTGCCATCGCTTCCTCTGACCTGGATAAACAAGTGAACATCTCTTCTAGGCAAGATGTTAAATCCTCACTAATGGCAGGCATAATGTCAGGAAAGTCAATAACCCACGCCCATTTGAAACGCCGCATGTCATTTGTCAGATGTACATTATTGGTGGCAACCAGGGGAGATGAGTTAGAAAGCCTTTTGGTACAAAAGGGTTCCATCGTAAGACATAAGGGATTATGGTCGCTCTGCAGTCTCTCAAAGATGCACATGTCCACGAAGAGTGACCACAGGCTCAAATCTAGAAGCATATAATCTATGCTACTAGAATGAGACAAATTGCTAAAGGTATTGGCCATCAAACCAAAATGAGGGGTCACTGTCCCATTGGAGGGGGTGCCAAGGGTCACCCACCCACCAGAGGAGAAAGAAGAAGGGAAACAAAAACAAGAAAGGAGAAAAAAGGAAAGAAAAGGAAACCCTAGGTCTAGAACCCACTGGTCAGAAGCAAGCACATGTCTTGTCTCTTGTTGCCCTCAAACACCCCGAAGGATGCATTGCTTCATCATCGGGCGTTTGCTCCTCGTCGGGCCGGCGCTGCAATGCCCTACGGGTCCCCCTAAGGGTCACTTTAGCGGAGATCTTTTTGAAACAGCCATCAGATGAGTGCAGGTGTGTGGGGTTGGGGGGAATCCTATGTGAAGGGTCAAAGTGTGTGTAAGAAGTTAAAACTGGCTACGGGGGAGGAGCCAAGCCAGCGACCGAGATGGTCGCATAGACGCTCGGCTCCGTGAGCCCTCTCACCCCGCACATACATCCTGGCAACTATCCTGAGCCGTAACGGCATATTTAAGTAGGCGAAGGGGAACTACCACTTACCGTCTGCTCCTGAGGCTTCTACGTGCGGCGGACCCGGAGATATGGCCCGACTCTTCTGAGGCCCTCACGGTGCTGGGACCGGGATGTCGATTGAGAGGAGCAGCCGGCCGCGACTGCGACAACAGCGGCCACTGGTGGTGGTGAGGAGTCGGCCGGAGGGCGCCGGTGAATTGATGGGCCGATGGCGGCAGTGACGACCCAGTCCACTTAACGGAGTGCCCCGTGGGGCTGCGTGGCAAAGCAGGGTCGAGGGGGGCGCACGGTATCTGGCCCCCCTCTCCAGTTCTGTGTCCGGGCATAATCAAGGACTACCCCCTGAATCGGCGGGCGGCTTCCGGGGGGCGGCAGAGATTTTGTTTAGCCCTTTGGTGACTCTTCTCCGAGGAGCCTGCCCTGCATTTTTGAGTCCCGGTTGTGTATCCTGCAGTACCCTGGTTTGGGGCCCAGTCCCTGAGGTGCGGTAAAGAAGGACGTGGCCGGATCGGCTAAGATGGCGGCCGGCGCCCCCCTATGCGGACCACATCCAGGTCAAACGGCTGCCGTGTGGATGAGATCAGGGGACTGGCGGCGCGAGAGGGAGCCCACGTCCAAAGATGTACTGGCTGCACTAACGAACATGCACGAAACCCTGATCTGTAATGCCCGGGACTTGGGAAGGAGGATGGCCGCCATTGTTGTCCCGCCGTTCCACGTGGGCACAGTTCGACCTCAACGGAGTGCTGACGTGCCCGCCTCTGTGTCCATGCGGAGTGCTCCAGCTGCACCTAGGTTCCTGGAGCCGCTGAAAGACCCGGCTCCTGTTATCGCCCTGGACAGCTTGGTGGTGCATGCGAGTGTCTCTTCGGGGCACATGTCTACTTGGAGGCTGGGGAAACAACGCCAATCTATTTTTTGGACTGCCCCGGTGCTGTCTCGGCGCTTGCCGGGTTGTGTGACTCTCCCTCCTTGGATGATGAGACTATGTTCGGCCTCGGGGATGCTCTCGGGGCCAATGTCGACGCAAACGGATTGCCGCCATACATGTTCGGATGGGTTTGGCTTGCTGACGTCCTATGAAGCGGTAACTCGGCCTTGCCCGCCCGGATCCCTTGGACCCTCCACGCCGCTCTGTGTACCGATTGATAAGTGGACGTATGTTGGTTCCATTGATAGACAAGGCCAGGGATGACACCGTCCAGGGTCTAGTGGACTTATTGTTGGTTGACGGTGCTTGGGGGACATTCGACCGGGATTATAAGGCTGGTTTGGTCGATGATTGACGTTCTCCGTGGATATTCTGCTCTTGCTTTTGGGATGTCTCCTGGGCGCAGGGGTGTAGGGCGGGGCCGGGTGGCAAGATCGAGGGCCCTCCTCCACTTTTTTCTTCTTTTCTTCTTTCTCCTCTTTTCTACATTTCGGGTCTCCATTAGGGCGACAGGCACACTGCTGGGGGGGTAGGCCGTGGCCTTCTGCAGGGGTGCAGGGTGGGGGTTAGGGGGGATGGGGTTTGTTAAATTGTCCGTTATTTGTTTCTATGGCCCTTTAGTCTTTCTCCTTCTTTAGTGTCGTCGATCGTCATGTCTCCTACAGTATGGTTCGTATTGAGGGGTGGGGTTGAGCTTTGCTACGTAACGGGTTTGTGCCTACATTTATCCTGATTTGTTTGCCTTCCCCCCAGTGCTTCATTTGTATTTGTACTATTTGCGGATATCCTGATTTATGCTCACTATTGTGGGACCATGTATGACTGTATGGCACTTACTTTTAGTTTTTCCTTTATTATAAAATGAACCTTTATAATCCTGCATTCAGACCTGTACGCCTCACTACAAGTCGTGTCCTGGACATTTGTAAGACCCCGGTTTTCGAACTGCTATAACTTTCCACATTGCTCTGCTGTACTTTTGCTCTGATTAGCGGCCGGCTGGGGTGGTTGTAGGCCCATACTTGTAATTGCTTGAAGTAATAATAAAGGTTCTAAAAAAAAAACCAAAAAAACAACAACAAAAAAACTGGCTAAGGGATACCTGGAATCGGTGCATTTATTGGGAAGGTACCCTTGTCGGAATAAAAAACCCGAAGGTTGTGCATTACTCCAATGGGCGTAATGTGTCCAAGTAATTTAAAGGGTCAACATGTTCCGTATCTCCTTGGTCACAAGGATCCGTGCCGCTTCATCAGCACCAAAACAAGCCGTAGTGTGATTGTGCAAGTGAGTGAAGGGGTAAAAACCCTAGTGAACTCAGGGAGGGCCAGGACTGTGAAACACTACAGCAAGGCCGCAACTAAATAGTTGAACCGCTCCTGAGTAAACCTAGGAATGAAAGAGGCCCCATTCCTATCAGAGGAGCATCTACCATTAACTGCTCTATACCCCAGCTCCACATTTGTAATAATAATAGTCCACATTTGTAAAGCGCAAACCATCACCCGTTAGGGTCTCTAGGCACTGGGGGCCGTCGGGAAGATTAACCAAGCTATTGCCCAGAGTCACATGGTGCTGGGCTAATCTGCCGCGGGCCCCGGGGATCGAACCATAATCCCCAGATTCCGGAGTCAGTCACACTGGCCGCGGCGCCACACCTCTCGCTTCAAGGAAAGAGCCTTGAGAAGTAGGGCCTCGATTGTCCATTTTTATACAGGTAATATTCTACGCGTGGAATGCCCCATGCCCCATTTCCTTATCCTTCTAGGTTGATATCTTCAGTGTCCAGGGGCTCAAAGATTGTATTAAAATCCCGTGCTAATATCAGATAGGAAGTGTTTTGGACTTTAAGTCATCTCCCCACCCCTCTAGTATAGACATTATAAATGTCAGTGCAGTTGGTGTTATCAGCCTCTTATCGAATGGCCATAATGTCAGGAATATTGATGCAAAGTCCATGATGTTTATGAACTAAGCCTGATCTAATCCATATTTTCAGCCCTCTTGAAGGGTGACCAACAGAACCGCGCACTGCATGAGTGAAGAAGTTTAAATAACCAGGTTTAAAAAGTGGTTCTAAAACCACGTTTCCTGGAATAAGCAAATATTGTACGTTTCAATGAAGTTGTTCCAGTCCAGGAGTGAGGTCTTTGAGCTAAGGCAAGCCACATTCCAGGAAATAATAGACTTTCTATGTTTAGGCTGGATACTTGTAGAGGAAAAAGAGGGGATTGGAACGGCCTGATTATCTGTGCCCATGGGGACACCTGCAACCTGGTTGTCATTTGCGGTGATCAAAGCGATCAAGGAAGCAGAATCGACATGCTCCAAGCGTACGGAGGAAGAAAGAAGCTGATCAGAGGGAGGGCACCATGGTTGTTAGTCTATGTCCCGAATGGGAGATCCGTCACAAACATGAGGCAGAACAGTACATAGATCGACATGCTATCTGTGGTCAGGTCTCTTACATGTGAATCTGATTTTGGAGTGAAATAGGTGTGAGGTTTGTACGTCAAAAGCCACAAGGTTTTCAACTAGATCCCTCTTACCAGAAGTTATGTCAATACAGCCAAACGCAGTGCCAGGTTGTGAGTGCCTTTTAGCTCCTAGGATATCCTCTCAAATAAGAGAATGACAACCAATCACTTTACAAAACCAGTGGATTTTTTTATTAATTAGTGTGTCCTTGCCTTCTCTTTGTATATCAAATTCAAGTTTAGGAATATTGGTAAAAAAATATGGAGCAGCTGGAGTTGGAAACCAGGGTCCTCGTGGGTCTAGTGGGATGGTTCTTGAAAGCTGGAGGGTGCTTTAACAATATAGGCTCCTCATATGGATGGTTGCTAAAATAATTGGAAGACTGGGGATAGCTAAGAGATCGAATTAGCCTCCTCTCATTAATGGGTTTGGGTTTCCCCATACCCGAAGACACTTCTGGAAGGGGAGACATGCGAGCAGGCACATTGAGAGATGTTGTGTTTCTGTTCTCAGGCAGGGGCTGTTCATTCACAAGGTGTGGAATACAAGTGTTTTAAATAGTAGAGTGCAAAAAACCCTTGCACAATCGATTGTGTGGTTGAGAGACGTAGCACCAGCACGTTATGGTCCCCAATCTCTCCCCTGGGCTCTTTGATTTACTAAGAAAGTTGAACACTGTCTCCCAAGGGTATAGATAAAGGAGAACCGAACCCTCTATCCTTTTCTCTTTTTTTTTTTAAATTAAAGTTTTTATTGAAAAAGAAAAACCGTCAGCAATGTACAATAATCTTGCAACAGTCACAGTAGAAAGACATTATCATCATGAGCAGTTTACGAAAACTACAATCAGCAAATGAAGAACTATGTCAGTTAGAGCAAATGAATGGCAATGCTACACGAAAAACAGTGCAAATACAAGGCAACACCATAATGAGCGATGTTAAATCAAACAATTCAGTTGAACATAGGTGTCACAGCGGGGAGGGACCCACACATCGGGTGTCGCAATCCCGGGAGGGGGGAGAAGGCACATAACAACAGCGTACAAAGCACATGAATGTCACGATTCAGCAACAACTGGGTGGTCCAACAAGTAGGACTGCAGCGGGCCCCATATATCAGTGGGTCGTGAGGAGCGGGGAAGCAATTCAGCATATGTACACATTTGGTCTGGCCAAAGGATCATATCACCTAGCCACTCCTTAAATTTAGGTGCACGTCCGCGGCCCCATCTACATGCCACACGACGCTTAGCCAAAACCAAACAAAAAGACACAAACTTTCTGTACGTAACAGGAATAGATTTGGTGTACCCTAAAAGTGTGATAAGTGGTGATTCAGGGATGGATGCAGAAATCATGGAGCCCAGAGCTGCAAGGACCTGGTGGGAATAGTCATAAACCCCAAGGCATACCCACGCAAGAAGCAGAAAATCTGCATGTTCCGCCCGACATCTAGCACATCTGTCTGAATCGCACAGGCCATACCTGTGGAGCCTAACTGGAGTATATTAGCTGCGGTGAAGGAATCGATAATGGATGAATCGCAACCTGCTATTAGAGGAGACCTGCTCTGTCTGCTTGCAGCAGTAAGCCCACTGTTCTTGGCTTACTTCCTGGCCTAGCTCAGCCTCCCATCCAGCTCTAGAGTTGCTGGGCGGGTAGTCACATCCACATACAGGATGTGGTAAAGTGTAGATACTAAGTGTGAAGCGGTTCAGAAGGGAACGTGGAGTGACACGCCTGTATACCATGACGTAAACAAGCATACAGGAAGTTGTCCATGGTGGACGGTGGGGGGGTCATGACATAATTGTTTGAGAGTAAGGAACTTGCCTGCAATGTAAAAGTCCTCCCAGGTTCGAATATTATGAGTATGTGCCATGTTCCTAAATATGCCTTCCTGCTGTAGTGCCATGTCGGGGTGTTAGGCTAGCGGTAGAAGAGGGGAGTAAAGGCCAGTTGAAGCTGTATAATCCAGAATGCGAGCCCAAGCGTTTATGGTGCAGTCCACAGAGGTCAGGCTATGCCCCCTGGGTCCAATCTTGGAGAGGAGAACACCTTCCAGCGGGACAGGGTCCGAAAGCCAGTGTTCGTGGCGACATGAGGGGTGTATCGGGGGGGAGTGGAACCAGTAATGGGCAAAGTGCGCCTGTGCACTGACGTAGTATAGCTCAAAATTTGGAATGGCTAAACCTCCTTGAGCGTTAGGCTGTGTCAGCGTATCCCATTGAATGCGCAGCTGCTTACCACCCCAGACCAGTCTAATCAATCCAGACCGGAGAGTAAGAAAGAAATGTCGCCCAGGATCATATGGAATACTGATTAATAAATGAAGGAATTTCGGGAGTATGACCATTTTTATAAGAGATACGCGACCGGCCATAGTCCGGGGTAAAGCTATCCAGCGGGTAATACAGCCAGTAACACGTTCCATAGCACAGCCATAATTCAGGCGCATAAGCGCATCCCTGTCTGACGTAACACGTATTCCCAGGTACTTAACCTCATTGTCGCACTACACAATGGGGTAGTCCATATCAAAGGGAGTGACAGCACTGGTCAGCGGGAAAGTTTGTGATTTAGTCGAATTTATGTTAATGATTGAATGGCCTCCGAATTTGACAAACTCGCGCATGAGTGTATTTAAATTTTGGCTTGGGTTTTTAACATAAATGGTGACATCGTCCGCATATAGGGATATGAGGACAGGTCGTAGGAGGCATCGTAGACCCACATAAATGTAATATTACCTAATTCTCTCCGCCGGTGGCTCCATTACCAGGGCTAAAAGGAGCAGGGAGAGGGGACATCCCTGGTGCGTGCCACGGGACAGGGAGAAGGAAGGAGAGGTGTGTCCGTTAATCAAGACTCTCGCTGTAGGTGAAATGTACAACAACCGAATCCAGGAGATGAAACCTATAGGGAGCCCCATACACTGCAGAACGGTAAACAGGTAATCCCATTCCACAGAGTTGAAAGCCTTTAGACGTCTAAAAAAACGGCCACTAGTGCCAATTTGGGATCTACTGTCTGCAAGATGGAAAACAGGGTCCTACGGTTATGGGATGTCGCTCTACCTAGTATGAAACCCGCCTGATCCGGGAGAACTAATTTATCCAGGAGAAGGCAAAATTGGTTAGCTAACAATTTAGCAAGGATCTTGGCATCAGTGTTTAACAAGGACAAGGGTCTATAAGATTCACATTGGTCAGCAGGTTTAGCCGGCTTTAACAAGGAAGTGATAAAGGCTTCCCTCATCGTGGGCCGGAGAATTTATGACTCATGCGCCTCTAGGAAAACTTTTTTTTAGTATCGGGAGTAGTTGCTCAATGTATGCTTTGTAAAAATCGATGGGAGGGCCATCGCCTGGCGCCTTGCCCGATTTCATCTGCATAATGGCGTCACGTAGCTCGTCATCCTCAAATAGTGCGGCGTGGAACTCACTGTGTGTCGCCAAGCCAGCCCAGGGTTTTGTCAGCAAAAAGGGGAGTAAAGTCATGGGGAGATGTAAGTCGGGTTTTATACAAAGTCCTATAGAACGTAGTGAACGTTTGAAGTATGTCTTGGCTGTCTCTATGTCGCACACCCTCCTCATCTACAACTTCGAGCACGTAATTAGAAAAACATGGTTGTTTAATATCATTAGCTAGGGCGAGGCCAGGACGCCCACCCTTCCCATAACGGCGAGCGGTGAAATATTTAACTCTGAATTTCACCTCACGGTCTGCCGTTGTCGTGTAATCAGTGAGTTTTTCTCGGAGCAAAGCCCTATGAGTACCCAAATTTTCATCCCACATGTTAGTCTCCAAACGATTTATCTCAAACTCCAGTCGCTGCAGATTACGTCTGATGTCACGGAGTACCCCGCTACTCTTGGATGTGCCAAAACCTCGGACAGTGACCTTAAAGGCCTCCCAAAGTGTGCTCATCTGATCTACAGAGCCTTTGTTTCGGGAAAAAAAATCCTTGATCTCCTCACCAAGCTCGGCTTGAAATACAGTGTCTATCAGGGACTCGGGTGTCAGTCTTCAACAGCGTGGGGTGGCTACCGAGTTGGGGAGGACCAGCTCCAAG
This sequence comes from Lissotriton vulgaris, assembly GCF_964263255.1. Lineage (NCBI taxonomy): Eukaryota > Metazoa > Chordata > Amphibia > Caudata > Salamandridae > Lissotriton > Lissotriton vulgaris. The sequence goes on from NC_141694.1 coordinate 929,685,591, forward strand.
CATACAGGGGTATGATCAGAATAATACGAGCAGCCGAGCGGATCCAGGGCGTTGTGCCAGGCGAGCAAAGCCAGTAGTCAAGGCGAGACCACGAGGCATGGCCAGATGTGAAAAAGGTGCCCTCCTTCTTAGCTGGATGCGTGTACCTCCAGGTGTCTACAAGCCTGTGTTCCTCCATTATCCCCGAGAGAGCTTTGTGTGCAGTGGTGTAGTGATGCGGTGAGGGGTTGGAGCCATCCATCGCTGGATGTAAGGTCGTTTTAAAATCACCAACCCAAAGCATATGTGTGGAGCCTATGTCTAGAATCAGTCCCCATAGAGCAGTGAAGTAATTGGGATCGTCTTGATTAGGATCATAGCTGCACGCTAAGGTAACGGACTGTGTACCCATAGTTCTCCACATAAGGCAGCTACGTCCTGAGGTATCGTTGTATGTGCCTCCCAGTAGAAATGGTGTGCTTTTTTTAACCAAAATAAGTGTACCTTGAGAGTAAGTCGAGTAGCATGAAAATGTACGGGCAGATGCCCACCTACTGCCATAGTTTGATGGCCTGCGGGGATCCATGTGTGTCTCCTGGAGCACAGCGATCTGCATCTGTTGCCGATCCAAATAGGCCAAGATCTGTCTTTTTTTACGAGGATCCCGCAACCCTCTGACATTCCAATTCAATTCAATGATCTTTATTTCGTTGCAATTGCATCATAAAAGATATACAAAAAAACACAATATTTTTAAAAATGCATATAAAAATACATAATACACATAATATACATGGCCACAATATCATCAACAAATATACAGGATATATAATTCAAAAAGTGCTAGTGCATGACCAAATGCTATCCCTAACCTTCTTAGTTAAATCACGGGGATGAGCTTAGAACAGTCAACTATAAATATAATTAAAAAGGAGTTTAAAATATTTACATGGTTAAAAAAAAAAACATTAAATTGATTTATAACAGCCAGACACTTAAAATGCCAGTGATGATTTTTGCCTAATGAATTTTACTGCCAAAAGGAATCTACTGATACCAAACACTATTACTTGACTAGTGTCCGTAAGTAATATTCTTCCTGCTTCCTTATACGAAGTTGTTCCAATATTACGGCACAATGGCACTATCCATTTTTTTCTAGTTTCTGCGTAGCTTGGACAGAAAAACAAAATATGGAAAATGTCTTCTCTTGCATTATTTGTACATAAGGTACATTTGTCATTACTGGTTTTCCCCCATTTTGACTCGGTTTCCCGAGTTCTTAGTATACCGTACCTATACTTTATATACAAGGTTTTCGCTAAAGGGGGTTGAATCTCATCAAGAAACATTTCAAACTGGGCTACATTTTTCACCAATAAAAATCTTTCGGTTAAGGGGCCATGTGCCCCAACATATACAGCATCATGGCTCGCTAAAGCCCAAAAAGAAAGTTTGACTATTTTCTTTGAGGACACAGTCAGTAATTCCGGTTGACTCCAAAAATGGGATAAGCCCAATTTTGTTAACCAGCTTTTAACATGTTTGAACCAAAGAATCTTATTACACGTGTCCAATTCCCGAACTTCAACCAACCCTTTTTTATATTCAGACAGCTCTGGGGTAATCCACAACCTGACCCATAACAATAATGGTCTTAATATTGCATGTAGGTCAGTACGTCGTATGTTCATATCAAGGAGTACGGGTAATAGTGGAGTACTACTAGGAACCTTTAATAGTCCCCTTAAAAACCTGTTCTCCATGATTTCAAAAGTCTTTCTACACACGGGTCCCCAGAGTTCAGCCCCATAAAGAACCGCTGACTGAACCTTGCATTTAAACAATTCTAACGCTGGGGTAACTGCTTTGTTAGCACAATTATTATGCCTTTTCAGTATTGGTAGACAATTTTGTTTGAAGACAATTTTAGATTTTTCTAATTGGGGTCTCCAACTTAAGGATGAATCTAATAGTACCCCCAAATAAGTAAAACTTAGTTCGTAATCAAGTTTTTCTCCATTCAATGTTAAATTTTTCCTGAAACTTTTGTGGGGATTAAGTGCCATATATTTAGTCTTTTTTACATTAACTTCTAACCCTTTTGTAATACAATACTGCTGGAACCTATCTAATAAAGTCTGTAGGCCCCGAGGAGTTTGAGAAATGAGAATCGTGTCATCCGCGAAGAGGAGGGCCGAAACTCGATCCCCCCCCAGGCGAGGTGAGTCATTGTCACAATTCTCCATATGAACTGCAATATCGTTAACATAAAGGGAAAAAAGTGTAGGTGCCAGCACGCACCCTTGGCGTACTCCCCTCTTAATAGGGATTTCACCTGTTAGTTCACCATTAGGACCCCATCTTACCCTGGCATAGTTATTCTGGTGTAACCTAATCACTAGTTTCAAAAGATCATTTGGGAACCCCTGCTTTTTCAATGATTTCCACAATAGGTCACGGGGGATAAGGTCAAAAGCTGCTCGTAAATCTACAAAGGTAACATATAAATTGCCTCTGCGAATAATAACATATTTCCAGTACAAGCAGCATAGTCTTAATACCTGGTCGATAGTCCCAGTCTTTTCCCTAAACCCTGCCTGATACTTGGATAAAATTAGGTTTTCCTCTAGCCACGTGTTTACGCGGTTTAGAATATGTCTGGCGTAAATTTTCTGCGTTATATCTAAAAGACTAATGGGGCGATAGTTCGCTGGGTCCCCTCTATCCCCCTTTTTAAAAATGGTGATGATTTCAGCCCCATCCCATGTGTCAGGGATTTGGTCACCTGCTGCGATGACATTAAATAAATGATTTAGATAAGGTGCCCAGATCTCCACATTATGTTTATAAAGATCACCAGGGATCTTATCCAGGCCCGGAGCCTTCCCTTGCTTCATAGAAGCAATTGCTGTTTCGGTCTCTTGTAAGTCAAAAATTACCAATGAGTTTTCAACATCCTCTCTCTGGGTTACTATTTCATTTGAATTTACCATAAGCTTTTCCTCTGTGATTTGGGCTGCATATAATGATGTAAAGTGATCAACCCATGTAGCTTCATTTAGGAATACCTCCCTTGAGCCTTTATCTGGCTTATTCCCTTTGGCTACTAACTCCCAGAACTGCCTGTGATCTTTAACTTTTGCAGCTGATAACATGCTGGACCATAGGTCCTCGTCCCAGGATGATTTTGCGGTAGCTATTGTTTTGTTATAAATTTTCCTTTTTACTTTAAGTTCTTCGGGGTTTTTTGTTTTTACCGCATTGATCAGGTCGGTCTTGGCTACTCGGCATTCCCTGTTAAACCATGGTTTGCCTACTAATTTAGTATTTGCCAACCCATTCCCGTTCCTTGGTTTTTTGGTAATGAGATCAATCAATTTTTTACAAAAGGATTTATGTAGACCAATAAATTCACCAGGTTTACAATCGTCCATGTTATAGAGCTCAAATGAGTTCACAAATGCGGAATAAATATTAGCCAACAGGTCCTTTCTTTCTAGAATATATGCCCATTTAATAGCCCTTCGATTATTACTTAGTACAACATTATCACAGATTAGTGGTAGTTCTGGGCTATGAATACCCTCAGTAACACCAGGTTCTTTCATGATACTTGACAAGAAACTCATTTCTAACGGGAAGTGATCACTCTCAAAGCGGTCTCTAACATTTAAATCATATGTATATGGCCACAAATTAAAAGAAACAGAAACATAATCTATCTTGCTACTACAGTTCCCCCTGCTAAAGGTAAATGCTCTCGGAGAGTCTGATGGCATGCGCCCATTACAAGCTCTTAGACCATAACTTGTGAACAACCTTGAGATCTGGAGGGCTAGTGTAGTTCCACGAACGGTTCCATTGTTAAGAACTGGTATCCCATGAGCGACATCCTCATCCTCATACAATTTAGTCATCCCCACAATCGGCTCAAAATTGCAATTTAGATCACCACATAAAATGATACTTTCATCATGGTCTATAGTGTCCATGAGCATTTCCAATTTCTCTATACATGGAGATTCCCTGTTAGCGGGACATGGTCTATTGTACACATTTATGAGATTTATTATCCTCTTGTCGCTTGTAGTCAGTTTCAATCCAAGTATATCTAAGGAATCGGTGTTTAACATTTTTATCCCCACATCGATAGTTGTACTGATCCATATTACCAACCCTCCCGAGGCTCTCCCTCTTACTGAGGGGACAGCCGCCACTTGGTAGGTCCTATATCCTATTATATGGATCTGGTCCGTGGCCCATGTTTCTTGTAGCACACAGATATCAAATGAGTTAATATAACTATTCCAATCAGGATCACACATTTTTACACCTACACCTGCAATATTCCAAGAAACTAAGTTTAACAATGAGGATCTCTCTTTTGCACAAAGTGTACTAGATTTAACAGTGGGAAGTAAATTATTATCAGTATTGGTACAGGTGTTTAAGTGCCTATCCACCGATGACCCACTGTTATCACAATCTCCTACCATTATATCACGGGGTCTTGTACATACTTCATGGTCATACTCTATCAAATTATTACTGTTGCAAAATTTTTCACAGCCTATCTCCTGATGAGTAGATGGTGTATTCACTACCCCATTTCCCCTAGGAGATATAACATTAAGTATGGGGATCACATTATTTAATGGAGAGGGCTCTTCTAATATAGTAGTCATTGATGATGCCTGTAGTCAATCAACTGACTCTAGGCAATCAAATTGGTTATAGGAGAGGAAGTTGTGGGGATGATGGATTTGTCCTAGCCAGCTTGCTCCTTGATGTCTATTTCCGCGGTGTCTTACCGTGGTCCACCCCTCCGTTCTGGAATGAAAGTGACTGGGTGGGTAAAAATGTGTTAACTTAAATGGATGTATGGTAGTGGCTGGATCTGGATTAGGATACTTCCAATTGCAGATATAGTTCACTATTCTTGGGTTGTCAAAATTGATAACTATGCTGTCCCCCTGTATATCTTTCTTCATGCGCCCCACCCATGATACTCGCCTAATACTCAAGATGTTACCCCTCAGGCCAGGGGGTAATGGCCTATTGGTATTTAACCATTGGGTCACCCTTTTCCAGAGGTAGGATGTACTTTCCAATTCTTGTTCACCTAGCTCTGGGACTCCTGTCAAGATAACCACAAATGGACAAACCTCTGGAGGAAGATTAAGTGCATCCTTTACGTGATCTTTACTTGATTTGTTTACCTCTATTACCTCCTTACTACCTTTTAGGTTTGGAGTACTTGGCTTTTGAGACTGGCCGTTGGGTACATCACTAGGTGTCATAGGTCCACCCTCATTTGATTTGGGTACTACTTTTTCCTTTTGCGCGTCTCTAGCATCTAGGGTTTTTACAGGAATAGCTGTTATCAATGTTGGTTGTGAGTCAGTACAGGACTTTCTCAATTGAATTTCTATTTTCTCCTTTATGTCCCTCTCTATACGTTTCAAAAATACCTCTATTTTAGTTAATCTCTCCTCTAATGGGTGGAGCATGTAACGTAGTGCTTCAAGTATAACAGTGGAGGCAGAGTCCACCCCCTCTGCGCCAATCCCTGTTAGATCCTTGTTTGTACCACCAGCCCCTTCCAGGCTAGAGTTAGGTGAGACAGGATGCTTAGTGCCCTTCCTTCTCTTGCCACTAATATTGTTCGCAGGCCCTTGTTTATTCTTTGGTATGGCCCCTGCGTGCACCCCCTTTTGCTGTCTGGTATTGTGAACTTTGACTTGTTCAACAACTACCGGTGCAGCACGAACAGTAGGTAGATTATTAGGAGATTGTAAAATAGAGTCGGAGACAGTTAGAGAACTACTCTCTGTGACATTTAGTATATAATTAGCAATAGTTATATCCACATTAATACCATTACTTTGAGGACCATTAGAACTCCCAACTATTTCTGTTCTGTCTTTAGTAATAGGGGTTTGTACATGTGCCAATGGCCCAAGAGAGGATCTTCTCGCAATCTCCAATTCCTGCGGGACCCTCCTTTCCATAATGTTTATGCTTTCATCCACCACACAGTTCATTCTTTTAAGAAATTGGTCCATTGCTCCCGTAAAGGCAACAGTATCACTCTTCCCTTTGCTTTCCTTTGGCGGCATTATACCAATGTCAGTGGGGTTCGTGTAAGCAAGTAACAGGTTAAAAAACTAATTAAATTCAAACAGTACTCACGAAATAAAGTATGGAAGAAGCAAGGGGGGTGGCCCGCCCGACCACTGCTGTCCACAGATGGCCACAGATGGCCCCGCCCTTGTCCCGGGCTTCTCCCGCGCGCGACTCGCGGGGCGAGAGGGGGTGTCAGCCTTTTAACAGGCGCCTCCGGGCGCTCTCAGGCCGTCAGCGTCGTCGTGCCCCGCCCCAGGGGCTGCTGGGGATTGTAGTGCGCGTGGTCGCGGTCGCGCTATCTCCCGGTGGTCCGTGGCGCTGCTCCGCCGTTCCCCTCACGGCTCCTGGACAGACAGGTAAGTTCTGGCGCTTTTGGTGTTCCCCCACTGGGCTCCCGGGGGGTCAGCCTTTTAACAGGCGCCTCCGGGCGCTCTCAGGCCGTCAGCGTCGTCGTGCCCCGCCCCAGGGGCTGCTGGGGATTGTAGTGCGCGTGGTCGCGGTCGCGCTATCTCCCGGTGGTCCGTGGCGCTGCTCCGCCGTTCCCCTCACGGCTCCTGGACAGACAGGTAAGTTCTGGCGCTTTTGGTGTTCCCCCACTGGGCTCCCGGGGGGTCAGCCTTTTAACAGGCGCCTCCGGGCGCTCTCAGGCCGTCAGCGTCGTCGTGCCCCGCCCCAGGGGCTGCTGGGGATTGTAGTGCGCGTGGTCGCGGTCGCGCTATCTCCCGGTGGTCCGTGGCGCTGCTCCGCCGTTCCCCTCACGGCTCCTGGACAGACAGGTAAGTTCTGGTGCTTTTGGTGTTCCCCCACTGGGCTCCCGGGGGGTCAGCCTTTTAACAGGCGCCTCCGGGCGCTCTCAGGCCGTCAGCGTCGTCGTGCCCCGCCCCAGGGGCTGCTGGGGATTGTAGTGCGCGTGGTCCGTGGCGCTGCTCCGCCGTTCCCCTCACGGCTCCTGGCCGTCAGCGTCGTCGTGCACTTACATTCCATGTAAGGAGTTTGATACTATTGGGCCTAGGTTGTGCTGACATGATAAATGAGGGGAATGGAACTGACCTGGATGTTTCTGCTCAACAATATCGTCAGTAAGAACGCAAAACTTAACACATTGCAAAACATGCACATTGCATTTGACGGAACAGAAAAAATTCTCCCCAACCCATCCCACCCCCCAACAAAAAATGTGAAGCAAAGTTGATGAGAAACAAGTCATCAAATCTCAGAACCCACCCCACCCACAACGGCACCCCAGTCGTGTCGGTATATGACCTCCCACCTGACGAATTCCAAAAAGTAATTAAATGTTCACAATCCCATACAAGCTGGGGTAGGGTAGTGGAATATAGGCAAGTAGAAATCCAGAAAACAAACATGCAGAGGGGAGCTCCCATAAGGGTAGAAAACCAGCAACGTGGGGGAGGGGTGCCCGGTGAGATAGTCAAGGTACCTATCTATTGTATAAAAGATTAACAGCAATTAGAGCAAGCAGAGCACTTATCTGACCAGGACCAGCTGACAAATACAGAACATTTTTCAACATTTCACAACCGGTGAAGTTATGGAAGAGGGTCCAGGGTCCTGCATGAAGTGCGCATGTTCATATGTCAAGGCAAAATCAATCGGGAGATCGGAGGGCCTCTATCCTGTTGTCAATCTGTCACCGGAAGGTGAGGATGATCTGGAGTTGCGTTCCCGTTTAGGCAAATGTTTAGCCAGCTTCTTCAGAAAGTCATCAACCTGTTGAGGGTTTCTACAGACAGTGTGCTTGCCGTCGTAGAAGATCCGGAGCTTTGCAGGATATAAGAGGGCATATTCTATGTTGGCCTTGCTGAGCTTTTGCTTTGCAGGTAAAAATTTCCGACGTGCCTCCTGAACTGCGAGGGTGAACGCTTTACAACAAGATGAGAATGAGAAGGAGTCTGCGCCTAAGGAACTCTTTAGAAGTCGCTCAACGCAATCTTCCATTCGTCCTGTGTTGGTCGATTCCGGTATGCCAACTAAGCGGATATTATTATTATTATTTTTTTTTAGTTCAAATCTGCTTTATTGTGTAATTAAAGACGTGTCACACAGCTTGTCGTGCCCACAACCCGGAGGCCGGCAGCAAATAGGCGTAGGAGTGTACACAGCCTTAGTGTCGGCATCCCGGAGGCCCGACGGCATTACATGGGAGAAATGAAGTGGGGTAGCGCCACCGATGTGGTACGGCAGAAAAGGATGAACAGCAGCAGAACAGTGTTTTTCATCGGAGATAAAAGAGAGTTCTTCCCTCTCCGTTTTTTTTTTGGGGGGGTTCACAACATCTTAACAAAACAACCCAACAATGTAGTAACCAAGAGGCAAGTCATGCTACATGGTGAATTAAGCAGCAGTGAGCAGGTGTGGCATGCTATGTGTGCAAAGGTGTGTATGTGCGTGTGTGCAAGTCCCAGTCGTCCCAGCGAGAGGATCTCTATAAGCCAGAAGCCAGGTTAGGTATGGAGTCCCAGAGGGTCAGCCTGCAGTGGGTGTCATGACATAGGGTAGGTAGGGCACGTACGGTCCGCGTGTAAGTAAGAGGGAGTAATGGCGATCTAAGGTGGTAGAGCCATGGTGTGGGCTTCGCATGGGGTCGGGGGGGGGGTCAACGAGTGTACAGTGGTCGGAACTGGGAGGTACTCTCCCTGGACAGCACAAGGAGGAGGTACACACGCTGAAAGAGGATCCCCAGCCAGGTCCAGTATTGGAGCAGTGCGCTAATCTACGATGGGTTGGTCACCTTCCGGGTTCGTGTCTTCTGAGAGTGTAAGTAGATACCGCACCAGTGTATCCCAAATGTCACCGGGGCGACACGAAATAGGCAACAGTTCAGCAAATGTTGCGTGTTGCTCTTGGCAATAAGTTAAGTCGCCCAGCCAATCCTTAAATTTGGGCGCTCTGCCCCTTCCCCACCGGCACGCCACGCGTCTCTTGGCCAGCAGGAGCGCAGTGTCAATGAATTTTCGGCAGGATCTGGGAAATCGTACAGAGTCCCCAAGCAGGGCCACCAATGGATCAAGAGGTACGGGTTCCTCAACCATCTCAGCAAGAGCATCCAACACTTGTTGCCAGTAGGTCGCAACCCGAGGGCATGCCCACGCCAAGTGGAGGAAGTCAGCACCAGCAATATGGCAACGTTCACAGCGGTCGTCAGCAGTCAGTCCGAAACGCCGCTTCCACGCCGGCGTGTAATATACTCGCTGCAAGTATTTATAATAGATGATCTTTAGTCTGCTGCTGGCAGAAATGCGAGATGTGAGAGCGCAGCAGCGGTGCCACTGCTCGTCTGACATGTCGATTGCGAGTTTGGTAGCCCAGCGCATCCGCGCATTGGATTCCGGAATGTGGGCAGTTCCCCTGAGTTGTCTATAAAGGCCGGAGACCAGGTGGGCTCCGTCCTGTGAGCTCAATAAAAAGTGTAGCGTGGCAGGGTGTCGGGCTCGTTGGGAAAGTCTGGCAGTATGTCTCTCATCCCCGCCCGCAGCCGCACATAGTAGAAGAGGTCGAGGGGAGTGCGGTCATGTTCAGCAAAGAACAGGTCTGCTGACTTGAAGGTGCGATTGGAGAACAGATCTCCCCAGCTAGAGACTCGTAGCTTTGTACAGATGTTGCGAAAGCCCAGTTCCCCCAAGAGGGTAAGATCAGGGTGATGCGCGAGCGGTAATTTGGGTGAGTAAAGAAGTTTACAAGCCAACCCCTTGGCGATGCGGCGCCATGCGTCCAATGTGCAGGAGACCGACGTATGTGGTGTAGTAATGGCAGATTCAGGACAGTGAAGCAAGCCATTGAGCGGGAGAGGATGTACGATCCAGTCCTCCACCGCTACATGCGGCATAAAGGGAGTAGGGGCCATCCAGTGGTAGGCGAAATGCGCCTGCGCACATTGATAGTAGGCCTCGAAATCAGGAACATCGAAACCTCCTTTTTCATAGGGGAGGGTAATGGTGGACCACTTAAGTCGGGGGTTTCTGCCACCCCAAAAGAGCCGTCGCAGCTCCGACCGCAGGGTCCGGAAAAAATTAGCACCAGGGTAGTAAGGTATATTAAGAAAGAAGTACAGAAAGCGGGGGAGCACCACCATTTTTATGAGCGACGCTCTCCCAGCCATGGATAGAGGCAGGGTGATCCAGCGGTCCACTGAAGCAATCAGTTTGGTTATCGCTACCCCGTAGTTGGATCGCAGTGTCTCGTCCCTGTCCCACGAAATGCATATCCCAAGATAGCGGAGGTCAGATCGACACCATTCAAGTGGGTAATCAAGGGGGAAATCGGTCACCGCATCGGTCAGGGGGAAGAGCTGCGACTTGGACCAGTTGATATGGACACCAGACATCCCGCCAAACAATACAAACTCCCTAAGTAACGGGTTAAGATATACTTCGGGATGTTTGACATAAAGTGTGATATCGTCCGCGTAAAGGGACACATCAATCTGGTGCTGCAAGCATTGTACTGCGCCGCCGCGATGTAATTGGCGCAGTCGACAGGCAAGAGGCTCGACAGCTATGGCGAACAATAGGGGAGAGAGAGGGCATCCCTGTCTCGTACCCCTGGTCAGTGCGATGGGCTGAGATAGATGACCGTTGATCAATACTCTTGCCATAGGGCGAGTATACAGCAGGTGGACCCAGGATATAAATAATTTGGGAAATCCCATGCTAGCCAGCACTGAGAACAGGTATGGCCATTCGACGGAGTCGAAGGCCTTGGTCGCGTCGAGGAAAATGGCCGCCACGGGTGTGTCAGGGTGCACCGTGCGGAGCAGGGAGAAGAGCGTGCGAAGGTTGTGGGAAGTGGACCTGCCCGCCACAAAGCCGGATTGGTCGGGCAGTAAACTAAGCGGATATTATTGCGGCGGCCCAAGCTTCAATGTCCTCATTCTTTGCCGCTATGACCTTTAGCAATTTATCCATGCTCGTGACTCGATCCTGTAGTTGAGATGTAGTATCTTCAGTCTCGGAGATGCGCCGCTCAGCCTCTTTAAGCTGCCCATCAGGCTTGTCGACCTTGTGAACCAGGAAGTCGAGGCGATAATCATGGAGTCCATCTTCTCGGACAAGTCTGTCAGACTGCTCTGAACGGCCAATAGGAGTGTCTTAACTTCATCCCCTGAGGATTGTGAGAAGGTCTGATCATGTTCCATGTCTGGCGATTCGGAGTCCACGGAGGTGGAGCGCGTGCCGGCCTTCCTGGTGTCGAATGTTAATCTGGGTTGACGGGCATCGGGTTTCCACATAAATGCTTGGCACTCGGAGGGACAGTGGGCTTCAAATGCTATAATCCAAAAGCACAATCCGCACCTTGAAGGAGACCTGTCTACCGGGTCGCCCAGCTCCCTCAGCTGTATTGGACCAAACAACAGGATGTTAGTAGCAAGGTCTGTAGCTTTTGGTATCAGTAGATGGTAGTAGTCTATAGCAGGTGTGTAAAGAAAGGGGGATCAAAGCGTTTAGCCTTGAGGATATAGGTATCCGGGGTAAAGCCTTGAGCTGGCTGACTGACTTCTTAACCAACAGGACACAAACTATCAACCTCGGTTCCTATCGCTCCCAGACCACCTCAGTCACCAAGGGGGTTCCACAGGGCTCTTGTTTGAGCCCCACACTGTTCAACATCTATGTCACCCCTTGGCACGCTGTTCAACATCTATGTCACCCCTTGGCAGGGCTACTGAGGAAACTTGGCTTCATTCCCATCTCATACGCCGATGACACGCAACTCCTACTCTCTTCTGACTAATCAAACCCACATATACAGGACATCTTCTCGGAGGGATGAAAGGCATTGCACAGTGGATGAGGGACAATTTCCTTCAATTAAACACTGAAGAATCCGAGATCATGCTGTTCGGAGAAGCAAAATTGAGATGGTCTCCCAATTGGTGACCAGGGGAATTAGGACCAGCCCCGCCCCCAAAGCAGACCGTAAAAACCTGGGAGTGTGAGTTGATAAGGAACTAACATTAGAGGAACACGTAAACATCACAGCCAGGACTTGCTTCCATACTCTTGGCATCCTCCGAAGGGTTTTTCCCTTCCTGCCATCAGCAACCTTGAAAAACTCTAATCCAGGCACTGATTATGAGTCGCCTGGGTTATTGCAATGCTCTGCTGATCTCTGCCAAAGAAAAATCCCTAAACAAACTTCAGATAGTTCAGAACACTGCTGCCCGCCTAGTGAACAATGCCCCTCCCAGAACACCCTCTGCTCCACTTCTCCGCAAACTCCACTGGCTCCCAATAAAAAAAGAGAGTCAAATTCAAAATCTGTTGCATGATGTAGAAATCATTACACAACATGGGCCCTAGCTTTCTAGCCCAAAAGTTGGTCAGATATACACTGACCAGGCCCCTTCGGTCTAGCCATCAAGCACTTCTCTGTACTCCCCGTGTCAAACTGGCACGCACGGGAGGCAAAGCTTTCTCCCATCTAGCCCCCCGGTACTGGAACCAACTCCCCATACAGATACGCCAGTACACACATTTTTTAGCCTTCAGGAAACTTCTGAAAACTGAATTGTTCTAGTACTCTTTGGTATGGCCACAGGCAGTCTCAGTGATGAGATACCTAGCACGGGGTGATTCAGGCGCTATATAAGTCACATCAAATAAAATAAGTATGTGCAGGGAGACGTGTGCTGTGTAGTTGTGCCCAGGCAGGGTTCACAACTCGGTCCACAAGCAAGGGTCCTCACACAGCGTTGTATTCGGGAGACAGGTAAACGGCCACAGCTGCCATAGGGAACCATGTGACAGGTTATGCACAGGAAACATCCACTCACAGAGCGCAGCATATAGACGTTTGGAGGTCAAGAGGGCCGGTGACTGGCATAGATGACATCACAAGTCACTGCCCATCACCCACGTTGTAAAAGTGTAGCGCTGAATATTTGACACAGAGCGCTGGAGTCATGGGCGTAAAAATGGAACTGATGTGTAGATTCTAGTACCATATATGCCAGAGAGAATGCAGTATAGGGCGCTGTCCTTCCACGATGTTGTTTATTTATGGAGAGTAAATGGTGAAGCACCATGGCAGACTCCTAGCCGCTGCGGTAATGTCCCAATAAGATGGCGCCACAGGGGATAAGCTGAATACACATTGCACGGCACAGGCGATACCTCCAAGCCTGTCACTTTCAGCGGCGAGTTGCAGTTCGGGAGCCGGCAGACATAGGCAGCGCATGTAACCGGCTGGAAAATTATGGCGGCGCACATATACGCCGCACCCACGGGGAGAGGAAATCAGAGCTGCCACCCACGCTTCCTGCCAGACACGAGAGAAAAAAGAAATGCGCCAATGGAAAAAAGAAATGCGCCGATGGCAGTGCACGTCTCACCTCGATGTCGGGGAAAGTTAGGCAATGACGGGTAGCCGGGCAAGCAGTCAGACGCTGAAGACTCTCGCAGGTGAGGAGCGCTACCCGCTCCAAGGGCCATCCCGGCCTAGAACCACATAGGGGACCGGGGGACTCACGCAGATTCTGTGGCCCAGCAGGGTTCCAGCGCGAACACGCGCTCACAGGCCCACCAGCAGAGCAGCGCCGTACTCTCCCAACAGTCACAGCAGGAGTTCCGTTTTTTTGCCCAGGATATCCAAGAGGTGTCAGCTAGCGTCAGAAGGGAGCATTATACGGCAAAGACAGGTAATTATGCGGATATATGACTGATTTCTTCACCGGGCGGCCGGAGCCTCACAGGTGTGCAGCCATCTTGGATGTGCCAATTAATCATAGGGGAAGGATCACTTGTCCTGTACAACCAGGGTATACAGGAGCTATGTGGGGTGTCTCACAATAAAAAAACCCTCATGCACGTGATGGGAAAGTCGTGGTAGCGGTATATGTTGGTTCTCCGCTCTTCATTCACGTGTGTGCATAATCATAGGGTCAGTTTAGTTATGCAGCCTCCACCAGGAGGTTTCTACCCATGGTTAAAACAGTAGTGATCGAGTGATGTGGACAGTGCTCACATTAATTAAAATACCCGGACAGCCAGATATTTCACTTTATTCGGTCTGGATTCGGGTAGCCCGTCAATGGGTATTAAAAAGTTGTGCGTTCAGCGAATGTGTAATGGATTCTAACGCACTCAAAAGTAAGTGATTAAAAAGTGGACGACATGTTTCAGCCCAATTTTGCCTGGTTAGGTCTTATGGGCTTTCTTCAGGACCAATAGTGCAAGGTGAAAAATTTGAGTGTTTATAACCAATATTGCCTCATTATAAACAGTGTAAGAAAAGGAAAAATTCAACCTGTTTCTTTTCAGTATTGAAGGTCACAGTGTACCTACAAGAAAATAAAAAATAAAAAACAACACGGGGTAGGGGTGGATGAAAAGGTAGTACATTGCTACATTCATTACAAAATCGGAAGTCGATTTTGTAGCAACTAAAAAATGGCAATACTTTACAGACCTCACAGTCCATGGTAGTGTCAACTCTCTCATTATCCATCTGTTGTGACATGCTGACGATCTCTAGGTTTCTGCGTGATTAGCCAATTTCATTACTCTCTATAAAGCATGCAGTGGGTAAATAAAGCTAGCATAATTGCCCAATGTGAGGGGCATGCGTATACCTCTTGTGGAAATTCATCCGCTGAGTGACGCCCGCGCTTTAGGGAGTTAAAGTGAGCATTGCGCAGAGGCGGCATGTTTGCCGTTATTAGAGGTGTGCGCGTTTATCTAGGATAGGTGAATCACTGTGCAACGCAAGACTGTGGGGGAGTTGTAGGCATAGCGCCAAGAGGCGATTTCATTCAGAATAGCATGTGTTTGGTGACCGAGGAACCCGCGCCTCATTTTGCGCGCTGGTGAAACGTACCTTAAGTGTGAGATTGTCACACTTCCTCGGATGTTTACGGGAGTCGAGGGGGCTTTACTAAAAAGAAAATCGGAGGAAACATTATTTATTATTCAATGGAGAACTTGCGGTTTGGGTTATGCAAGGTAAACCGAAGGTCCATTCCTGATACCTATTGCTCCATGCCTCGTGCGCTGCTTGTGCTGACACTTCTCCCGTAACCCGGAAATGACCCGCGGTTGCTGCCGGGTCTATTTTGAGCTGTCAGAGGAGAAAACTGAAAACAGGCTCGGTCACTCAAAAAGAGTCTGTTTTCAAAACGCGGAATTACTCATAATTCAATTTTAGGGAGAGAATAAATGTAAAGTAGTGGATGTTGGTTGTTGCGTTTTAATCACGGGGGTGTACAGACTGATGGGGAGATATGATTATTGAGTCAGCTCTTTTAGCGCGAGGGGGTCTCGATTTGATTAATTTCTAGTAGGTTACTGAAAAGGGAGGGTTTTCACATAATAGGAACTGTCAGAGAAATTGGCTATATATGCAATCAGGAGAGTGCTGGTACAGATATGATATGTGCATTCTGTGTAGCCAGCTTGGATTGTTTCATGATTCATGAAAATGGGAGTTATCATTTTGCCAGGCTCAGCCAAGGTATATTATCATTCAGGCCCTCGGAATCTGTCTTGAGTCTATGGACCCACCGTTGTTCTTTTTCGAAAAGGATCTTCTCTGCATTCCTGTCTCTTGTTTCTAGGGTTTCCAGGATGACCCAATGGAGCTCATCTACTGTGTGGCCCACTTCCACAAAATGGTTGGCCATCTTGGTGGTACTTATTTTGCATTTGACATTGCTGCGGTGCTCGCAGATCCTCTGTTTGGCCTTCCTGCATGTCATTCCGATGTATCTCATGTATCACGTGACTGGTATTACAGTTAGTGTGGTTCCTTAAAGTCCATTTCAGGTTTGAGAGAAGTTGTAATTCTTTTGTCGGTTGAGTGAGGTTAGACACGGAGCAGGAGCCACAAGGGAAGTGTCCTGTAACTGGTGGGTTGCCCCATAGGCCTGTTCTTTCCTTAGGTTTGTGAGGGTGTGGTCTCGTATGGACGAGTATGTCCTTCAGATTCCGGCTTCTTTTGTTGGCGAATCTCGGTTTCGGCCATGTCAAGGTACCTGATGTGAGTATCCTCCAGTTCTTATTGATTATCTTTTTGACGTTATCAGTCACAGAGCTGTAGGTCGTTACGCATGTCATTAATTCCTCCTGTGCTGGTTTGACAGTTGACTCCAGGAGACCTTCTCTGTTCTGATTGCGGGCTCGCTTTTTACATTTATTTATCACCTTCTTGGGTAATTTCGATCCTCAAGTTTCTGGCAGAGGTCATCCGCTTGCGTCTTATATTCCTTAGTATTGCTACAATTCCTCCGCAATCTGAGGAATCGATTGTAGGGGAGATTTTCTCTCAAAGAGCGTGGATGAAAGCTATTGAATGATAGCAAGCTGTTTTTTGCTGTTGCTTTGAAGAAGGTGCGAGTTTGTAAAGTTCCGGCTTCCGCATAGATGGTTAAGTCCAGGAAATCCAGGCTGTGTTTGTCAGCATTGTAAGTGAATTTCAGACATTCATCTCTAGTGTTTATCCAAGAGTGGAAGTTCTGTAGACTTTCCACATCTCCGTTCCAGATTAGTAAAATGTCGTCAATATACCTTTTCCAGAATAGTATTTGACGTTGGAATGGGTTGCTCTCATTCTGGATGTGTGTCTCCTCAACGGTGCTGACAAAGCCCTGCCACACTTGGGGCAAATGTACTGCCCATTGAGGTACCATGGCATTGTAAATAGAGGGTCTCTTTATACTGGAAGAAATTCTCCGTGAGTGCGAGTCTACAGCATTCCAGTAGGAAGTGTCTTGGGGTTCTATGTGGCCAATCCATGTTAAAAATCATAGTCTCCAGTGTGTCCAAAGTTTTCTGCTGAGGCAAGCTCGTGTAGAGACTTTCCACATCAAGCCCTACTAGTAGCATGGTGTCTTGTGAGTATTCCACTCCTTGTAATTGGTTAAGAAGGTCACGGGTATCTTTGAGATACGTGGGGGTATTCTGAACCAGCGGTTTTAAAAATTGGTCAGCGAATTGGGACAGTGGTTCCAAAACTGAACCTATCCCTGAGACTATTGGTCGTCCCGAAGGGGGTATTCGTGCCTTGTGAGTCTTGGGTAGAGAGTAGAAGTAGGGAATTTCAGGGGCTTTTGTCTCTAAGTAATCGGCTTCCTTTTTTGATATCCAATTGTGGATCTCTGCTTCCTCAACCATCATTGCTATTGTTCTCTGTAGTCTGATGGTAGGATCTACAGCAAGGACTTTGTAAAATTTGTCATCCGCACGGAGGTCCATGCATTGTTTATCATAGCCGTCTGCTGTGAGGAGAACTACTCCTCCGCCCTTATTGGCCGGTTTTATGATTTCACCATCATTCTTTAGCTCGTTAAGGGCTAGTTGTTCTGCCCTTGTCACGTTCTGAAAAGGCTTCCAGGGATTCAAACTGAGTTCATCTACTTCTCTCATTATGGCTTGCTCGAAGGTTAGGATCTCAATGGGTATTTGTGAATTGAGTGGACAAAAGGTGGATCTATTTTACAATGTGGTGTCACCATCTGGAGTAGGGGAAGGTTGGTCCTTAAAGAAAGCTTTAAGCATTAACTTACGGCAGAATTCTGCGAGTTCGCATTTCGTCTTAAAAATATCCAGGTTGGGGGTAGGAACGTATCGCAGGCCCATCTTGGATGTGCGCCACCTAGCGCCCCCGGACCCTCTATCCTTTGCTAGACGTGGCGGAACACAAGACTTCTCGACAATAAGCAAATAACGATTGCTACAGGAGATAGAGGGGGAACAGATTGACTGGCTAGGTGCATCGAGCAAGGGCTGTGTAGCTGAAGTATTTGTGACATTGTGCTGCATTTAGAATGCGAGTTCTGCAGGGTTGCCCTTTAAATCCGGTCGAAATGGAATGGGCTTCTTTTCTATATTTATATGTTAGCCTTTCATTGTCAGAGGGTTTCTAAGAAGTCTTTTTTTCTGAATAGTTACAGGATTGGTGCACGGCATAGTACCCAGATTTCTATTTATAATGACCCTGGACTCAATTGGTATGGGTTTGGATGAATCTGCACTAATTTGTGATTCAACCTCCTCAGTTAGGAGGTCTCAATCTTTAAGAGTACAATCGTCTGACTTAGGGGCAGTCTTTAGGATGCTTAGCTGTGCCCTGGGCTTGTTCCGCTGCCTTGCATTTCCTCATGAGTGGGCTTCATTGAATGTCATGCACTGCTATGGTACGGAATACAATGCGTTAATGCAATGAGCCCCCACCGCTAGGCCGGTTATCATCAGGTTAATACACTAAGAAAGAAACAAGCCAAACATCTCAACATAAATAAATAACCTAGAATTGACATGGAGCACATGGAACAAATAGTATACATAAATGAGAGCCACATGCAGTGTCAGGCTTGATCTATCGCGATCGTTGAGGTGGTGAAATAATTGTACACCCATGCGTGCATCGTAATGTCAATAAGGGGAAATGCGCAATGTTATCAATTATCAAGGGCAGCTTGGCCTCGTTTCCTGTGAAGATTCTCCCTGTGCCTAAAACGGAGTGAAATTATTTGCTGAAAAGGGAATAAAGAAATTCCTGTGGCGTGCTCAAGATTGACCACAAAATCGAAGGAAACATACTGATGTTAAACCCATGTGCCTTCCTAGAGTGATAGACCACTTTCTGAAAGTCAAATGCAGGGGCACCCTATAGACAGTTTTAAACTCACCAATCACTGTACCACACAAAAAAACACCAAAAAAACAGCTCTGCCGTAGTTCAGGTGTCGTAGCACACCCAGGGTGCACTCGGCGCCTTGGGTGGGACCTGATGATGAAGCATGCCACCAACTAGGTTGGTGGGTGAGGGTTTTCTTAAGAAACCAATCGGTTTCCCAAACACAAACTAACCAAAGGCTTTTGAGTACGAGCCAGTTCTACTTGATTATACATGTTTTACACAAGGGAAATGAACTAGCTCTTACTGATTTTCCTCACTCTCTTGTTGATATTTACATATAAGATATTCTTGCCACTGTAGTGTAGTGACGTATGTTAAGGAAATTGGTATACCTATTTTTCACATGGAGGATTATGGGCGCTAAATGACTATTGCGTATAATTGGGATTGTATTAAGGTTATTCCTGGTAGGAAATGGGGATAGTGATTTTCCAAATGGGGTATGACTGTTGAATATCCCTGCAACTGTGTTTTCATGATTTCTGTAAGAAAATGGAAATACATATTTGCTGCACAGGAATTGCGGGTTTCAAAAGTCTGAAGAATGCATTTGCCTCTGTATTCTAATGGCTCCTACAAGGAAAGTGGGATTTCCTAATTTTTACATAAGGGATGATGGCTGGCAAGTGGCTGTTGCATATCCTTGAAATACATTTTTACATATTCCTCTTTGGATAATTAGCATGGCTACTTTCTACATGAAGGATAATATGTCTTTAATGGCTGCTACATATACCAAGAACCACTGGAATTATGCGTTAAGGGAGGACTACATTATACAACAGATTTTACGATATCATGCAGCAAGAAATGGTATAGACAACATAAAGAACCACAGTTTGTGATATGTTTACCTCATTATTTTGTCATTTTTACATGTTAACACTATCTGGGCAAAGGATTCGCCTTATGATTGCTAGTATGACACCGAACTACAGCAATAAGAAACAAATAGTTGTCCAAGTTTCGTGAAAGGCCGTCTGCATTTTAGTAACTTTTGATCGTCTTGAGTTGGAAACACAATGTATTTGTTAAAAACAGCAGACTATTCAGCAGATTATAGATTATGGGGCAAATGCATTGAATCCATATTTTTGCTGATAAGGCATTAACCGTGAAATCTCATATTTCCAGTGGCTCTGCATAGGTCTTTCACTGTATTTTAGTGGTTCGGGTGGGATAAGCGGCCTACCTATGTTTTTTTACAAGGGGGGATGATGGGAGGTTTAATGGCTGTTACAGATACCTGGTACTGTTATTTGGTAATTGCTGAAGGAAAAAGTACATGGCTGTGTTCTAAAATATGATTATGGGTGCTAAGCGACGGTTACAAATACTAGGGACTCCATTAGTCTTGTTCTAGGTAGTTAATATTGATAGTGGTTTTCTACATGTGGGTGATGGATTTAAAATGGCTGGTACATATACCTGCCACTCTGTTGTCTTGATTCCTTTTAGGAAATAGCAGTAGCATTTTTGCTTTGGGTTGTGGGCATTAAAAGATTGTTAAATACAATGGCCACTGTATTCTAATGGTTCCTGTTAGTAAACCAATATTTTTTAAATTGGTAATGGTGTGTGTTGATGCATAAACATGCCACGGTATTTTAGCAATTGCTGAAGGAAAAGGGATATGCCTGTGTTCTATATGGAGGTTATGTGTGTGATGTGGCTGTTGAATATATTTGCAAAAAACACAGTTGATGGACAGAATGTAGAACAATGTCATACATTCACCCCAGTACAAGGATCTGGACCTAAATCCATCGTTTATTTGCACTCCACACCACCCTGGGTTAGACACTGGCTATATGCAAATCAGCTCTGACCCTGTGCCTCATGGGAACAGTCCAGTCCGAACTACCAAGCCATGTCTTTCTCAGACCGGAATCAAGCATCCAAAGCCTGGTTTCTGGCTATCAGCCTTCATCAGCCTGGATAGCTTGACTCCAGTGGTGCGGAGAGCCTGGGACTCACGTCTGAGTATACCCAGCACACTCGGGGTGAAAATTGCAAAAAACACAGTTGATGGACAGAATGTAGAACAATGTCATACATTCACCCCAGTACAATGATCTGGGCCTAAATCCATCGTTTTTTTGCACTCCACACCACCCTGGGTTAGACACTGGCTATATGCAAATCAGCTCTGACCCTGTGCTTCATGGGAACAGTCCAGTCCGAACTACCAAGCCATGTCTTTCCCAGACCGGAATCAAGCATCCAAGGACCGGTTTCTGGCTATCAGCCTTCACCAGCCTGGATAGCTTGACTCCAGTGGTGTGGAGAGCCTGGGACTCACGTCTGAGTATACCCAGCACACTCGGGGTGAAAATTGCAAATTCCCCGTAAACCGTAATTCTGCCACAGTGCTGTTGAGCCTCGGTTGGCTGGGGCTAGCCAGCCTCTGGGTCCGCGCATAGGGCTGTTTGCTAGGGGACCGGAGCGCGGACGGAAGTGGCCTGCCTCCATCTCCCTTAGTGCACCGTATATTTGCAGGGCACATGGTGCTAAATCATTCGTAGATGAGCTGATTCTGGGTAAGGGTTTCATAAGGAGCAGTGCAGCTACCTCGCTGTGATCTATTGAAAGCCATCCTCCGAGCCAAGCTTTTGTCTCCATCCATTGGCGTGTGTACCCCCCAAATCCAGGGGTCCCTCTGCTACCAGGGAGGGATGGCTGTTGCGGGACCACGGGAGGTCGCCTCCACCATGTGCCATCCGACACGGGGCCTCCCACTCCCGCCCTGCCCCACCAGGTGCAGGGACAGGGGTGACGATCTCTTGAAGGTCAGTATGGCTACCAGGTGGCCAGAGCAGAATTCCTCCCCCACTCCAAGGAGTTGCCGGAAGGCAAAAAGCCTCTGAGTGCACGGTCATCATTTGACTGCCATGTGCCTCAGGTCTGGTCGGCCCAGGCCATCTGGTCGCTGGGTCGGCCCGGGCCGTCTTGTTGCTGAGTTGGCCCGTGTTATCTGGCCAATAGGTCGGCCCTGGCCATCTGTTCGCCGGTCTGGTCAAGAAGATGGCCAGTTGGTCGACCTGAGTTCTGTAAGCCCCGGCTTTGTGGGGCTTAATAATCTAGAAAAAACAGCTTCCCGGGCAGGTCTGAGAGGACCGGGTTTGATGTGATATGTGCTTAAGCCTCCTAGCTCCCTAGGCCTGGGAAGGTGTAAAGCACCCGCCCAAGGCAGCATCCACAGCCAACGGTATGGTGACGGCAGTCACGACCCAGGACAGGGTGGCTGTAGACCGGGGAGGACTCTCTTGCTCCTCTACTGTGTTTGAGCCTAGAGCAGAGACCAACCCTGCCTGAAGGCCCAGCCTCCCCCGGGCTTCAAGCTGGAACACAAGCCTTGGAGAGCTCTGAAAACCCTCAGCAGATGCTTAGGCCCGGTTTCAAAGGCAGCTTCTGTCACCAAGAGGTACCGTCAGCAGTCCCAGCACAAGACTTACTGTTTTCCACTGTGCATCCCCCCCCCCCCCCCTCCAAGAGGGGGGTGTGGCAAAGGGCAAGCAGCAGGCCCGGCAAGGCCTATTTGGTGAAAGACTTCTTTGTTTGAAACACAGGGCTTCCGAGCCACAAAGTATATGGTACGTGGTGCCGCATGGTCTGGGAATCAGAAGGCCTAGGATTGCATGCTTTCTGAGCAAGCAGGCCCAGGTCTGCAAGCCAAGTAGGGCACTGGGATCCCTTCTCTGGCCCTTAGTGTCGCTCCGTGCCAAGGACAGGGGGGAGAGAAGCTCTGACTGGGCTCCATCATACATAAGTAAACCATCCAATGCACCACCATAAATGACATCACCCCTGCCATGGAACACCTCAACTTCTGACTCCAAACAGACAGCAAAACCACCACCAGGGGCACCCTTGCTTACTGTCCTCCTGGACCACGTCCAGGATACACTGGTGACAAGTAACACTCTACAAATCTACTGATTGATTGAGCTCCAGATGGCCGTGGGTGGAAGCCTCATGCCAGGCTCCCTATGAATGCAGTTAGTCCTGCTTTGAAGGCTGGGCTTTCCTTCCTCATCTTGTGCTTGTCTCTTCCTGGGGCATGGTCTAATTTCTTGTGTCCCCCTACTGCCTACTTTTCATACACTCCTTTTGTCTTTTTGGTTAACCACTCTATGAGAGTGCATGTGTTCTCTAGCTGTCTCTCTTTGTCCCTCCACTGCCCCCACTTTACTCTTGTTCATGTGTTTCTCCCACAAGCCCTTCTCTGTGTTGTGCTTACCCTTGTGTTCTTCCCCCGCATTGCTTTCTCGCCGATGTGCTTCTCTTTTACTTGTTATGCTTTCTCTTCTTCATAAGCTTCTGTTCCCCGTGCTTCACGTTCCTCTCTCTCACCTTTAAGTACTTCTCCTGCCTTCCTCCATGTTGCTTCCAACCCCGTACTCTGTGATCTTTCCCCTCACCTACTGTTCTTTTTAATATGCTTTCTCACTACTTTTATTTATTATTTACCATTCCAACTTTGATCTGTACGTAATAAGTAATAATTACACAGCTGCTGCAGATGTGACAAGGCACCTTTTTTTCTTTTGTATTCTCTTTACCCTTGCTGCACAGTATTTCTGAAAACCATTGGCAAAGCCAGTAGTTCCCAAAGGCTTTGCCAGTGCTTGTTCTTTGTGGTTAAGCACTCTATCAGAGTGCATGTGTTTTCCAGCTCTTTCCCTTTTGGGTCCCTTCCCGCACAAAAAATACCCATCGCCCGTGCTCTGCTCTCTCTCATGACTGCTTTTCTTTCTCTCCTGTGTACTTGTGATTTTTGTTTCCTTTGTGTGATTCTCCATTGACCCTTTGTTGCGGTCTCCCTCATATGCTTCTCCCCCACCGACATGTATGTAGCTCTCTCCCTTGTGCCCTCAAGCTACCCCCGCTTCCCACACCTGCTTCTCCCGTGCAACAGCACCGTTCTTTTCTTAGAATATTTTTTTTAGATGGCCAGGTAGCAAATTGCTGCCGACCCTCCACACAAGCGCTTTGGCACAATTCTAATTAATATTTAGGTCGAGCATTCAAGACCTCTTGTATACACTTTAGTATATACTTATATGTGTATGTACCGTGTGGGCTCCGGAGATCAGCCCTAGGACTTGTCTCCTTCCGCTTAGGGACTTTTTTTTGTTCAACTGCCTCTATTTAACTGTCTTAATAGAAATCGACCAGCAGAGGTCAGTAAAATACCAATATTACTTCAGCTTTCTCTAGATTCCAGACCATAGAAATTGTCTAATATGAGCACCCATAGACAATAATATTTTTTCAAATCTTGTATTTTCAGTGATATGACCACCGAAGGCCCTGATTTTATATTAAATACAGAGCTTTGGACTATACAATTTCCTGCTGAAAGGCAATATTTCTCTCCATGTGTGCCCATACCTGGCATATCACGAAGTTTGGTGCTTATTTTCCCTCCATGTTAAAGAACAGTAGATATTTCAGCACCCTGGCTAATGTGCTGCATTGCTAAATACATATAAGGTCCCAAAGGCGAGACCGATTGCATTGCAAAGGCTTGTTTTACTATTGATCTCTCTGAGTGACGCCTGCTATCTTAGATCGTCCATTAAAAAAAATAAAAGAAAATCTCAACAGCGGCCGCACCATTGTGTTTTTTTTTCCTCAAAACTTTTTATTGAGTACAGATTAACCACAATACCATATGATTACAATTGCTTCTTGGCACGCCCAGCACGTTGCTTCAAACAATAAGACTTCAGCGATAACTGCACATTAATCACATTCAGAGTCGACGACTTCATTGTGCATTGCCCCAGTTTCACCCAAATCAACTTAAATCTGTATCTGGCTCCGTCTGGGCGGGGTACAGATGTTCCACCTTCCCCACACTCTTTCCCACTTCTTGGGGCACCCTCGATTGATATAAATATGTTGTCCCTTCTGCCACCATAGCTCCATCTATATCCCCACACCACTCTCGATATGTTGGACCAATCTGGGATCCTCAGCGTTTGGCTATGTTTCGCTTGGCAAACATCATACCTAACGTTGCCCAGTCTTGTGCTGCGTGATTAAGGTCAGTCGGTTCCCAAATATTTAAGAGACACCTTCTGGGTTCCGGTGGGACCGTCCCTCCACTAACCTGTGTAATGGTTTGCATAATTGTGTCCCAGTAGGCCGCTATCTCTGGCATTCTCAGAACGTATGGTAGAAAGTACCATCCGACCCGCATTGTCGTAGACAGAGTATGTTCTCTGCCTTCCCTATCTTGTATAGAGTCACCCTTGTGTAATAAACGAGGTGCAGTATTTTTAATTGCACTAATCTCAATTTGGAGGAGATTGCTACTTCATCCGGAGAGGAGAGAGCCTCTTGCCAGTCTGTTTCGTCAAGGTCCCCTACTTCGTTCTGCCACCTTTCGCGGAGGATTGCATGGGATCTGGTTGATTATTAATGATTTTGCGATAGGTAGAAGACATGGCTTTTCTAGTCATATGTTCTGTCAGGAGTTGATCTTCTAAGGGGGAGGCCTCGGGGAGTGTATTTCCCGCTGGGATCGCTGCTTTCAGTGCATGATTATTTGAATATACCTGAATAATTCTGTGGGTGCTAGTTCGTACTGCTCTTGGAGGCTGGTGAATGTGAAAACCTCGCCCTTACTTCATAGATCACTCAACGTTGAGATTCCGATGGCGTCCCAGTGTCTGAAACCTTTGCTGGCGCTTAGCCTGCCCAGTCTCTGTGCTTCCCATGGTGGGGTCATCTGCGTTATAACACCGTCCCATCCCAATTTTGTTTTTTAACCGTGTGCCGTATCTGGATTGCGTGTGCTGTGGGCCCCCTTAACGGTGGTTTGCGCTTTGTGGTGTAAAGAGCCCTCATCACTCCCCCTCCCCTAAGCTGTGTCTGTCTGATCTAAACACAGGATCCGTTTGAGGGACGTGGAGCCACTGATTTATCACTATTTGTTGGGATGCCCAGTAGTATGTTTGAATGTTTGGGAGGCGATGCTGCCATCATACCATCTCCTGAATAATTTGGTCATGGCTATTCGGGCCTGTTTCACTTCCCAGAGCAGGTTGGTTACTGCTGCCTCAATTGTCTTGAAATAGCATGTTGGGACCAGACCTGGGAGTTCTGCAAGGCATAGAGGAACCTTGGGAGTGCCATCAATTTTGAAAAGTGCAGCTCTCCCAAGCAGTGTCAGTGGTAGGGATTTCCACTCTACATCTTGGCGGAGCCTTGTCAAAGGTGGAAGGAGGTTTTTTCCATAAACACCTTAGGGCGTGGGGTAATATAAATTCCCATATATGTAAAACCCTCCCTCGTGATTTGTAGGCGACATCCCTTGTGGAAGTTGCTGTGGGGCCATGCAAAATATAGAGGATCAATTTGGTCCAGTTTATAGTATAGCCAGAGTACCTGCCATGTTGTTCACAGATATTTAGCAGGCTGTTGAGGGAGCTTCTGGGGGACGCCATGTATATCAGCACGTCATCCGCATATAGTGATATGCGATCTTCCCATCCCTCCACCCAGTGGTGTAGTGTAGTTCCTATATTCCCAATAGCTGCACATTGGAATTATATATCTGTAGCTTAGACGTAGGACTGAGATCGACTAGGTCTCTACCGAATATATTAGACTAATTTGTGAGTGCCAGCTAGCTCAGAGGTCACTAGAAACTTTCTCGAATTCACAAGAAGGGATTAGTTTCTGACAACCGCATAAACATAACAACTTTGTTTCCCAAGAATAAGAAAGGTATCTCTAGAGTTGCGGAAACAATAGATGGATTTTTCACTCAGTTAATCGTGCATGCTTTGTTTCACCAGAGGTGCTGAGAAATAGAGAGACGGGCGTTTTCAATAAAAAGTATTTATTGAATAGTCTTCTTTCTCAAGCAAACGAAATGAACTGCTACAATCGTAATACTGGTTGCAAAGTACAATACGTACCGGACGAAGAGTATTATCAAATAATACTGTAAAAGCATGGTATGGTTTCTAAGCCATAAAATACATAGAATACATACATTAATAAATATTGACTAAAAGTACTCAACTGGTGCTTCTAAAATACGCCTACCCCAGTGTACTTAACCTAGGTCTAGTACAAGGGAAGAAGTAAGTGAGGTGTAGCTTAGTTTTAGTATTCTTTGCCAAGAATCTATTCCAATAATTCTCTAAGGGTCTAATCAGCTCCGTACCTTGGTTTAGAATGAAGGAAGTCTGGTATCTCTCTCCAGGACTTACATTTCCCAGCAACCCGCAAGGGTAGCCTGGAAACACTGGAGCTGGCTTTCTCAGCAGGAGAAAAGGCAGCGTCTCTCAGTGCGTCTGCTGGACAGTCGGCTTCCTTCGGCACTTGCTGCGGCGAGCTGTGTCGGGCAAGTAGATAGTCAAATTGCTCCAAACCACTGTGTGTTTGCCTGGGCAAGTGTGGGCATATTTATACCTTAAAGGTGCCGAGGTTGACGTAAGGTTAGACATAATAACGTCATCGAAGACTCCGTTCTTTGAAAACTCTATGAGTTCTTGGATAAATCAATATTCAAGCAGGCGTAAGTCCTTGACTGTTGAAGGCGGGTTTTTCCAAGAAATCGTTGTGGATTTTCGGAACTAGTGGAAGTAGCCATGACGTATTTGGACTGCATAGGCTAAGTCTAAATATGGTTATGATTTCTATGCCTATATAAGGATAGGGGGATTTATACCTATATATGGGCATGAATCGGGAAAATTACACTAGGGTCCTAAAACGCTACACAACACCCACTCCACTTTAATATGTTCAACATAACTAAATTATAAGCATTCTAAACATATCTATAGCATGTGTTTACAATCCCACCCGAAGTACATGAAATGCACTTGAAATAGTTGCACATGAAAAAATGAGCATTTCTATAGTACGCATTTAAAGGAAATTATGTCATTCTAAATATAAAGTATGATATCGGTAATGCAAACTGAATGAATCATGAAATTTACATTTATGAAAATGGCTCTTAAATACAGAAAAAAAGGTCGAGACCAATTCATAACATAGTATAGCAACAGTTATAGTACTATGGACAAGGCCAAATATTGTCTCTAGGAAGTGTTCAAAAAGAATTTCTTGTTCTCTAAGAATAGTTCTACTTTAAGCCGATTACTTTGTGCCAAAAAAAGTTCAATGTTTTGGATAAAAGTTAGATAGTAGAAAAAAAATAGAGTTCCAAAGTTAGAAGTCTTGTTTTGAAAAAGTGAAGGCCGAATTCAGAGTTTAGAGAACGCTGTGTGCTAGTTTCAAAGTTATTCTCGGTGTCAGGAGAAAACATTAAATCGTCTACTACAGTAGGTGAAAGTGGAACTACTTCATTAAGTAGATCAATTGTGCACAGATGAGAAGCATCGCCGTCCGCGTCATCCGCATTAGCAATGCTCGGTGTAGATGCTACCTGTGTGCCTGTTGTTCCTCGTACCTCACCATTAGCTGGAATCGCCAGTGAGATCTCTATGAATGCAGTCATCGGATTGGCAGCCGTTGGGGGCAACACGATGCATGAGTCGTTACTGGACCTAGCAAAGCGTCAACATCTGTTGGCAGTGCTGATGGAAGTGTAAGACAAACGTCTAACACGCATTCTTCTCCCCAAAGCAGGCATCATAGAACAGGTAAAATGCAATCTTACCAGATTGGTCTAAATGAAAGAAACCATGTGGTATTCAGATCTCTTAAACGAGCCAAGCCAAGAATCTGTGTAATTCTGTCATGGTACCGCATGGCTAGGAGAGCGTCTTCCATGGTAGTCTGAGTATCGCTGGTGACTGGACTTGCCATATCGGAGCAGAAGGAACAAAAATAGAATTCCTGCTACGAGTCCCAAAATGAGAGTCAGGCACAGAGTGCACGAAATTTGGAAAAATGCCTAGGACTGCTTCAAAGGGTGCTAACAGTCCCGAAAAAATTGTCTTAAATACATGTGCAATACCAATCGTATCAGACATGTTTAAGATACGACCTAACATTTCTGCAAAATGTATTGGGCAGTTTGTTGATAATAACTTATGTATCTTTGCAGAAGTCCTTGCAACTTGCAGATCATACGTCTCTCTGGACGAGGTCAGTGGCACAGTTTTTTGCAAAAGAATGGCTTTCATTCTGCTTAAAGTATCAATTCGTATAGAAGAGATATTCAATGAAGGCCATAACGCCGACTCCCTGTCTGTCTTGCTTTTTGGAAACAATACTTGCATTCAACAAGTGACCCTGGCTGACACACTAACTAGATAGGCTTTTCCTGGCAACATGCCACAACATCTGTGATCATTCAACATTATGTAGCTACCATTGGATAGCTGCCTAAAAACTGGATCTATCACTGCTGCTGGTTAACCGTGCAGGTGGCAAGAAAGGTTATTTGAAGAACCCTCGCAGGCTCCGTGTAAATTAATACCTTGACACAAAAGTGTACCGCTTAATGAGTTCTTACAATTTTTACCACTTAGAAATACTTCCTTTCCCCCACTCCAACATTTGTGTGTGTATGGTAAAGTCCAGGTCGACTTAATGTACGCTTTACCCAACCTTTCATACAGGCCTGCTGGTATGTGTCTTAAGCAATACTGAAACTGGGAAATTGTCACTGGTATCGTGATGGTGCCATGTATTATCCATTCCACGACTGGCTTCTCAGAGTTAATGGTAATCTTTCCAGTTTTTCTATGCTCAGCACCGTATAGTCTGCTCCTCTTTGTGCCAACGAGATTTGTTTATCTGTAAGGTTAAATACAGAAAACAATGATGTGGTGCTGATTAGACGCCATGGCACGTAGCCTGAACAGAGATTCTGTAACGTCCAGCCTAGCAGCATTATAGAACGCATTTGAGACTGGCCATGTTGTAACATTGTTAAGCAAAAAGTGGTTCTGTTGGGTAAGACACATTACTTTGACAATGCTGATTAATGCAATCAAGAACACTTGCTCTCTGATACACACCTAACTTGAGAAATGAATGCTCAAATTACAAAGTCGTGAGATCAAAGGATTATATTGTGTAATTTATAACAGATTTCATTCATTTTGTATCTTAATTACTTCATTCAAAGATAACATACAATGCATGATAAGACCGTCAGAAAAAGTGCAATAGCGTGACTTTTTAGAGAATAGTGCTCAATGAGTGAAGAAATATACAATGCAAAGGGATTTCCGTGCAAATAATGGTGACCATAATGATTAAAACAATACATTTGTTCATAATCATATTCATGTTTTTTGAATTTAGCTGACATTTCTAAACCTGTCATCTTATTATTAACAGTTTCAAAGTCCCAATCATCAGAAAATGTGCTGGGTGAGACAAAGTCACTCAAAGAAACGTTAAACTGGTGTGGAATCTTCAACAGTTTCACCGGGCCATAAATGTCATAATCAGTTGTGTCCCATGCTATGCCACCAGGTATAGGAACGGCTGTGATGTTCACTGATGACCGGTCTCTTCGCTCACGATGAGATGATTTGTGAGGTTTCAGGAGCAAGTTGATGATCTTACTTGCTGTGTCCATTGTACTGTATTTTCCATCTATCATTTGTCTCAAACATAAAACAAGAATGAGCCAAAGTAGGAGAAAAAGTACACCTAACACAATCCAAAATTCAACCCATGGTGAAACCAGATATGTATTTTCAAGTTGATGAAAGACTTCTGTTACTTTTGAGAGTTTTATTTGCTGGCGTAGTTTCAGGTTCACTGGGATCCTCAGAAAATGTATCAAAGTTGATGAAATAGCCAGAGGCAGTTCTGTCAATTGTTGGAATAGCATCAGGATTGTTTGGAATTGTTGGAGCTTTTTCTTCCTTTGTCATATCAGTATAGTCAGAGGCTATATCATTGTAGACCGGTGTTTCTTGACAAACTCTTATTTGGGTTTCAAGAGGTACCATGGCTTTATTGCATAGTCCTTCTTTTCTAGCTGTCGGTTTATCAAAGGTGATAAGTCTTTCAGTTTGAACCTCTTGGATCGTAGCCAGATTCGGTCGTCTGCTACATCTTTGGAGTCCACTGGGCCTACTACTTATTATCGGCCACATGATGTGGTTTGACCAGGTCGATGGACACAACTCTGTTCTCCCTTTTTCGAGCAAGGGGCGGTAGTAACACTGATCTTGTTCCGTGGATTGGTAAGACGGGTACTGTTTTTCTGAAAGAAGGCCCAAATTCCTTCTTCACCGCGATCTTTTCCCTGACTAGATCCCCAATCTTTGGAATTCAGACAGGTCTTGCTGGGACAGGTGGTTTTTCTTCAGTGGTCGCTTGCTTCTGTATCGTGTTGCTCAGACTTCGTCTTGTTTCATTTAAGTCCTGCAAAACAGCCAAACGGTCTTTGATATCAAACGGTTTTTGTTCTACCACTGAAGTTTGACAATCGAGGTCTTGGATGATCATTCTAGTACCAAAAAGTATTTCATATGGAGTGATTCCACCCAGAGAATTTCTTGGCAGATTGTTAAGACTATGTTGGACACTTATTAGATGTTTGACCCACCCGTCACCCGAGCCTAATACCCTCGCTGTTATAGATTGCTTTAGGTCATGGTTTTTTCTTTCCACTACCACATTTCCCTCAGGATGGAATGGACTTGAGTACCACAATGCAACGCCCAAGCTAGCCATGGCCTCCTTGTAAGCTGGAGAGCTAAACGCAGGAGCCTGTTCAGAATATAGCGTGCTGATTGCGTATGTGCCGATAAAGACTTGCAAATATTTTATAACAGTTAAGGCGTCAGCCGAGCGCTGAGGCCACATCCAAATGAATCTTGTCCTAATAGTTGTGGGACCGCATTCGTTCATTGTGATGTTTGCGTGTAGACAGTCTAATTCTGTCTAACAGTGGTGTCTGTACTGGGCTGGCTACACTGTAGTCTGCTACCTGGTGGCTTTCAAAGCTATGGTCTCTGTAACAGGTATCACAGTTAATTCCGAATTCGTAAACTTGGACGCTCATTCCCGGCCACCAGTATATCTCTTCTAATTCTATTAGAAATTTTAAAATCCCTTGATGTGTCAGACCCTCTCCCATATGTGTTTCTTGAACCAAAGCACCTCTGCATTACTGTTTGGAATTACTCTGTCCCCCACTCCAGGGATTTGAGCAAAAGGAACGCAGTTTGCATCAATTATGTATGTATACTCGAGTGGATAGTTTAGAGGTAAAGTTGCATAGCTACCTCTCATTGAGGCTTTGACGGCTGGCAATGTTTCAGTGTCTATTTCTGTTTTTGAATGAGTTATTGTCGCTACGGAAGCCGTTTGTACAGCTGCCTTCGCGGCTTCATCAGCCAATGAATTCCCTGCAACGTGAACGCCATCACGCTGATGACTCAGTGTATGAATCACGTGAGTCTTTTTTAGTTCTTTCTGTAATAGAACTACTTGTTCCTAAAGCATTTTATGATTAATTGTGCCACCCTTTGCATTTTTGAAACCGTTTTGAACCCAGTTCTGCAAATATTCATTGTAAGATTGGACGCAGTAATACGAATCGCACACTATGAGTGTGGGGAATTCGCGATCGGTATTTTCAAGCGCCATCTTGAAAGCCTGTAGTTCTGCTTGCTGAGCTGTACATTCTCCGAGTGATTGAGTTTTTGTGACCATAGGTCTGAATTTACCTTCGTGCCAGCGACCTTTTAACAATCGCGCACACAGCACTATAGGCTTGTTTACCCCCAATCGCGGGATGTGCTGATCCGTCTGTATAAATTATACATCCAAAATGTTCTAGAGGCAGAATCTCGGTTGGAAGAGGGCATTCGTGTTTGTATTGTAGAAATTCTTGTAATTTCAAGTAGGGGTCAAAAAATTATTCAACGTCTGTTGCAGCAAGAGAGTTAACCCATTGTATCCATCTCGGATGTAAAGCCTTAGCATTTGTAATGCTCGCTTTCGTCACTGCTTCTAGAGCTGGTACAGGTGTAACGATCATTATGCGTTTACCCTGTGCCAGGGCTTTCTCTTTTGCTACTGCAGTTTGAACCGCTGTCAGAATTTTTTCTGTAGAAGTGAATTTCATTTCAGCTTGTGTGTACAAGTGTGATTTGTATGCTATTGGTACCTTTTCACCTTCATTAAAGGTTAGGTATGTGAATCTGCATCTCCCTTAGATGATTCGGATCACAAGGTTGCGCGCGTTCTCGCGTGTCTGTAACTGTGTTTGTGCTAAGATGTCTGTTTGCACTGTACGCAAAATTTCTGTGTGTATTTGAGTCCAATTAGTTGGTATAAAATCAGGTTTGATTAGTTCGTAGAGAGGTTTAACCCTTTCTGCGTAATTTAGAACATAAGTTCTTCCAAAATTCAGGAAACCTAGAATGGAATGTAAGATTTTCAGCGTTTTTGGAGGTTGAAGCAGCGCACATTTCTCCAGAAAGTTTGCTCCCAGGCTTTTGCCTTCACTTGAAAGTACATATCCTAAGAATAGGACGTTGTGGTGGGCAGTTCGTGATTT
This sequence comes from Lissotriton vulgaris, assembly GCF_964263255.1. Lineage (NCBI taxonomy): Eukaryota > Metazoa > Chordata > Amphibia > Caudata > Salamandridae > Lissotriton > Lissotriton vulgaris. Next base: position 929,718,826 of record NC_141694.1, read on the forward strand.
CTTAAAATTGAATTTGTACCCTTCAGAAGCGAACCCAAGTATTATGGTGTTTACTCTTTTCAAGTGCCTGTCCAAGTCATCGTCTGTAAGATAGATGTCATCAACATAGGATAATGCCTCATCATCATACGTTTGTAGTAACTCTGTTACTCTCGCTGAAAATAACCCTGGACTATTCTTGATTCCCTGGGGTAGACGGCAAAATTGTCGCTGTGTCCCCATGATTGAGAAAGCGGTCAAATGCCTGCTTTCTGGTGCAATGTTTTGACAGAAGAAACCACTTGAAATATCTAATGTTGTTTTATATTTTTTGCGCACGATGTTATTCCTCAGTGCTGCACTGTGTGCATTTTGTACTGCAAAAGTTTTGCAACAAGAGTTTAAGTGTCTGTAGTCCAAAACTAGACGATATGTATTGTCTGGCTTGGAGACCGGAAACAAAGGATTGTTCATTGATGAGGTGCATGTTTTAATCTCCCCTTGGTATTCAAGTTGATCTAAGATCTCCCTGACTTGTTTTTTAGCTTCTTGCTTAACTGGATGCTGCCTTTGTGCAGTAGGTTGATTTTTTAACTGGATCTTATGGTGAGGAGAGTCCTCATCACATCCTACATGATTTTTGTATAATGCTGGAGCCTGGGCTACTGCCCATTTTCTGGCATATGTGTATTTTTTATGAATTGGAATGTGATTTGAGAAGGCTGGCATAACTATCTCTTCGCCATGTGGGCACTCTCTGACAAATGCAGGTGGCCAGTCTTGTTCAACTAGAAAAATGTCATAACCCTTAGATAGCTTCCCCCAAAAGAGTGCTTTTATCTTTCTAGTTATGTCCCCTCCATCCGGAGTGTTACTTCATATAACCTATGGGGTACACTAACCCTGGTGTCTGCAGTTTCAACTTGAATGCATTCATTCAAGTCCACTGTCTCCAGATGATTCTTCAAGATCTTGCGAGCTATGTTGACTTTTGCTGCGCTGTCTAGCATTGTCTGGCCCCACTCCCAGTTCTTGAGTTGTCTCCTCAAGATCCTGAATCGTTTTTGGCCACTATAGGTGTGGCAGGGTATACTCAGACATGAGTCCCTTTCTCACTGCTCCATCAGGATTCAAGCAAGCCGGGCCGAAGACGGCTGAAATGCCAGAAACCGGTCCCCGGTAGCTTGTCTCCTTTCTGGTGAAGAATTGGCTTGGTAGTTTAGTCTGCCCTGTTCCCATGATGCACTGGGCCAGGGACAGACTGATTTGCATATAGCCAGGTTCTGAGCTGGGATGGGGCAGTGAGATAAATAACGGTGATGGATCAAGCCCTGATCTTTAGACTGGGTAAGAGTGGTCTGCTTAATTCAGACACTCTGTTCATCACCACCCCCTTTTCTGAATCGTCCTCAAGATCCTCAGCATGTCTGATCTTTACACATGCTACCTTCTTCTTCGTGAATTGAGTTTTCTTATTTTTTGGAACGTGCTGTTCGTCTTTGGACTTCACGCGTTCTTTTTGTTCTGATCGTCCTCTTCTCGAGGAAGTCTGCGAGGAAGTCTGAAAGGTACGAGAGCAACGTGTATCAGTATCTTGATATTTATCAGGTTTTCTCAAATTATCCTTATTCTTGAGGTTATACCTATTTTCGGAGGGCTCCTGTTGAGGAGACCTTACTCTGGACTGAGAACGCTTCTCTTTAGGAAGTGTCTGTTTACTGTTTTCCCACTTCTTTTTAGGAGTCGTGAGATTATTTTTAATAAAAACTTTTTCAGGATTTTCTGTTAGTTGGGGTTTTAATGGTTTCCCACCCAAACTATCTCTACCTAGTTCTTCATAGGATTTTTCAATAATTCTTGCAAGTTCATATGGTTGCTCTGTTATATCTGTTTCTTTTAGTTTTTGGCGGATTGCCACGGATACTGCTTCACCTTTAATGTTAGCTAATGGTATAGCAGAGACCTGTTTGAAATCTTTTAGTAACTTCATACCAAGATTTAAAGCAGGTTCTGGTCCATATTAATTTTGAATCGGTCTTAGGACGTCTGGTATTACCGCCATAGACGGAACACCATGTGGTTTTATGTAAATTGAAGCAAAGACTGTACCCCATGTGTCACGGTCCTCCACGTGTGGTGCAATTCCCATTGGTAAGCAGATTGCCAAAATTCTGTGTTTCTCATGAGTTGTACTATCAGGAAATACTGCCTCTATCTGAGTAATTTTTTGAGCTAACCAGAACGGAATTTGTTCCCTTTTAGCGGGCAATTTACCAATGACTGATTGTATAGTCTGTGTTGTGATTTTGTTTGTGTTCCCCTGGTGAGGGGTGTGCTGGGGAATCCTTTCAGTTGGTTGGACTGTTAAAGTCCGCATGACAGATTGAACTAATTGTCTGTGTATTTTTGTGAACTGTTTTAGCTGAGCTAACAGTTCTGGACCTGTCATTTGTTCAATGGCAGGATGTGGTGTATAGCTGGCTAATACCAGGCATGTTGCTCCTGGTCTACCTAGTTGACTGAGCCTGGTAATGTGATTTTGATGTTGTAGGGCGCCTTTAAACCAGAGCTGATGCTCTTGGTATGTTAATGGAATTTCAACGTCCTCGTAAGGAACGTATTCCGCTGGAGGTTCCTCCAACTTTGTAGTAGTGGAACTCACGTGTTACTGCATTTGCTGCAGGAAAGTGTATCCATGAATAGAATACCTCTGTCTGCCGATATTCATGTGCCTCTATAACAAAGATTACTTTACCACCTCTCGATAATACTCCATTATTTATGAGTTTGTAAATTATAGTTTTTCTTAAATTTGCCAGTATGATTATAACATCCGGGTCATTTTGTTGGAGTTTTCTATTGTCTAAAAATTCCTGAGCTGCTGCTGCAGCTCATTCTCTTTCGTCGTCTTTATCCGTCATTTTGTTGACCGAAAGTTTGCAGAGCAAGTTTCAAGGAAACAAAGATAAGGTGCACCATATTTTTGGAACACTGTATCATTCAACCAAAAACTAATACATAGGATTTTTCGTCCTACTCAGTTTTGGCAGATATTATATCCTTTTACCCACTCCAGACGTCTATTGGAGTATTTTACGGGATAAAGGGGTATGTGTGACAAGCACAACTGAGTTACTCTAGTATCTAGCGTTAAATTATCGCCTTACCAAACGGTGGGCGCCATGTAATGTAGTTCCTATATTCCCAATAGGCTCTGCGCATTGGAATAATATATCCTGTAGCTTAGACGTAGGACTGAGGTCGACTAGGTTGCTACCGAATATATTAGACTTAATTGTGAGTGCCAGCTAGCTCAGAGGTCACTAGAAACTTTCTCGAATTCACAAGAAGGGATTAGTTTCTGACAACCGCATAAACATGCCAACTTTGTTTCCCAAGAATAAGAAACGTATCTCTAGAGTCGCGGAAACAATAGGTAGATATTTCACTTAGTCAATCGTACATGCTTCGTTTCACCAGAGGTGCTGAGAAATAGAGAGACGGGCGTTTTCAATAAAAAGTATTTATTGAACAGTCTTCTTTCTCAAGCAAAAGAAATGAACTGCTACAATCGTAATACTGGTTGCAAAGTACAATGTGTACAGTACATAGAGTAAAATAAAATAATAAAATAAAATAAAAAGCATGGTATGGTTTCTAAGCCATAAAACACATAGAATACATACATTAATAAATAATTACTAAAAGTACTCAACTGGTGCTTCTAAAATACGCCTGCCCCGGTGTACCTAACCTAGGTCTAGTACAAGGGAAGAAGTAAGTGAGGTGTAGCTTAGTTTTAGTATTCTTTGCCAAGAATCTATTCCAAGAATTCTCTAAGGGTCTAATCAGCGCCGTACCTTGGTTTAGAATGAAGGTCTGGTATCTCTCTCTTAGGACTCGATTTCCCAGCAACCCGCAAGGGTAGCCTGGAAACACTGGAGCTGGATTTCTCGGCAAGAGAAAAGACAGCGTCTCTCAGTGCGTCTGCTGGAGGGTCGGCTTCCTTCAGCACTTGCTGCGGCGAGCTGTGTCGGGCAAGTAGATAGTCGAACTGCTCAAAACCACAGTGTGTTTGCCTGGGCAAGTGTGGGCATATTTATACCTTAAAGGTGCCGAGATTGACGTAATGTTGGACATAATAAAGTCATCAAAGACTCAGTTCTTTGAAAACTCCATGAGTTCTTGAATAAATCAATATTCAAGCAGGGGGAAGTCCTTGACTGCTGAAGGCGGGTTTTTCCAAGAAATCGTTGTGGATTTTCGGAACTAGTGGAAGTAGCCATGCCGTATTTGGACTTCATAGGCTAAGTCTAAATATGGTTATGATTTCTATGCCTATATAAGGATAGGGTAATATATACCTATATATGGGCATGAATCGAGAAAATTACACTAGGGTCCTAAAACGCTACACAACAGTGGAGCCCGCAGAGAATCTGGTCCCATTGTATCCAGGCTGCCAATGGCTCCATTACAACAGCAAATAGAAGCGGGGATAGGGGGCATCCTTGATGTGATTCAAGCCTAGGGGAAAGTCGGTGTGGACATGACCATTTACGGCTACATGAGCTAGGCGTTTCGTATAGAGCAGTTGAACCCAGGCGCAGAATTTAGGTCCAAAGCCCAAATGCTTAAGGATGGCAAAAATTAAGGTCCATTCGACCGTGTCGAAGGCCATACGTGCATCTAAGGATAGGATGGCCGCTGGTTCTTGGATTGTGGGTATACGACCCACAACACTATAAAAGTGTCGTAAATTAAGGGCGGTGTTTCTTCCTGGCATAAACCCCGATTGGTCCGGGTGTATCAGCGTATGAAGATGGGGCATCAATCGAGCTGTGTGTATATTAGCGAGTATCTTGGCCTCTGCATTAAGGAGAGATACAGGGCGGTATGATGCACATTCCAGGGCTGGCTTGTCGGATTTATAAATAGCTAATATTGTTGCAGTGCGCTGATCTCTAGGCAGCTCCCCCACTTCAAAGCTAGCTTCATACATCTTTAGGAGATGTGGTGCGATAGTGTTTGCTGTTGCTTTGTAGAGTTCTATGGGTATACCATTCGGCCCTAGTGCTTTCCCCGATTGTATAGCTCCTATGGTCGTCAATAGATCATCTAGTGTGAGGTCAGTCTCCAGTGCCTGGGCATCCCCTGGCGCTAACGTGGGCATACGGATATCTCTTATGAATGCTTGTGCCTCTTCGACCGTAGTAGAGGAGGTCGATGTGTAGATGGCCTTACTAGTGCATCCACTATTTGCGGCGGGTCAGTTATGATCTCCCCTTCATCTTCTAGTAGCTGCGCTACCCACCGACTAGCCCTGTCCAGTTTATCTAGCCAGGCCAGGAGTTTACCTGCCTTATTACGCACCTCATAGATTATGTGTTGTGTGGCGATGAGTCTGGTCTTGACTTCCTCCCATGTATATGCCCTGTAGCCTTGTTTTTTCAAGTCGAGATCACGAGCCGTATATTCCACCGAAGGTTCGACGCCCGGGCTGCAATGTGGCGTGTGTATTTCATCAGAATGGGGGAGTGGTCCGAAATGCCGCATAGTAGATGGGTTATGTCCAGTATCTGCCCCAGACTGTCTGCTAGTGTGAGCATGTTGTCAATCGTGGAGAGGCTGTTATGTACCCCAGAATGGAAGACCTACTGTCGCTCTGAGGGATGGCGGAAACGCCAGATGTCCTTAAAACCGAGGGCCTCAAGAAATTACGCATAGCGGGAGGGTGTAATGCTGTGATCCCTCAGGGGATGGCGGTCGAGCGCACTGTCAATGGTGGCATTGTAGTCTCCGCCCATCAGAAGCTCTCCTTCTGGGAGAGCAAGTAAGAAGGCACTAAGAGCTGGGAGTGCCACCGAGTGTAGTGCCGGCGGAATGTAGGCAAGCAACTGCTGCTAATCGTCCTTTGTCGTCTTTCCATGTCAGCTTAATAATCAGTGGGATTTGCTTCTGTAACAAAATACCCACCCCGTGAACCCGAGGTAAACTCCGAGTGTGCTGCCATCTGGAACTCCCATCTATCTAGGGCCTTACATGCCGAACCCACCAGGTGCGTTTCTTGGAGTAGGACCACTGCTGGTGCCTTTCGTTTGAGTTACTGCAGGACCAACCCTCTTTTTATTTTATCCCCAAGTCTGTTAACATTCCACATGAGCAGTGATAAGTGGGAGCCAAGTGCATGGGACGCCGTCGTCAAGACAGGCACATCGTCAACCATCCTTGGTTCTCGGTCATATCTTATAAGTAGGTAATGGCAAGCTGCGCAGTGATACATCCGAAATGTGGCTTGCAAGCATTGAGAGTGAAGCCCACCTCCCTGCATGACGGACGTAGAACTACCCGCCTCCCCAACTTGCAGAGCGCTTAGTTTCCAATCCCAGTATCTTGGAGGGGGAGAGTTCTCCGGAGACCCTCCCAGCACTCTCCATGTCTACCGTATAACTTGTCGGCAAAAAAGTTAGGGTTTCTGCATACAATAGCTATCAAATGTGGTTATGGTATCATCCGTGGGTAGGCGGTAGTCACGGTGACTCCTGAATGTCTATACGGGGAGTCGTATCCGCACGGCAAGGCTGTGTTTGCTGTTCTCTCTATGATTAGCGCCAGTCGTTAATGGATGGATTAGTTCTGGAGACCACTATCTGCGCAAAGTGTCTCACTCCCTTCCGCCTATGTGCGGTGAGCTTCCCTGCGTTCCAGTTTCCTCTGGCCCCTCTGGGACTTTGTCATGCGAATGCTGCCCATATTTCCTACCAGATCGTCCAGGACCCGGGGCTCGGCGCTACCTCTCCATCCACTCCAGAGCCTCTTCAGGCATCATGAAGAACCATGTCTTTCCTTCGGCTTCTACCCTCAATTTTGCCAGGAAAACATGGCGTACTTGAGTTCCTGCTTCCGGAGCTCCTTCTTAACCTCTAAAAAACCCTGTCTTTGCTTCGTTACTGCCGCTGTGTAGTCAGGAAAGATTGTTACTGTGGTGTTTTCAAAGTGTATCGGGGGAGCGACACGTGCTGTCTGTAGAATCACATCTCGATCACGGAAGCAGAAATTGCGGGCTAGAATGGGTCTCGGTGGAGTCCCTGGTTTGTGCCTCCCACCTGGGACTCGGTGAGCTCTCTCAACAGCCTTGTGACTGGAGTTGGTTCTTTATTAGGTCTTCAACCAGCAGGCCCAGACTTGCTTCTCCTGCACGTTCCGGCTCGCCAATAAGTCTAATGTTGTTACGCCTTGAACGTCCTTCTTGTTCGTCGAGTTTGGCAGCTATTATCTTGTTGTCGGCTTCCAGTTGGCGCACTTGTTTTTTTTAGAGCAGCCGTTTCGTTAGTGAGGGTTGATGTAGTTGTCTCGACCTTCGTCACTCTGGCAGTCATTTTCTGAAAATCTGCCCTAATGTATGAGAGTTCCACTGAGAGTGACCCAATACTGGCGTCTAGGGAGGAATGGACATTGGTTAAGGTGTTCATATTGTCTGGTAGTGTGACTTCACATCTCTCAGATACTACAGGGCCCGCTGTCTGGGTGGGGTCTTGGTCCATGTATTCAGATTGATTCTTGGTGTAGGAGTACTTTTCAAGTTGCGCCGGCTGCGAACACCTCTGACCCCTGCCTCCCATCTTTGCTGGACTGACCTGGGTCTCCTCTACAAAGAGCCACGTAAAACCTGGGGTGGTACTCCCCGCTGCCTGCCTGCATGCTGGTGGGGGCACACGCGGCCTTTCGGGTTTTCCATCCCAGATCCGACGCACTGTAGTGGTGAGGCGTCTTGCGCGATGCAGTTGCGAGCATGGTGCGAAGCTATAGGAGGGAGCCTCCCATGCCTGCTACCCACTGGGTATCACCGGTCTCAATGTGTGTTACAAGGTTCTCCACTCACGCCCCGAGGGGGTCGCCAGGATATTCCGGGTCTCTGGGACGTCGCAACAGGCCGACCCACCGCTATTGCCTCTGTTTGGCGCCTTCAGTGCATGCCTCACCCCAGCGTGTCTAAGGGCTGCCAGCTGTCTCGAAATTTGCACTGTACTTTCTTTTTTTGTCTTTTGGGCCAGCTGCGTGAGTTCTCTGGTGGAAGGACTCTGGTCCCCGGTCTCAGATCCGACGGGTCCCGCCATCAGTTTGGGCTGTGCCCTTTCTCACCATTGTCATCTCCACTGCGCCTGAACTGCACCAGCTCTTGACGTGCCTCCGCTGGGAGTGTCCCCGCAGGTGTCACCGCAACGATCCCCGGTCGGCGCGCTCTGCCGCCAGAGCAGCGCCCTCGTCGCCCTCCAATGCCAGCCCCCGGCTTATTGTGGAGGTCAGGCCGCACCTGTTATGTCCGCTTTTGTGTCTTCAGCTGCTGGCCTTCAAGGTTCAAATGCACGCGGCGCAGCCGCCCTTACACCACCGCTGCTGATTTTGTATTTCTTTTTGGTCCCGTTGCATGAAGCCGCTGGTGGAATGTCCATGGGCCCAGGTCCTCGACTCAGTGCTGGGTCTCGCCCGCAGTGAGGGCCGCACCCTTCCTTACCGTTGGCGCCTCAACAACGCCCAAACTGCTCCCGTCCATTACTTGTTTCCCCCAGGGGTGCTTGCCTGGGTGCCAGCGTGGTGAGTCCCGGTCGGCGTGTTCCGCTGCCAGAGCAGCGCACTGGTCTCTCTCCAGAGCACTCGCTGCAGACGGGTACCCGCCAACTCCAGCCCCCGGCGTATGGTGGAGGTCAGGCCGCACCTGTTCCTTCTGCTGTCGTGTCTTCGGTTGCTGGCTGCCGAGAATCAAATTAGGGGCATCGGGTAGGTCGTTGTTTCCGATTAATCGCCAACTGCTTAAAAATTATTTATGCCTGCGGATTAGTGTAAGGATCGGCTGGGAAGTTAGCTGGAAGACGGAGCTTCTTCAGGTAGCAACTAATTTCATCGGCTGCTAGCCACCCCTCACCCCCTTTGTGGGTTTTTTATTGTTTTTATTCTTTGCTGATACTAAACACCGCAGACAAAAACACTAACATTGACGAGCTTGTTCTTTCCTGGTGCTGAACTGTGCGACTGCCCTCACCCATACGAGGAATCTGAAAAACAATTTCCTTCCTAGAAAGCCCTGAAATCTTTTCTGTTTTTTACCTACTATTTGGCCATACCAGTCAGTGATGTAGCTCGATCTGACTGTGTCTAGTGGTGATTTGATTGGCTGTTTGCACTTTACAATTTCTCTAGCCATCCATTGGTTCATTCATCCTGTTGTATTTTGCGTATGTGCTTTTGGCATGCAGTAGCCAGATAGGAGGTATTTATTTGACTATGTGTAAACCATGAAGAAGATAAGCATACCTCCTCAAAAATGGTATTACAATATCAGACATACTGGAGACCTGGCATCTGAATGGGACCAGATTTGCATTTTACTGGACTTCAAGAACATGACACGTGGTATGAGGGAAAGATATGGACATGTCAATGTAAAGATTATACTGGCTAATATTAGTTTACCATGTTTCAGATTACAGCTGGTACAAAGTCTCCAGAAGCAAATTAAGAGGCACTCTGCAGAAAGGTTACTTATCTCTCAAAATAACAGTTATTAGTGTCTTTCTGTATGTACTCTGACAGTGCGTTCTTTCTAAAATGTGTGCTTTCCCAACAGATACCCAACTTCGAGTGCCTCCTTCAAGATATGCCAGATCCATGTAAGTCTACAGTCTTTGCCTATATGTCTCCAGAATCCTGCAACAGTGAGTGACCTCATTTCAGATATGGTCTCCCAGTTTTATGTTTTCAACGTGTGTATCTTCTTGGTCCTTGACTGCCTATTTTTCCATATAGTGTGATTGGCAATGCCACATAACTCCATGTTGCATGGCAGAACTGGAAATGCTAGCTGGCATGCTTATAATTTGTCATCATGAAGCCTATATATGTTTTATCTTATGTCTAAACTTGCTTTCTGTCCTTCCCCTCCAAATAAAGACACTTCATCCCGTGTCAAGATTGGGAAGGAGATATTGAAAGCCTCCACCTAATCTGAGCAATGCTGCACTTATTTCTACTGTGCTACTGGGACCCAATAGGAATTGGGCACAGGGTCCATCTTCTCCACATTGCATTTGTATCTGCTTTCTGTGTATCATTCATACCCATGGAAGCACAACATATTGTTGTGGGAGTTCACCTCTAATGTGCTTTTACTGGTTCCTTCATTAGTACCATTAGCAGCGCAAGATAGAGTTGCAGTTTGTCTAGTAAATATTTGACTGTGATCTCAATGTGTGTGTATGTCTGTTGGTTTACTTTACATACTGACTTGGAAAGGATTGTAGCTGCGTTTGTACAGTGTTTCATACCCTTTTGGGAACTGAAGCACATTATCAGACACATACCACGCGACACTGTGGAAGAGTGCCTAGTTGGGGGTGTTGTACTTGCTGTGTACCTATGTGGGTAACATTTTGTCTTGTGTCATGCATGAGTGACAAGCATGATGCTCTTATTGTCAATTCGGCTGCAGCGCTAAAGTGTGATGGAGAAAGGATGTGTGAGATTTAAGGCAAGCTCAGATTATATTAACCGGCTGCTAAGAGTTACTCTGCAGGTCCCATCTTGAGTTCATGGTGACAAAACTTCTAGTCCACCTGTTCTGCATACAGCAACTTGGATGTTCACTTAGTGAAACTTTGGTCTGGAGCAGACCAAGATCTGCTTGAATAGTCTGCATTAAAGTCATCCTGTATGTATGCCTGTGGTCTTTGTATAGTGTAAACCTAGCCAAAAGGCAGCAGAATGCTGTTATTCTTATAGAATTTGTAATGCTGTAGGGTGTTTGTGTTTTGATTACTGTGAAGGACGAGATCGGCTTCTGCAAAAGTGGACTATATTAAAGTTCTCCAAGATGCCAGCACTCTTGGACAGAATTTATTTGAGCACTGGATGCTATTCCTCTTAGATACAAAGTCACTTGTATTGGGTGTGTATATATATATTTATATTTATATTTATATATATATATTTTATATATATATATATATATATATATATATATATATATATATATATATATATATATATATATATATAATACAATAAGTAGGTGTCAACGAGTCAATCCACTAAAGGCGTAATCATGAAGAGGAGGAAAATGAACGGGGGAGGGGGGTTGCAACCTGGCAAGACATGGTGGCAATGTCGGGTGGAGAGGGAAGGTTTCCTTGTGGGGAGTGCAATAATGTGGTGATGCTTCACACAGTCAAAAAGGATGCGCTATTATGTGTGCGAAGCGGGGCAGATGAGGGCCTTGGATTGCGCATGGTCTGGGGCCGAGGACCGCCGAAGGGATACCAGCTCGGGGGCTCCGAATGTCTAGTGTGTTGTCAAGACAGGAGGGAGTGAGGTTTGAGAAGAGTCCACAGAGAGTGTATCCTGCACCCAGAAACGCAATAGTAGAGTGTCCCACTCCATCTTAATAGGGTATTGGTAGAGTTTCCTTACCTCCTTGTGAAGCGTAGTGCTCTCAGCCTCAGCCCAAACCAGGTTCGAGAGTCTCCACGCTGCTGGGCTCAGAAGTCGAGCAGCTTCAACTTTAATTGTTGATCTTATTAGGTCTCACCCACCAGAAAGCACAAGCTCTCTGTTTGCGAAAATATCCATTGTCAGCTTCGAGTGAGCTTAGAACCCATCCACTGCTTACCATTGATTGACTTTAATGTCACTCTAATTTACCTGCTTTTTATTCATTAACTTGTGTGGGCTTTCCTTCCTCTTCTTGTGTTTGTCCTGCCCTGCAGCATGGCCTCATTACTTGTGCCCTTCCACTGCTTACTTTTGAAACACTACTTTCTTCTTTTCAGTTAGACTCCTAATGAAAGTGTGTGTGTTTTCACCTCTCCCCATTATGTACTTATCTTTCCCCCGCAGCCCAGCTCTGTGTTACTCTTTCACCTATGAGCTTCTCTCCATTCTCAATATTGATCTCTCGCCATGTGCTTCTCTTCTCCACTCCTGTGGTCCACGTTGCTCTCTTATGTGTCCTGTTCTCCGTGCTGCTTCTGCCCACCCACATGCCTTCCATGTTGCTTACATCTACTCTCAGTGTTCCATCTACAATCCCCCTGCCCTCAGTGTGCTTTCACCACCCATTAAAATAAAACACACTTCCGTACTTGATTGTTATTTATCAACCCAACTTGGGTAAATAAAAAGAAAAAAAACACCTGTGATGCGACCAGCTGCGTCAAATGTTTTCCCCCCTTCTTTAGCCATGCAGCACAGCATCTGGGATGCATCACATAATCACTAAGGCCTAATGTCTTTACCAATGCTTGTTTATGTCTGAGTGCCAGATGAAGCTGTTATCTTTATCTCACGAAGACCTAGTCTTTTACTTCTTTCCTGAGCTTCAGATGGTTTCTGTATTTCATATAATAGCTGCCAATATACTTAGTTTCAGCTACAAGCAATGGCATCCTGAACATCACAAAACATTGAACCTAGCCTGTACTTCTATAGAAAGCTATTCGCTCTGCTAGCCTCCATCTAGGCTTTCAATACTTCTAATAGGTGCCTTTCACTACCATTCTTGAAATGTATACGAATGTTCTTCTTACTGTTAGCTATGTAATCTAAGCCCGAATGCAACAAGTGTCCCAATGCATAATTTAACAAATATTAAGCGCTAGTGCTCAAATATTTTCTCAGAAGTCAGCTGCTGACCTGCCAAATATTGAAAGTGTCAAATACAGAGACTGTCTGGTCTTCATTTCACTTTATGCTTTCTTCATCCACTACCCTATCCTTCCTGCCTTCTTTATGTCACTCTTTCAACTTCGTTTTCATCCCTACCTTCTCCCTTTGTCACTGTTTTTTGTCATTTTGTTCCAATTTCTTCCCCCTTGTTCTGCCTTTCTCTCTCTTGTTCTGGGTCCCTTTCTCTCTCTTGTTCTGGGTCAAAGTCTAATGATGGAACACTCTCCAGACTTGCACCTGCTTCCAAGAGGAATTATTCTTTTGATGCAAAGGCTTGTCTGGTTTTCTTAATAGTTGAGTGTTACATCTCATGGGTACGTGCATTTATCTACCCAAATTAAACCTAAATGCCTGATTTAGATCTTGGTGGATCTGGTTCGGCCGTCACTTTATCAACGGTTTCATCACCCACCTACTTGGCGGTCCTCTTGCTTTATTTAGACGTTGGCAGGTCTGTGGATGATAGTCTGTTCGAGTGCCTCTGCCAGAATTTTTCTCCCGCATCAACGGTATCCTAGGCATAAGCGGCTCTCGGAGGGAGCTCACCGAAGATTATTAGTCGGCCCAATCACAATAGGCCTTTCGGTCGAGTAAACTGTTTTGGGGACACCTCCAAACTTGAGTTGGTGGAATCAAAGGAAATGAGGTAGAAACGTATCTTTTTTTCTGTTTTCCATTTCTGTTACCGTTTTGAACCCTTTGTCCAAGTCCTTTCTTTGCTGCAACTACTTGACCACAATGATAATCAACTCAGTTGTCTCTTGAATCTAAGTCAGGCTTTCATTTCACTTGTTGTACTATGTATTGTGTGTTAACTTTAGCTTTGGCCTCGTGTATTTTTACATTGCTATTATATGCAATTATTTTCTTATGTGTAAATCAGTAGTGTTCATTTTACAGCTTATCAATGTAAAAGGAACACACCTGTATTGACACTTAAATAAAATATATTGTTTGTTGTGGTGGTTGTGGGTGTTGTGCTTGTGGTACATGTGGGTGTACATTCAATAGTGTGTGTATGTTGTTTGTGTGCTATGCTGTATGCAAAAAAGAAAGTGGCATAACACATTACCTTCATGTATTTTTAAAGCAAACACAACAAATATATTTAGTGTCACATTAACAAGTAGTACTTACCAGTCTCCACTCCACCAGAGACTCACTCCATCAGGAACCTGCCACTAGGACAACGCAAGCACAGCAGGGAAATCTAAATAGACTTGACGCAAACCTTTCGCCTGACGGCGACGGAGCATTGTTAGCCAGTAAAGGAGTCCGCTGCGTCAACGTAGGTGTGCCTCTTATTTGACAAAAGACAGCTGGTCGATGCAGCCTGCTTCTAAATCTGACGTGCAGGACTCTGTCAGCTTGATAGAGTACTAGGAACCACTGCCACGGATGGATGACGGGAGTCTCTCCGAGACCTAAATCAGGCCCTACGTTTTAAACTTGACTTTCTTGGTGTGGCCTTTCCCCCCCAAACTAAGTACCTTCACCCCTCGTATTTTCAGAATTTGTTGTTGTCATTAGAACTCTTTGCACTTTACAATTCCTAACCAGTGATAAAGTGCTTGTGCTCTACCTTTAAAACTTTGTAAAATTGCCCTACACCTGATTTGCACATTTTACTTACTTAGAAGTCCCTAGTACATGGTATTACCTGTACCCATGGCTTTTAAATGAAATGCTACTAGTGGGCCTGCAGCTCTCATTGTGCCATTCGCTTAAGTAGCCCTTTAAAACTTGTCTCAGGTCTGCCATTGCAGCATGTAGTGCAGTTTTAAACCTCCAATTGGACCTAGCATAAGCCTGTTGCCAGGCCTAAACCTTCATTTTCAACACATAAAAGTCACCTCTAAAGTACCCCCAAAGGTCCATAGGCCAATATGGTTTGTATTTAAAAAGTAGGACATGTGCTCATAAGTTTTACATGTCCTGGTAGTGAAAAACTCTTACATTCATTTTTCACTACTGTAAGGCCTATAGGTTACCTTATTACATTTAATCAGTGCTAACTTTTGATTGGGATAAGATAGGGATGTTAAGTTTGGACTCCAATGAATTGTCATTTGAAATCCTATTTAATGGTAACGTTGGATTTTAAAAGTCACAATTCTGAAAATGCCACTTTTAGAATGCTGGCATTTTCTTGTCCTAACTATTTGGTGTCTGCTGACAGCATCCTGAGTTACATGACAGAGAATGGCTCTGCTGTTGGGCTTTGTGTATTTTTTTTATAGGCAGTGAGGTAAAAGGGCACTAGGGGTAGAGCTTTCCCCTGCACCACTTATACTTCGAAGAGCATGCCTCCAGCACACACAAAGGCACCCAACACTACTCTTTTGTTACCCCATACTAATTGCAGCCTTGGCAGGAGAAAAACCTTTCAGAACCAGGTGAAAGGGTTAGCATAGGAAATTCCCCCACTTCTTTTTTACAAAACACAGTTTTATTAAGACGTATCGTCTGAGCGAACGGGCGCAACGTTTGGTGCACGGGAAGGACTCTGAGGCCCAGGATTGAGCTGGGCCAACACCAGGACTGACACTCCTCCCCCCTTATCACCGGGGGCTTCATCAGCTGCTCGCGCCTCCCACTTCACGGGAGACGGATCTCCTGAGCGAACGGGCGCAACGTTTGGTGCATGGGAAGGACTCTGAGGCCCAGGATTCAGCGGGGCCAACACCGGGACTGACCCTCCTCCCCCCTCATCACCGGTGGCTTCATCAGCTGCTCGCGCCTCCCGCAAAGCGGGAGACTCATCGCCTGAGCGAATGGGCGCAACGTTTGGTGCACCAGAAGGACTCTGAGGCCCAGGATTCAGCAGGGTCAACACCGGGACTTACGCTCCCCCCCCCCCTCATCACCGGGGTCTTCCATCAGCTGCTCGCGCCTCCCGCTTCGCGGGAGACGCATCGCCTGAGCGAACAGGCGCAACGTTTGGTGCACGGGAAGGACTCTGAGGCCCAGGATTCAGCGGGGCCAACACTGGCATTGACGCTCCTCCCCCCTCATCACCGGGGGCTTCATCAGCTGCTCGCGCCTCCCGCTTCGCGGGAGACGCATCGCCTGAGCGAACGGGCACAACGTTTGGTGCATGGGAAGGACTCTGAGGCCCAGGATTCAGCGGGGCCAACACCGGGACTGACGCTCATCCCCCCTCATCGTCACTGGCTCTTAAACACCCCCGGTCTCCCGCCTTGCGGGACGCGTGCGGGCGACGCCGGGCGAAGCCCGGGCAAAGGGCGGGCCGTCTGTGGCCGTCCGAGGCAGGGCTGGGCCACCCCCCTAACCTCCCCCGAGACTTGTACAGGTACTGTTGACATTCTACTACGAACAATGGGGAAAAGAAAAAGTATGGAAGGGGGCCCAAATGCACCGATTAAAGTAAAAAAGGAAGTCTAAGAAAGCCCCAAAGCATGCAGGGGAAAACTGTGTTATGAGCTGCAATGAAGGGTTGGTGGAGGAGTGGCCGAAGAGCCAAGGGGGGCTGGTAAACAGGGCTCAATAGTGGTCCCTGATATGTTCTTAGGGAGAAAGCAATGTAGCAGTGCTCCTGGTAAAGTGAATGATACTCCCAGAAGAAATGAGAATGGTAATACTGACTTTAAACCAGGAGCAATTTGTCCACCAGTAATTGAGCCCACTATAGTCTGCAAAAATAGGTTTTCCGCGTTAGCAAATATTGATAGCCTGATACTGACATGTGGCCACCTAAATCAATCATGTTCTCCAGATTCTGCACTAGGAACTAGTGATATGGAACAAGGGGGGCGCGCCGATTTCTCTACGCCTTCTGTTCCTCTAGGGGGTGACAGTGCTGCTCTGACTAGTGTAGTAAATCAACTGTGTAAGCTAATAGAGGGAATGCAACTTAAGATTGAAGTTCTTACTACCACAGTAAATAAAGCTATATCTGGTAGTGGTACATGCCCAAATTGCTGCTTGGCAACAAAACCACGGCTTGATAAACCGCTAGGTGTAAGGAGGCAGCCAAAAGCACTATGATTAACGGGGGCAATAGTAACGAGCAAAGAAAGGCTGGTGTATTGAATAGCGGTGTGGTTAAAGAGAGTAAGGGGCCTCAGCTAGCTCCGTCCAAGGAAACTGCTGGGCACTTAAATACAAAACCTAGAGAAACATCAAGCGCCCCCAAACCTGGACTAAGCACCGACACCAACACACCTCCCCCTACGGTAGGCCGACTTTTCTTGCCACCAGAAGCAAATAATTTAGTGGTTGTTCTCACGGGTGTACCACCGCTGAAAGTCAACACCCACAAACCAACTGCGGATCTACTGATAAAAGCAAAATATTGGCTAGATTGCAACCAGTGGGAAAATAGCTTCAAAGTATCACCTCACATTATCATGGCAAGACGTGTAGCCTGGGTAGGACCAAACTCAAAGGAAATTGAGGGCGATTGTGTAGTGGTAAATTTTGATAGAGATGATCTAGCAGGGAAGATATGCAGGACTGCCCACCTTGGGGTTCAGGGGGGCATTAAGGTTTTTTGTGATGACCTGTCATCCTGGGTTTTCTGGTTCCATGTTGGAACCTGGAGTTTGGAACCACATGATACCAAGGTTCCCATATCTTGTAATTCTATGTTTGAGTTGTTAGCTGACTGTTGGTTGGGGCTGATTAAATATAACCTACTGAACTTAATCCAGTGTGAATCTCACTTTATTACACTGGCGACGTTTCTGGATGGGATCCACTCGTGCAGGATAGCCTCAACAACAGGTGAATAGCTGAACATTAAGAGAAAATCTCACGTGACAGCTGTGTTGGTGAAGGAAGATTAACCAACATCTTCAAGGTACAGCTGTGGCCCAGCGAAGGAAACACGGTGAAGGACTTTGAGGAAATCGAAAACGCGATGAAAATCGGCAAAGGTAGACTGTTACAATTATTTTTAAGAAGAAAATAGAAAAAAACGGAGTTTGTAACTGACGTCGATTTTTGAGGGTGATTTCGCTAAGAAATAAGTCCTTTTGTTTGAGAAAAAGGTGGCGGACATCTTGGTTTGGGCGTATTTCATGGAAGAAAAAAAACAAGCGAGATCGCCCATAGAAACTGATACAATTGTTTCCTAGCGGCCATTTTAAGTTGGGAAAAGAAGAAAAAAACAAGCTCAAATAGCCAAAGAAAGAAACATTTAATGTTGTGGCGGCCATTTTGACTTGGTTTTGTAAAAGAAGAAAAGAAAGCCCAATCCACCTTGGAAACAAGTCTGAATGTTTGTGATGGATTAGTGGCGGCCATCTTGGATTTTTTTATCGATTTTATTCGTTTTTTCTGTCATTTCAAGAGGATTGATACAACTGAAACAGCGGTTTGGAGCGTGGCATTATAAGAATATATACTTCAATGGAGAAGGAGGACTGAAGGACCCATTGTAAGGAAAACGAGTGAAAACGCGAGGGAGAGAAAAGCCGGAGGAGCTTGCCGGACAGATTCCACATTGAGGAACTTGAAGCCTGTCGACGGTGATGGGCACACCTTTTTGAGGGAAGGGAGGTGGTACTTTGTTGATAAAGATTTAATAGTGGTACAGGTGTAAGGGTTTTGAGTGGTATTGGTGCTGTAAAATGCAGAATGTAACTGCACCTCCTTTCTTCCTGATGGAACCGGGTGAACCACTGATTAGGTGGAAAAAATGGAAAAAGATCTTTGAAAATTACGCAAGGGTGTGTGGTGCAAATTTGAGTGGTGAAAGGAAGCATGCTTTATTGATGCATTGTTTGGGCGGAGAAGGTCAAGAGATTTTGGAGACTCTTCCGGTCATTCCTCAAGCAGAACAAAGAGGATTGAATGAGTATGAGGTGTGTGCTAGGCAGTTGGATTTACATTATCTTCCTAAAGTGAGTACAATCATGGAAAGGTACTATTTCGGGTTAAGAGAGCAGGGTAAGGAAGAGAGTGTTGAGGAGTACATTACTGCTCTAAGAAAGTTGGCTTCAAGTTGCAAGTTTGGAGGTTTAGTGGAAGAACGAATTAGGGATCAGTTCGTTTTGAGATGCGTGAGTGATAAGATAAGGGAAGAGTTGTGGCTAAAGGATGAGCCTGCACTTGAAGAAGTAGTAGGTATTGCAAAAAGGGTTGAACATATGTTAAAATGCGTTGGGGAACTAAGCAAGGAGAAAAAGGATGAAAAACCAAGTAGTTCTTCAACACAAGAAGTGGTGTGTCAGGCTGTGAAGAGACAGGATGAAAAGAAAAAAAAGAGGTGTGTGAGGAGGACAGGTTGAAAGGGGAGGTTGATGGTGGAATTTCTAAAATACAATCGAGTAAGAAATTCACAACTCCTTTTCAAGGAACCTGTTATAGATGTGGGAAATATGGGCATATGGCAAATGCGAGAGAGTGTCCTGCTCTTAGGTTCAATTGCAATGTGTGTGGCAGAAAGGGACACATTGGTAGAAATTGTAGAACAAGAATTGAGAGAGATATGAAGACTGAGACTAAGTTGGTCAGCTTTCAGATTAATGATGATGTTGTAGAACATCCTTCTGATTATGTGTTGATTGGGGAAGCAAGTGTGTTGATGAAATTTGATTCATGCTCACATGTTACCTTTATTTCAAATGAGGTGTTTGAAAATGTGTTTGGGAAGGAAAAAACTTTGTGTAAACCGGATATAAGACCAACAGGTTACCAAGAACATCCCATAAAAATAATGGGTTACTTTTTTGACTGCATTGAATATAAAGGGAGGTATACAGAAGCAAAAGTTTATGTGGTAAACAGGGGTGACAAATTGTTGAGTTGGTCTCATCAGGCAAGGTTGGGTGTGAGTCTCAATCCAAATGCTCATCCAGTTATTCAGGTACAGGCTGTAGACAATGTTGAGAACAAGTTCATTAAGAACTATAAAGAGTTGTTCAGTGAGAAACTAGGATGTATAAAAGGTTACAATCACAACATCAAACTGAAGTTGGGTGCGGTACCTGTTGCTGCTAAAGTAAGACGCATTCCAATTTGTGTAAAGGATGCTGTGGGTAAAGAGATTGAGAAGTTGTTGTCGACTGGGGTTATACAACCAGTAGAAGCAACTGAGTGGCTCGCACCAATTGTGGTCGCGAGGAAGCCTAATAATGAGATTCGGCTGTGTGTTGACCTTCGTGCTTTAAACAAAGAGGTAATAGTTGACAAGTACCCTTTGCCAAACATAGAGGAGTTGGTTTCTACGTTAGATGGGGCTTGCTATTTCACCACCTTAGATATGGCTTCGGCTTATCACCAAGTTCCGCTTGAAGAAGAGTGTCAAGAGCTTACTAGTTTTATTACACCAATGGGTGCATTCAAGTTCTTAAGAATGCCTTTTGGGCTGGTTTCGGCAGCCTCGGTATTCCAGAGAATTATGGAAGATCTGTTCAAAGGAATACCGGGGGTAAGATGTTATCAGGATGATGTTCTCATTTCTGGTAAGAACGAACAGGAACATGATGAGAGGGTTTGCCTGGTGTTGAAGAAAATGTTGGAAGTTGGTTTGACTCTGCGTCAGAGCAAGTGCAAGTTTGGTGTCAATGAACTAGATTATTTGGGCCACCATATCTCTAGGAAGGGCATATGTCCAAAAAAGGATCTTGTTGAAACAATTGAGAAATTGAAGGAACCATGTTCAAAAGAAGAGGTTTCATCATTTTTGGGCATGGCAGAATTTTACAATAAGTTTGTCAGAAACTTTGCAGATAAGACTATTAATCTGAGGAAGATCATGTGTAAAAATGCTGTGTTTAATTGGACCGAGGAGTGTAGCAGAGAGTTTGATCAGGTGAAGATGGATCTGAGGAATGCACCAAATTTGCAGGCGTTTGTTCCAGGTGATCCAACGTTTATTGTAACAGATGCTAGCAGTAAGGGTCTGGGTGCTTTGTTGTTACAGCTGAGGAAAGGCAAGGAGGTCCTTATAGCTTGTGCATCGAGATGTTTGAAGGGGGCAGAGTTGAATTACTCTGTCATAGAGAAAGAGGCGCTTGGTATATATTGGGCTGTGAATAAATTCAGGAAGTTTGTTTGGGGTTCCTCCTTTACCGTCAGGTCTGATCACAAACCGCTAAAGGAAGTGTTTGAAAAGAAGGGTTTAGACTCCATCTCGGCAAGAATAAGGAGATGGGTAATTTCTTTGCAGGAGTTTATGTTCAAGTTTGAATATATCCCAGGAAAAACTAATGTCTCGGCAGATTGTCTGTCTAGGTTGGTGGATGTTGTAGAAAATGTTGAGGAGGTTTTGGCTGACGATTTTGAGGCTGAATTAAAGGTGTGTGATGTTACCTTGGGGGCGGTGAAAGAAGATGCTTGGAGAGAGGAGCTGAGTAAGGATGAGGAATTGTTGGAGGTCATTAAATTGTTGGAAGATGGTAGGTCTCGTTCTTTAAAGAAGCCGTGGTCTTTGATTGCTGATGAGTTGGCAGTGGTAGATGGTTTACTCATGAGAGGTACTAGGTTAGTTCCTCCTATTAACCTCAGAAGTGTTCTGGTGGACATGTCTCATGAGGGTCACTTGGGTATTTCCAAGACGAAAGAACGCATACGAATGGACTTCTGGTGGCCAGGTATCGATTTGTTGGTGGAATGCACTGTTAGGGATTGCTCTTCTTGTCAGGCAAGTGATAAAGTTTTGAGGACGAGGTCTTCTCCTATGGTTTGCAGGAGGTTGCCCAGGTCCCCCTGGGATGAAGTTGCAGTTGATATTGTGGGGCCCTTACATGGCGAGCATCAAACTCCATTTATGTTGGTTTTATTGGATTTGTATTCTAGATGGGTTGAGGTCAGTTTGGTAAGGGAGATTACAAGCGAGTCTGTTATCTCTTTTTTGGAGTCTATCTTTAAACGTGAGAGTTTTCCGAACTCCATTCTTTCTGACAATGGGCCTCAATTTTGTTCTGGGAAAGTCGAGGAGTATCTCAGTAAGTGTGGCATAGTTCATAAGAAGATTTCTTTGTATCACCCAGAAGCAAATGGTGCTTTGGAGAGACTCAACAAAACTTTGAAGGAAAGCATTCAGTTGGCAAGGGTTAACAATTTGGACTGGAGAAAAGAGTTACAGAACAGAATTTCAGCTTATCGATTCTCTCCTCACTCTACCACAGGAAAGACTCCGTTTGAACTTTTCAAGGGAAGAGCACCAAATACTTGTTTGTGTCCTGCCTGGATGGCTGCAGACAAGGGTGTAAAAAATAATGGGGTGGGTGCATGGAGAGAAAGGGAATTGGAACTTCAGAGAAAAAGGAAAATGTATGTGGATAGGAGAAATTCTGCTAAGTATTCCAAGTTCAAGGTGGGGGAGGTAGTAAAAATCAGGGCTCCTGTGGGCTGTCAAAACTGGTCGAAGTTTTCTGTTCCTAGAACCATTGTGAAAATGTTCAAAAATGCTGTAAAGACGGAGGATGGTCGTATCTGGAACAATAGTCGTGTTTCTCATTTTGGTGGAAAGGGGAAATGTGATGATGCTGTTGCTGTTCCTGATCTGCGTTCTAATTGTTCTCGCAAGAGTGTGAGAGTATGTAGGCCTCCTGTTCACTTGCGTGATTATGTCTAGATAGTTTCTTCTTTGCTTTACCTTTTCTT
The DNA here is from genome assembly GCF_964263255.1 of Lissotriton vulgaris. NCBI lineage: Eukaryota > Metazoa > Chordata > Amphibia > Caudata > Salamandridae > Lissotriton > Lissotriton vulgaris. The sequence continues at coordinate 929,741,098 of NC_141694.1, forward strand.
TCCGTTGCCTACTTCATTGCTGGACATGTAAACCTGTTTAGTGTTTAAGAGGGAGAAGTGTGATGACCTGTCATCCTGGGTTTTCTGGTTCCATGTTGGAACCTGGAGTTTGGAACCACATGATACCAAGGTTCCCATATCTTGTAATTCTATGTTTGAGTTGTTAGCTGACTGTTGGTTGGGGCTGATTAAATATAACCTACTGAACTTAATCCAGTGTGAATCTCACTTTATTACATTTTTCCCCTGGCATTTTTCTATCCACCAATTAAAGGGAAAAATCCAAATACTGGGACCCCTAGGGAAAAGTCAGGTTTTGGGGGCACCTTACCAAGACTCAGTCAATATGTCAATAACACAAACAATGGGGGATCATTATCTGGCCCACAAGAAGGAGTCTAGTAAATGTGCAGGGGGAGGACCCAGCCAGTGGATGTTAAGTGTAGCGGGTCAAAACAACCAGAATGTAAATAGATTACCGCAACCTACTACCCTGGATGAGAACGATTGACTGGAAACAGTGATTTCTAATCAGAGCAGTCACCCAGAGAATACTGAACCCTGTGGGCCAAGTAATCTAAGCATGCCCAAGGTTGGTATCTTGAGCTGGAATATCGCTGGCTTAAGATCTAAAAAAGATGACCCCAAGTGGCTAGAACTGATTAACTAGTATGATCTTGTGGGGCTTCAGGAGACCTGGGACACGGAGGGAGAATGGTGGCTGGACGGCTATACATCTTTTTCCGAGCCAGCGGAATTTGCTTCCTCTGGTAGAACCAAAGGGGGGCTCCTTTTGTTATTCTCTGTTAAACTGCTGTGGTTGTATAAAAGGGTTGAAGTAGGAACACCTCATTGTTTAGCAGTTGAATTGAGGGATCGTAACACCATAAAACTTTTGGTAGTGAATTTTTATAACTCAGCAGATTGTCCGAATGGAAACGAACATATGTTGATCTTAAAATCCTTTTTAGAGGAGTATAGGGAAAATAAAACCACTTATCACCTGATTATTCTTTTGGGATGATTTTAATATACATCCGTGTGAGCAAGATTGTCAGGGGGGTTTGGATAGTGGTGAGTTTACAGTACATGCTACACCTCATTTTGAGCATAACAGACAGGGGGAATGTCTGGAAGAGGTCCTAGCAGTAGTGGATCTCTATGAACCCAGTACATTTGAACAAACTAACAGGATCCCAACGTTTACTGCCAGAGGTTGTAATACTGTGATTGATTACATTTTTTTGTCACCCCTTCTGTTGTCTAGTGTTACTTCGTATAGTGCAAAATATTCACATTTTAGTGATCATAATCCGGTTATTTTGGAACTAAATAAAGAGTGTGGTCTGGTGCAACCCATGAGTCACACGAGGGTGGAGGTTAGCATTAAACCCACTGATCAGGTGAGAAGGCTGAAATGGACAAAGATAATTCCGGAGATTTTTTAAGATGCACTTCTCTTGTCGGCAAAGGCCATGCTGAATATATATGTCTAGATGTCACATCTGAGGGCACAGCTGTTATTGAGGTCTTTACGGCCATTTGCAAACAAATATCTCTGAATCTAATGGCCTCGGTAAAAAGGGGGCAACAAATGGCCGAGAAATGGTTTGATAGCACCTGTTCTCTGGCTCATAGCCTTTTAATGAGTGCTATTAAACAGATCCCACAAAATAGGACTAAATTGGGCATACTCAGAAAGGACTACAAGTTAGCTGTAAGAGCAAGGAAACAAGACATCAGAAAGGAAGCTTGGGAGGCCTTGATGTTGGCTGAGGTTCTAAAAAAATAGCCACAGTTTTTGGGAAATTGTAAATAAGCCATTTTTTTCTGAAAGTGGTAATACTGTGGTAGAATGTAACGTCACCGAAGCACAGTGGCTAGCATATTTTGAGGCTATATATGAGACTCCCCCATCTACTGATCTTGTCCCCTGTGCTGTTTCAAGAGATTCAACCTCGCCTTTGAGTTTTAAAGAGGAGGAAGTAGTTCTGGCCATTAAGGCTATGTCCAGTAATAAGGCTCCAGGTCCAGACGGTGTTCTGCGGATTTATATAAAACGCATCCCATTTTCTGGGCACAAGTTCTGACCAAAATCTTTAATACTGCAGCAAAGGGGAACCATCCACCTTCCTGGGCCACATCTATTATAGTCCCCATTTTTAAAAAGGGCAACAGAGGAGATGCCCGATGTTACAGACCAATCTCTTTAATTGATTCGGCTGTAAAGGTCTTGGGGAGGGTGGTCTTAGGTAAACTGATGGGATGGTTAGACGAGAATAATGTAATATCACATTTTCAATACGGTTTTAGAAGTGACAGGGGGGACTCAAGACCAGTGCCTTAATTTATCACTGCTAATTGGTAAATACACCTCAGCCAAAGGGGGAATACTCCAGCTGGCGTTTATGGATTTATCGTCAGCTTTTGACTTGGTAAACAGGTCAAAGCTCTGGATGGTCCTTCTAGAGATGGGGATGGAAAAGAGTCTTGTTCACTTTTTAGCTGACCTGCATCAGAACCTTTCTGCACGGGTACGGATCGATCAAGATGGGAATTACACTAGGCACTTTAGTTCTAGTTGTGGAGTCCGACAAGGTTGTATTTTAGCTCCATTACTTTTTACTCTTTATATTAATAATTTAGGTATGTTTTTAGATGTAGCCAGCTTAGATGTCCCTAAAATCGGTCTGGAGCGTTGCCCTGTGCTTCTGTACGCCGACGCTGTCTTGTTATCGCGTACAGAAGTCGGCCTACAGAAGCTGCTTGAGGGATTTGGAAATGTTATGAAATCATTAGATTTAAAGGTAAACATAGCCAAATCACATGTGATGAGTATAGGCCGCCAGAGTAAACGAAATTGTAGGGTTTTTTATTGTGAAGGCTCCGGAGTTACCAGGGTAACTTCTTTTATGTACTTGGGGGTTCTTTTCGATGAGAATGGCACATGGGCTGCTCAACTTAAGGTTAATGGTATGGCTAGGGCAATTGCGGCCGTAAATGGGTTTTCAAAACGGTTGGGGACCAAACCTGTAGAGGCAATGCTGAACACCTATAAATCCAAATGTATTGCAATTGCCACATATGGCTCCTCGATTTGGGGTTATAGACCCATGGAGGGGATACAGTTAGAGTAGAATACATTTCTACGGGTAATATTATCGGTCCCCCAGTCAACACCCACTTATGCTGTCCATCAGGAATTGGGGATGGGCTATATAACAGACACACTTAGGCTGGCTCCAGTTAGTTTTTGGCTCAAATTATGGCTTAATCCTGAAGTAGATCTTAACCATAGACTGATTAGGGATTGTCTCATTTTGGATCATGTACATAAGATTAGGTGGCTTGTTTATGTAAAGGAAACACTGGTAACAGTTGATCGATAGGACCTATTTGAAGACCCCGAGAAAATTACAAGAACGGATCTCAGCTGGGTGAAAAAACAACTTTTAAATCTATGGGCGGTACAACGGGAAGAATCGGAGTTGACAAAAGTAACGGTAAAAGCACATTACCTTTTAAAAACTTCGTCCACGTTGGAACCCTATCTGAAAATTGTCACTAGGCCTTTTCACCGTATACTTTTAACACGTTTCCATTTTAATCTAATTCACCTTTCTCTAGGAAGTTCTAAGGGGTGGTGTAGACTGAAAGAGTTAGTGCCTTGTACCTGTGATAACTTTTCAGTTCAGGATACAATGCACCTAATAATGTTTTGTGATCTGTATAGTTAGATCAGAAAGAGGTTTCTATTCCCATTATTAAAAAGAAAGGGTTTTATTCAAGTAAAGCCAGCCTTATTGTACCTACAGCTACTAAATGATCCCAATTAGATTTTCTATATAGCCAGTTTCCTTATGGCAGCTGTTAGGCTGAGGAATAGCCGTGAGGATAGCCCATAATTAACAAGGTTTTAGATCATTTGCTTTTATCTTTTTTGTTTTTTATTTTTTTTATTGTTTTTCTTGAAAATAATAGACACTTACAACAAACGAGACCATCATGCAACGGACATCTGCAATACAGTTTCGGCAAATCAGCGTTCCAGCGGTACAGTATCATGTAGGAGTATCACAGTTGGGTTCAAAGTGCCTCAGTGTCCTCATCTACTAAATCGGGCTCTGGTGGTGTGCAAATATCTCCTCGGTATACATTCCAGGCATCCCATATCTTTCCCCATTTGCGGGGTCTCCCTCTGGCCACACACACAGCTCTCTCTCGAAACATACACCAATCAAGGTCATCCATCCATTTCCGAACCCGGGGTGCTCGACCGGCCCCCCAAAGTTGTGCAATGTTTCGCTTGGCAATCATACAGGCAAGTGTTACCCAGAGCTTGCCATGAGTCGAAAGATCGGAAGGCTCCCATACATTCAGCAAACAGCGGCGTGCCTCCAATGCAACCTGCACACCCCACACCTCACTCATTTTCTCGTGAATCTTGGTCCAGTATTTCTGGATATCAGGGCACTCCCACAGAATGTGCATGAAGGTATCTAACATACCACAACCCCGTCGACAGTTTGCGTTTGAGGCGAGCCCCATTCGGCACAACCCCGGGCCCGTGGTTTAGGACCGGTGGAGAATCTTAAGTTGCACCAGCCGAAGTCTCATGGAGATCGCCACTTCTCGATCTGCCACCCATTGCTCACAGACTCTCACCAGGGGATCTTCTGTGTGGTTGACCAACTTTTTATAAACCAGAGAGATCGCTCTGGTGGGGAGATATCCATCCAGGAGTCGATCTTCCAATGGGGAGGCCTCCGGCGGTGTCACATCACGAGGAACAGCTGCCGCCAGGGCATGTTTGATTTGCAGATATCTGAATCGCTCACTCCCATTCAAATGGTGTTTGGCCTGCAATTCCTCAAAGGTCAATATACCCTTCTTGCCCCATATGTCTCTAATCTGGGAGATACCTATTAGGTCCCAACGATCGAAACCCTTCGACTTCCACAGGCTGCCCAGGGCTTCGGAGTTCCATAGTGGGGTGGCCATAGTTACCCTACCCTCCCATTGGAGGGCACGATTGGCATCTTGCCACGCCCGTGCCGAAGCCGACACAGGACCCAGCAGTGGGAACCTACCTCGCTTGGCATACAAAACCCGGGTATACTCGCCCCCCGGCAACTGAGCTCGATCCATTGCGAACCCGGGGTCAGCCGGGGAGCCATAGATCGCGTGATTAATGGGGGCCAGTTGGGAAGCCCAGTAGTATTTCCTAATGCTGGGTAAACCAATCCCACGTCATACCAGGGTAACATCAGTTTAGATAAGGCAATCCGCGGCCTCCCCGCCCAAAGAAGCTGACGCTGTAGCGATTCTATCTCAATGAAGTAAGAGGAAGGCACGGGATCAAAGAAGTTCTGTAAAGCGTATAAGAACCGCGGTAGCGCCATCATTTTAAACAGAACCGCACGACCCAGTAGGGAGAGTGGCAGTTCCTTCCATTTTGCAATATCCCGGCGGAGTCTGGCCAAGGCGGGAACCAGGTTAGCCTTGAAACGCTGTTTAGGGTCCAGGGAGATGTAAATACCAAGATAGCGAAAACCCACCTGCTCCACCCTTACCGGGCAGGTTTCTGGCACTCTGGGGGGGTCGCCGCTCAACACAAATAAGACCGATTTCTTCCAATTAACGGCAAACCCCGAATATCTACCGTATATCGCCAAGATATCCATGAAGACAATGAGGGACCGTCGGGGGGAGGTCAGATACATCAGGATACCATCCCCCTATAGCGAGATTTTGTCCTCCCACTCCGAAGTCCAGCGCAACCCTTTGATCGATCTATCCCATCGTACCCAGGCCGGGCTTTTATCTTTTTAAACTATTTTTATGGTCGATACTTTTTTAAGAAGTTTTATGGTTTTAACTTAACCGAATAAAGTGATTGGATGATGATGATGAAGTCAGCAGATAAAACAGCCTCATCTCGAACAGGAGAAAGACAATTAGTTCTGGTCCGCATTATAAGAATCATTTTGGTGACTTTCGTATGACAGTTAAAAAATAAGAAAATAAACGTTTTGGGCTTGTAAACAGCAGCCCACAACTTTATAACCAAGTGTGCCATGTACAACATAATAATCTGTTTAACATACCTTGCGAGCTAATTGTCATATAAAGTAGATCCCTGTATCCTTTCCTGTACCCTTGATCTATCATCCAGTAATCACAGCATCTGTCCAGCTTGGTAAAGGGGGTTCTAAAATAAGACCATGAAAATCTGCCCTGCATCTCCAGATCTTGAAATGTTTCTGCGGGCAGCCTCATGGTTTAAATATAGGTTGCTCCATGTTCATACACCAATTCAGACTCGCCCTCCATGTACCAAGCTTAGGTGGGGTCAAGTCTTTTCACGCCTTGGCTATATCCCTGTTGGCCAGAGTAAGGCCCAGAAATAGTAGATGCCTTTTATATATATTTCCACCAATCTCCTCTGACATGCAGCAGTGCAAGCCTATGGGATGTGGGGTATCTCCCACCCCAGTACCTCTGACAGACAGGCTATTACCCCAGTCCAGAATCTACGGAGCCCCGTGCATTCGCAAATAGTATGTAGAAACATGCCTTCTGCATTGTCACAGCGGAGACACGTGGGGGAAGCTATCCATCCTGCCCTCCACAACCTTTATCTTGTGAAATAGGCAAGGTGTACATAATTAAATTGAAGGAATCTTAGGCGTGACGCTAATGCAGCTCCCGTAGAGATTCTAGTATTTCCGTCCAGTCGTCGTTGTCTAGTGGACCAAGATCCCCCTGCCATCTTTCCCGGAGTGAGTCCAGGGTTGTAGAGAGATTTGTCACAAGAGATTGATCTATTTTGTCCGTCTGGTGGTCACGCAAATTGCCCATAAAGACCTTAGCCTCTATCGGGTTAAACTCTGGGATAGATTCCAGGGTCTCTATATACGGTGTTAGAGGATGGCAAAATTGCAAATACTTGTAAAATTGAGAACGCGGCATCTCAAAGTCCCTCTGGAGCTCCTGAAAGAACTTCAGAATTGTGCCGCGCATCGCGCCTCCCAATGTGGAGATACCAATGATATCCGAGTCTCGAAACCCCGACAGGATAGATACCTTTGGCATAAGTCCACTTTGCCAGAGAGGTGTTTCTCTTGTCAGTTTTCACCACTGCCCCATTCTGCGCAGCGATTGCTTCCATATTCCAAAGACCACTCGTGCAGCAGATGGAAGCTGACGGAGCTCACTTGGGGCATGGAGGAGCATGTGTGGCAAGGTGCTACCCATGAGCCATCATTCCACCTGGTACGCCGGATTATTTCTATTGCCGTACCACCAATCGTTGAGCACTAAGAGGTAGGATGCTGCATGATACGATTGGGTATCCGGTGTCGCTATCCCCTCACACTAGGTAGACCGAAAGCATATTTTGAGTGCAACTCTAGCGGTCTGGTCATTCCAAAGAAAACTGCTACGTCTGGAATTAACCAGTCAGAACCAGGTGGGTGGTATTGGAAAGGGATGATTCTGCAGCTGATAGAGAAGGCGAAGAAGTGACACCATTTTTAAAATCGCGATGTACCCAATATGGAAAGGGGCATACGAGTCCATGGCTTAATCTCAGTCTGGGTGCGCAGCCAGATGGGGGTCATATTGTTATCTCCTGACACTAACTGGGATGAAGCCAGATGAACCCCAAGATATTTAAATCCTGATGTAGCTATCGTGACTTCCGCAGCCCATGCGACCATTTCAGAGCTCCCACGCAGAGGCCAAAGTACAGACTTCCGGGCATTAATATACAATCCCGAGGTCTCTCCGAATATCTGTAGTATGCGGAGCAACCGTGGTCCTGTCTGCCTTGGCTCTGATATAAAGAAAAAGGCATCATCCGCATAAAGAGCGATCAGATCCGATATTCCGCCTGGCCATTCAGATCCCTTAACCTGTGCGTCAATCCAGACCCATGAGGCCAGAGGTTCCAGTGCCAGCACAAAAAAATAGGGGGACAAAGGGCATCCCTGAAGCGTGCCATGCCCTATAGAAAAGGGTTCAGAGACCGCACCTGCTACTCTTAACCGAAGCCTTGAGATCCGTATATAACAGCCGGATATAGGACAGAAGACGTGGCCCAAGATTAAGACGCTGCAGGAGAGCAAACCGGTACGTCCACCTCAGGGAATCAAATGCCCTATCTGTCGGCCAGAAGCAGCGCAACCGGGCCTTCCAGATGGTCGATCGCTGCCACTGCGTTATGGGCCCGTTGGATATTGTGTCAGGTGGCCCGGCCATGAATAAAGCCTGCGTGATCCGGATGAACCAGGTCGGACATAAAGGGGAGGATATGGTTGGCTATGGCTTTGGCCAAAAGTTTAGCCTCTATATTTAGCAGTGATATGGGATGGTAAGATGAGTGTTGATCTGGGGTTCAGCCGGTTTTAAGAAATATCAAAAGTTCGGCATGTCGCCAATGTGACGAGAATCTCCCTTCCTTGAGGGCCACGTTCACCGCCTCCAGATAGTGAGTAACGAACTGGGACTGAAAGAGTTTGTAATGCTCGCATGGGAAACCGTTAGGACCTGGAGCCTTGCCCGCGCGCAAGTCTGTGAGGTCCGCACTCAGCTCCGCAGCTGTTAAGGGAGCATCCCGGTCTGCCTGTGCCGAATCCAATAGGGCTTTGAGGGGTAGATCCTCTATAAAGCAAGAAATCACAGATTCAGGTAACCATCATTAGGGGTATATAAATCGGTGTAATACGTCTCTAAGCTGGACGCAATCTGGGCTGGATCCGTCATCATCTGACGATCCTCACCCAAAATATCTGGTGTTGTCAGTGGGTGAGTCGCCCGCTGGCACAGGCGATGTAGGAGAGAGCACGACTTGTCCCCCCACTGATATATTCGGCTGCGTGAGGCCAGCCAAGCATGCTTGCCCTCGTCCCGCAGAACATTAGCTTATACTTGTTTCCCGATGCTTCTTTCGTTAAGTGACGCAGAAAGAGATGTCAGCACGCCTAAGGATTCGCTTCATAGCCTCCCAGATAGTCATCGCAGAGCTCACAGTTCACAAATGTTCAGTAAAATAAGCCGTAACTGCCTGATACATGTAGGTCTTATATTGTGGATCATGAAGATGCCACGTCTAAAGGTCGCCATCGGAAGGTAGGGCGGGCCATGTCTAGCCGCAATGTCAACGTTATTGGAGAATGATCTGAGAGACCTTTAGGTAGGATATCTGCATCCGCAATCCGATAATAGTAAGTGGCCGGTATAAATAATCTAAACATGAGAACGAATTGTGTACTGTAGAGTAATATGTGTAGCTTTGTACTGTCAGGTGTAAGTTTCGCCACGTATCCACCCAGCCCATATCTTGCACCAGTGTCTGTAGTCACGTGTCACTGAGTGGCTCTAGTTCACCATCCGATCTCCATCTATCCTGAGCTAGTATCAAGATGTCATTCCAGTCACCGCTCATATTAGAGAGGCCCCTGGGAATCTCCAACATCATTCTAGTCAGGCATTCCACAAACGTTTCAGACAATGGGGGAGCACATAAACACTACCAAATGTAACATGCTCCCAATATAACGTACCGGTCATAACGACATAGCGGCCCTGGGAGTCTGATCATGTTTTAGCATGCATAAAGGGGGGACTCTGATGAATAAGGACTGCCACCCCACGGGAATCCTGCATGGACGACCTGGATATAGCCAAATCGAGAGTGGCATTCTGCCTTGGTACCCAAAAGGTGAGTTTCTTGCAGCAGCAGGACATCTGCTGAAGCACGTTTAGCCTGCAGAAGAACCGCCCCTCTCTTGATTTTGTCCAGTGCCCCCCGTATATTCCAGTTCACTACGTGGAGTCAACCAGCGGGATCTAACATATGGTATGATATGGAGAATAAATAGAGAACATGGCTTGTCGCATGGCATGAAAGTCATAGGCATGAAGAAAAATACAACAACACACCTAGTTAAACCCCTTCCCACCCCCTCCCACCCCACCCAATACCTCATAACGGTTGAAGTATCTGTTGCGGTAGGGGTTCTACTGCTGCCCCAAACCAATGGATCCCCAGTAAACTATCTCCATGCATAGATGATGTTCTCAGATACTGAGAAAAGAGTCACAGGGGGTAAGTCCCACGGGGGTCCTGAAAGATTACTTGAGCCAAACATATATCGTACTCAAAACCTCAGTCTACGTTGTGTGACTGTGCTAGTTCATGTTCGTCTTCATTCACTCGGGAGCTAGATGCCTCCCACAGTTTGGATCTGCGCCGTGAGCGTGATCTACAGTTTGATTTCTTTTTAGTTTAGACAGTCTTTTATGCGGCTTCTCCGGAGGATGACTCCAAGTCAATAGACGGCGCGGTGTGCGGTTTAAACTTCTGCTTCTCATCGGCAAAGACCTCCTCGGGGGTATCAAAGAACAGCGTGCGTGACTTATAGATAATCCACAGCCGGGCCAGGAAAAGCAAGGCATATTGGATCTTCAAGTCTCAGAGCCGGGGCTTCACAGCTGTGAATGACTGTCTGCACTGTTGCACCAGTCTAGTATAGTCTCTGAAAATTAAAATGGAGTGAAAGTTATAGTGGAGTTTGCCAGCCAATCTGGCCTGCGTGAGGATGGCATCCCTAGCATAAAAGTTGAGCCTGGCGATAATGGGCTGAGGTCTGGCCCCGGGCTAAGGCTTCTGCATCAAGGCGCAGTGTGCACGTTTGAGAATAAAGCATTGGGACAGAAATGACTGAGGGATCCATTCCACAAGCCATGTGGTAAGAAACTGCTCCATGTTGTTGTTGTCACAGCCCTCGAGAAAGCCCACAAAGCGAAGATCATTTCCTCCGAGCCCTGCCCTCGGCATCCTCTGCCCTGATCGCAAGACCCTTAGTGATGGATTCCAAGAAGGATACCCACCTTTGGAAAGATGCAACTGTGTCCTCTGTAGTAGATATACGGGTCTCAGCTTCGGTTATCATGTCAACCGCCCTGCGGAGATCCTGGCGGATCAGCATGATGTCCGATCCCACTGCCCCGAATTTGGCCTTTAAGGCATCATGAGACTGGGTTATCTCCGCCATCAGTGCAGCATTGTCTGGGCCAGTAGAGGACAGGGCTGCTGGCTCAGCTGTCTGCGCCCGCATAGCTATCCAGCGTGCTTTACTTAGTAGCCTGCAGCTTGTCTTGGTTCATTCTGAGTGACAGTAGACGGTGTCAGGTACTAGGGATGTAGAACTATAGGAATTGGTATGTAGGACGAGCTTGTCCTAGACCGCAATTATAATAGTATTGCTTCAGAGGAGCAAAGGGTCCCCCGGTGCCACTATTATTGATGTTGTTTGTCTTCAAGGCGGGCAGTAAGCAGGTGTGAGGGTAGCCAACACACAGGCCACACCGGACCTAGCCCGGCCGCATCCGCGTGCAGCCACCATCCGCCCCCTTAATGTGAACCCCCACACAGCCCACTCCAGCTCAGCTGCGTCATGTAGTTCCTGCGTGAAGGAAGTCCCAGAAGGTAACTGTATGCAATCGTCTCAGCTGTAAGAATGTAGGACACAGGTGAAGAGCAGTGTAGGTCCCAGCTGCCTGCTCCACTGAGGCCTCAGAGGAGCAGAGGTCCAAGCCCACGGACCACGCAGAGAGGACACAAATCACGAAAGAAAACGAGGAGGCTACCACCTCCGTCAGGGCTGCAGAGTCAGCACCAAGCGATTCGCCCTGTGCCCCAAGTTAACCTATGACTGGAGCTCCAGGATGGGGTTGGGCACCAGTAGTTCAGGAAGGTGGGTCAAGGTAAAGGAATCAAGTTGGGGCTCGACTACCCAAGGAGCCCTCTGGGCGCCTTGATCTCTGCAGCAGTCAAGGAGAGGAAAGAAAAGGGAAGAGGGAGCCTCCAAAGTTTCCGCTGTCTCGGAGCCGTCTCGCTCAAGGGAACATATGGCAGAATCAGCATGTTGGTGGTGCCAGGAAGACTGCACTAGTACACAATGGTGAAATTCAGTGGCACCTGTCGATATGCCTGTCGAGTGTACGTTCCCTAGCCAGAAAACAAATCTGCGGCTCCGTGCACGTCCCCCGCTCACCTCGTTGCAGCCCTCTGCCTGCCTCTGTCTCTGCTCCGTGTACTACGTCACACGGCAGGCCTCCAGGGTCACTGGTCTGAAGGAAATTTATCAGTGCCAGCAGCAGGCCGTATGCAGCAGTGGGCCTGCTGCACGCCCCCGGGGTGCCAAAAAGGTGACCAGCGCTATTCTTCAGCTGTGAATTCCACCACAGACGTTCTGGCTATCCGTCTGCTGCTCCGGCTGGGCTGCCTTCAGGTACAGTCCGGCCCGACCGGCAGTCAGGCCGAGAGAGGCTGGGATGCCGTGCGAGCCAGGTCACGCCAGCCGGCCGTCACCACTTCGTCACTGCAGCTCTTATCGGGGTCCAGCAGCCTCCCCAAGGCGACACGGGTACGGAGGACAGCGGCGTCGCAAGAGTGAGGGCAGGATACAGGCTGATGAGGCAGGATGAAGGTAGGATTACAAGCGGTACAACGGAGCTCACTTAGTGGGCGTCTGCCATTATGGACCGCTTGGCCACGCCCACCGGAAATTCCCCCACTTCTAATGCCGGTACCAGATATTAATGGTGGACCCTCAGAATCACTCTTCAGTACACTCCTGGACCAGTTAGACTTCAGAAGGGATGCCTTGTTCCTTTGAGGACTTCCCTGCTACTTGAGGCCAACTTTGCTCCCCAGAGGACAACCCTGCTGCTTGAAGCCGGTCTTGCTGCTTTAAGGAGAACTGCACTATCTTCATAAACTCATGACCACCAGAAGTGACTCAAAGGGGTAGTTGGTTGGCTTCTTTGTGAGCAACAAGGGCATAACAAGCTCCAGAGACCTTGAACCTTGCACCTGGCCTCTGTTGAAGTGGATTCTATCCCCCAAGGTGGTACCCCCCAGATCTTGGAGGCTTGAAAGTAATGTTAGAGGTGCTGCTTCTGCCTAATCCTACATGTTGGGACTTTGAAAGATTTCACAAAAATTGCCAGAAGAGCAGACAGAAGATATGAACCTACCTACATGACGACCGATCCGTCCACAGGTGCATTGCTGGTAGGCCTGACTTTGCGGTAGCTCCCGCTATATTCTGCTTCGCAGCAGCAAGACCTTTTCAGCTGGACCTCTCTGAAACTGTATCTTGCCTTATGAATGGCCTCCCGTACGTTGAGATATCTTGGGATACAAATCTATCATGGGGAGGGGGATCTCCTCGCGAGAAACCTTAGTAAGGTTGTATTCTCTTGGAACTGAGGCTGCCCTGATCACTCTACTTGTCTTCAACCTCCCAGTCACTATCCCCACACTGTGATCTTGAGTCCTTATTGCTCATGCTAATTTAGGGTGGTGGCAGGAGGCGGGTCAACCTTCATACGCTGGAACTTCCCCCCCTGCATGGCGGAATGGGAGCCCCGAACTTTACTCATTATGATCTTGCGGCTCAACTTCAGTGAGTGGTCCTCTGCTTCGCTGGCAAGATACTATGTGGACGAGGTGGGCTTTCCTTGGACAGAGCTCCGCCAAGGCCATCTTAACCAGTTGCGGCTCTTAGCTCACCGACCGGGAAGCTAGCAATCACTCCTTATGAGGACGGCCCGGGAATGTCTGAAACTGTGGTTCCCCGGGTTGTTACCTCCCGACCCTAATCCCCGCTTTTCCCACTGAGGGGGCTTCCAATAGGCAGATGACCCACGCTCTGGTACCCGGTATGATGTCTGGTATCACTCCTTTCGTGACTCTTTTACTGAGGGGAAATTAATGTCCAGCCCTGACCTCCCTGGTCGATACAATCCCCCCCCCCCCCCCTCCAGCAGAGCCTCTTTGACTTGCGGGGCACAGTGGGTGACCTTTCGGAAGCCCTGGGCTCAGAACCAACTCAAAAACTGCTACTACTATTTGCGCTCCACTCGGTGAGACACAGTAGACGCCTGGTGCCATTGCAATACCCGGAGTTTCCGAGAGACCCTGAGGGCACTGTCGAAACTTCGAACCACCTAGAAAGATGTCCTGGGATAAACATTCCAGAATGCAGAGTAGCTAAAAGCCCTAGTATGATGCCTTGCAACTCCCTTTTCAAATATATTCAATTTTGCATCTGACCCCTCAATGCCTACACCAGATTTACCCTCTTGTCCCAGACAAATGTCCCCACTGTAAAGCTCGTTTAACTGACATGACACACATGTTCTGGACATGCAGATTACTAGGGAATTATTGCGTCTGGGAATGCAGTACTGCCAAATGTAGCTCGGACGATGAGGAGAGAGAGAGCTTATAAACAGCACAACAATGTCTTCTAATATTGTTCAAACATCCTAAACCTAAAAAAGGGACAACCCGCTTCAATTACCTCGCCGTAATTCTGGTAGAGCATGCGGTGTCGATTAAATGGATATCGCCTCTACATCCCTCGCTACTGCAGTGGGAGGCAAAGGTAGCTAGATGGGCACAGGTAGAGAGCACTGTTCTACACCGGGAGGAGAAACGCTGGTTGTGGAAATATACACTGGCCACAAACTGGGATACAATCCTGCGAGACTTAGCTTCCACCTCACCCGATGATACTAGACCTCCATAGATGCCTCCAACTATTGTTCCTATCTGAGCTCCTACAGTACAAACAAGCATGCAATGATAAACTTCACCACCGACCCCACCTGTTTCACAACACGCAGTCCCATAAATACCCAACACACAACTACAAGCCATACGCATGACACACAGTGCCGATTATTGCAACTGTGGCGAGCCTTTTGAGGGGAGTGAACATTTTAGTTTAGTAACTGTACTTTCTCTTGTGATTTACCTTGAGAAAAGACAATCTTTGAAATCAGCCTGAATCTGAGAGTGCAGCACTACGGTATACAACTGACGAGAAGACCTAGAAATACTCTCTGGTGATGTTGAAACATGGTCGTATTTGATGAACCCTGATGTCTCACCCTTTGCTTTCCTGTATAGGTGTACACGTTTGTCAATAAAAATATATTATAAAAAACAATCTAGCCTTGTGGAGCCCTCGTTGGCTACAGCTTGCAGCTTCGTATCGCTGGAGGTTTTCAACTTCTGAATAGTTGTCTAAGTTTGAAGGTAAAAATCTTCACCGCCTCGACGGCGACTGCCTCCCTTTCAATGACCCTGATCCAGCGATCAGGGATCAATTAATTTTCTTAAACCTAAGCCCATTTATACTGCCCAACTAATCCCTTCACGCTGGGGTTCAGTGTGATGCAAGTTTATACCCAACTTACTAAGGTGCATTACAGAACCTGCATTTCTCCCTTCAATTTGTATATGACTATGGCGATGAATTGTATTAGTTGAGAAGTTGCTGACCATAATTAAATACCTATAAATAACTACTAAATAATAACAAACTCAGTATGTATAATTATCGTAAATAATGTGAAATGAATGCTCATCAAGTACAGTTACACACAGAAGCAAACTCATGAATTATCAAAAAAATTTGCAATGTATAGAAACAAACTCATATCAAAATAGCAATGCATTGAAGGAGTGGATAGGCGAAGAGAGAAAAATTTCAGAGCCAAAATACATATGCAAATAATTATGCAAATTCAGGATATTATTTATACTAACCCAAGTAAGGAGACCGGGAAAACTATCCTCAGGCCTAAGTGTAGCGGGACCCCTCGAGAAGATTGAGTGGCAAAGATTAAGTCAGGAATCAGGAAGGCCTCTATCTGGAAACAGCAAACGGACGACAGCGACGATCTCCCGCAAGCTAACAGCAGCGGAACCTACAACCACACCCCCCATGGCACCTCAATTATACCCTAAAACCTAAATGTCCAACTCACATTTGTTTCAGTATTCGTAAAATCGCCAACTCTCATTGGCTAAGGACGGGGATGGCTCTGTCACACCATTCTTATCATCATCAGTTAATTAAGTGACCCATTGTCTTGAACATTTAGCACTACGTTAGATTCTACCCAGGAAACAATTTTGAACACAAACGCAGCACATATTTCCTGTAGAGTGTTATATGTATCGAGTGTATAAAGTCTTTCATGCTCTCTTTGTTTGCTTCTGCCATCTTGTGAGAAAATTGTACACTTCCATTTATTTATCAGCATTCTCTTTCCACAACCTTGGCAGACAGTCAGCACACCGCAAAGGTCAGTTTCATGCTTTGTGTTCTCTCCTCATTCAAAGCTCAATTTAATTTCTTTTATTTTTCATATGGCAAAGTTAACCCCAAACTGGCATTCAGGAAAGTAAGCCCATGCTCTCCTTTCTCTACAGTAAAAACAAGCACGTAACATTATTATTTTCATGAAGTGTAATGTCATTGCACACCATCCCAGCGTTGTACTAACCCATACACAACCCATGTTATTCCTAGCAGAATATTATTTACGTGCACAAAAGCAGCATTAGTCTTTTTAATTTATTCAAAGCCATGAGCAAATGCAGCCTAGTTTTCATGCATTATTTCACAAGTTCATCTTACATATGCGAAAAACATTTCCCCATATTTTAGTATTTATTAATAACAATCTTCACAGCACACTGTTAATATATGTTACTGAGGGTTCAATGCGAGCAGGTTTTATTTATGCAAAACCCTGCTCCATCAACAGAAACCTCCTTGGCCTGGAAATCTAGCTTTTCCCACTTGGAGTTTTTTATCGTCATCATCAACGGGAACTTCGTTCAGCAGCTCCCTGACGCTTCTTCCTTGAGCACAGCCTGCAGCCTTGCCCCATGAACTCTTCCTGCTCTTGGTCTTTTCTTCAGTATTTTTCTAAATCCAAAGGGTAAGCCAAGATCTCACCAAATCCACCTCGTGTATCCGACCTGTGATCCATTGCAGTCGG
Organism: Lissotriton vulgaris; assembly: GCF_964263255.1. Classification (NCBI taxonomy): domain Eukaryota; kingdom Metazoa; phylum Chordata; class Amphibia; order Caudata; family Salamandridae; genus Lissotriton; species Lissotriton vulgaris. The sequence continues at coordinate 929,757,973 of NC_141694.1, forward strand.
CCTTAACTTTTGATTTCGTCTCGATCCCACACGACCAGATCCTGCGGTTGGCGCTTTGATCTTTTAGGCGCTCGATATTGCAAAAAAATTATTGACTGTGGTGCTACGGATTGGATATAATTTATTTTGGTGTCCTTTTATTTAGTAAAATGTATCCTATTTTTCTAAATTGATTTTTCTTGTGTTGTGTTTTCATTTGTGTGCTGCATAAATACTTTACACAGTGTCTCTAAGTGAATCTTGACTGCTTTTGTACCAAGCTACCTGTGGGTTAAGCATAGGATAATTTAGTGACTTTTATGGTTTACCCTTGTTGTAGTCTTTGCCTGAGTAGGGTTTTCACCCCCCTTCAACCAATAACCCAATTTCATACACTGAATAATGTCACTTGGTGCAAAGTGGCGCAAAACAGCACAAAGAGTGATTTGTGCTGAGAAAAAGACACCGCATAAATACCTTTTCCTCTGGAAACTATATACTCTGGCAAGATTTTGTGCTGCTTTGCGTCACTCTACATGACTTTCCCCCAGAGCAAAACCTTTGTAAATCTGCCACTAAGATTCTGTTTAGAATGCTCGCTTGTCAAATTAGAAAAAGAAGTTGGTTTTACGAGCAACATTCTTAATGGCAGGAATTTCGATTGTGCCATTCACTTTACCCCGTGGTCCCGTGGAAGGAAGGGGTCTGGAACAATTGACCACTTTGCCCATACCTATCCTGTTATTGTAAAAGCTAAAAACCTTTCTCAATGAAAAACATAATGAAATTCACCACATTCTCCTATGACTGAACAGTAGAATAAACTTCTCCTACACGACGCTGCGCACTGATGCCGCAAATTCCTGCTAAGCTTAACAACATGCTTTTACAGTAGATGAGGCCAAAGAATGTTCAGTCTACTGTGCTATCCTCACAGCCCAATCTGTCACAATTCATCTGGCATGTCTGTATTCCATGTGTCTGCTTCAGGTGCCAGGTCATGCAGTATCTTTCCCTGCAAATGAGAGAACGCATCTGCAATTTCATTATCCACTCCTGGCACATACCACGCTCTAAACACTATGTTAAATTAAGCAGTCTAAAACAAGTTTTGCTTCCAAACATTTGAGCCTCAATAAGTGCCTTGTTTATGCTACATCCACTGAGATAACTTCCTATAAACCACAACACAACTTTTGTAATCTCAAACGCCCATCATTGGATAAAGATCATCAAATTCTACAGGATTGCTCCTAAAACTGTCAACTGAAGTACAGAAAACACCATCACAGACAATTGGCAGGATAGCCTGGTCTTCAAGCCGAGAAAGCACATTAGTGCTGTGTATGCTGTTGTCTAGTTTGTGGCTGGGAGATCAGAGCATGAATTCTATCCCACGGAGGAACTAACTTTTCTTCATCATTCAGTCCGCACTGAATAAGTGATATGATCAATTCAGTTAAATCAGCTTTGCAGACCGCAGCATCAGGTAGAAGATCCATGTCCTCAGCCACTTTGAAACTTTCTGGCAGACTGGGACGCGTTGATGGCTTGTAGTAATTTTGTACCCGTTGGTATGGCAGATGGGTTCTAAGTTTGCAGCTTTGTTTATTTATGCCTACAACTGACACAGCTTGTTTTCCAGCAGTTACTTCATGGTACAGCCCTGAAAAAGCACCATGGCGTCATCATGTGTGCTGGATATTCCAGACAAAGAAAAGCTGTCTGGAGTTGGCCTAACGGCTAGGGTGGTCGACCTCATATCTGGGTAACTGGGTTCGAGTCTCGGCAATGACTCTGTACATCCTGTGATTCTGAGCAAATCACTTAATCTCCCTGTGCCTAACAAAAATGAATGTGTCCTCATGTAATGCAACTGGTGCTATGTAAAGCGCTCTGATACCCAATTCGGGTCAAGTTTGCGCTATATAAAACTTTGTAATAAAAAAAAATACTCCCAGCTTCTGAAAAACCTACAGATCTTTAGCTCACTGTTCACTCTGTGAACCAACACCATATTGTCAACATTGAACAAAACTTTACTGTATTGAAGTACTGTCCCCAACAACACTAAAGTCACCACGAAGGGGATGAAAACTCCAGAAATGCAATACTTCGCCCTTCTGCTTTCCAGCACGCTGCCACCGCTCTGCACCCCATTCTTCTTGCCAATGCAATTCGAAACCTGTCCCACCAGATGCATTAGAAAAAAATTGTACATTCCATTCTGCTTTGTTTATATAATTCTCCAAACGCACGCCATTGAAATGTCTCAAAACTGCCAACCACATCCTCAGATCTGCCCTCACTTGTGCAGACAGTCTTACTCTGTGATGTGGCAGCTACTAACTGGCCAGTACTAGTCATAGCCATTTAGAAATAGTCTAGAAAAAGTCCTGCCTCCCCTCACAGTCCAACATATGAAATTCAAGTGTCATAACAACATCTGAATAGACCACACCGGCACCTTTTTCTTCTCTACCATTTGCTTCTACAAAACAATAATCCCCATATTCTTGTCCCTTGGTAGCCATACTTCCATAGTCCTAGAGTCTATCTCTAGTACTCAAAAAGTCAAAGGTGTCACTAGACCGGCCATCTATTTTGGGACCACAGACGCCCCAATTCCTCCATCATAATCATCAAAGTAAACCGGCAGCAGCCAAAAAGCAGATATTATATCGCATTTCACCATGCACGCTCCAGTTTCAGCACTCTTAACCAATTTGGCTGCATTGTCTGCTGATGTATATTGCACAGACGAGAGCATTTCTGGAATGTAATCATTCACAGACTGCCCTTCTGGTCACCACAAGTGTTGGATTAATCGGAAATGACTTTCTTCTTTTTTTTTTTTAGATGCAACCCCAATCAAGTAACACAATCAAGTTCTCCAATGGCCAATCATCAAAGGGACCCTTCATACTGCCTTCCCTTGCTCCCTCCTGCAGTTTTTTTAAAGCCACTTCAGGATGTTGTCATACAGACTTAGCCCCCCGTGACTCTGCATCTTCCTGCAATGGATAACAGCATTACACCTTTCGATTCAACTACCTTAACCCAAGCACATTCTCTTCCCCAATGCACCCTTGCTTTATTTATTTATTTTGAAAGTTTTATATAGCGCGGACAAGATCCTTGCGGATATCAGAGCGCTTTACAAAGAGAAGTACATGGGGGAGCATAGTCAGACAGATAGATCAATAGGTCACATAGTATAAATGGTACAAATAGGTGGCTACAAAGCCAACCTGTGTACAAAGTAGTACAAGTAAATGGCTACAAATTCCAACATATGAGCAATCAGACAATTACTAAAAATAATCAAGGTTGAGTGATAGAGTTCGACGGCAGGGTGGAGGACCCGTTGGGCGGGGAGGTGTAGTTGTGTGAGGTGTTGCAGGGGCGACGAGGGGGACGAGGGCAATTGCTGCGTCTAAGAGCGGGGATTGACGCTCGGTTTGTGGCGTGTTGAGTGAGTGACTCAACCAGATGGGTAGGGAATAAGTTGGGAGGGGAGGTGGGTGAGGGGTGTATGGGGTGTGTGGCGAGTAGTTCCTTGATGTTGTGTATGTCATCTTTGATCTGAGCGAGGGTGGCCATGATGTTGTCCATCGTGGGGTAGGTGGTGGAGGTGGGGGCGGCCGACTGAGGAGAATGGCTGACCAGGGAGTTCGTTTGCAGGTGGGAGCGTGGGCTGGTGTTCGAGGAGGTGTGCGTTGTATTGATGTACGGGAAGGTGTTAGGGAGAAGGGATGTTTTGGGCGTGAGGGGTGTGGATGAGGTGGGGAGGGGGTTGGTGGTGTGAGTGATGGCACTGATGGTAGGTGGGTGGGTCAGGGTGTGTGTTGGGAGACTGATAGTCGAGGTGGGGGTGCAGGAAGGATAATGGGGGCTGAGAGTAGGAGGGGAAATGGGATTGGGAGTGGTCATGTTGTGGGGAGGGGGAGTTATACTAAGAGAGGAGGTGAGAGGGTAATGGGGACTGAGAATGGGGGGGGATGGAGGGGGATCCATGTTGCGATGGTGGTTTAGGTGGGAATTGGAGAATGCACTATATTGGTATATATGTGCAGGAAAAACAAAAACATACAGTAGGTTACACGGTGTAGGAATAGTACTAGTGATCAATCGGCGTATCCTAAATGTAAGAGTGTGCAGGGTAACATATACATACAATAGGTTACAATTTTATAGGTTATAGAGTACAACAGTGGGACTAGTGATCAACCAAATATATATATGAGGTAGTGTCACCATCAAAAATCCAAAATCATAGAGATCAGAAATGACATTAGTTAGCAACCAAGGTAAATGAGGTAGCATTGCATTACAAATGTTCGAAATACAGGTCGAAGAATAATACTGCGGTAAAAGGTGTATGAGGTAGCAATCTGTGCATTACAGATGTTCAAAATACAGGTATAGGTACAATACTGCAAAACTAGGCAAACGTTCTTTCAGATATGGTGTGGTAGTCTGTGCATTACAAATGTTCAGAGTAAAGCTAGGAGTGAACTGTAATAATAGGCAGACATTCTTTCATATATGAGGTAGCATTCTGTGCATTACACATGTTCAGAATATAGTTAAGAGTATAATGATACAATAATAGGCAGGCATTCTTTCACAAGAGGGTGTAGATACCTAACTGAGCCAAGTGCTCAGTAGTTGTGATTAGTCTAGAATGTTAACTTCTTAGCGAGTGTTCAGATAAAGAGGAAAATGACTAATCCAGGATGTCCGTCCCTGAGAGAGACTAGTCAAACATGTCCGCCAAATAGGTGGGATAGAGACATTAGTCCTCTGTTTGTTGCTGTTGCTTGGCAAGCATATAAGAGCAGTTTCCCTTCTCCTTCATGCATGCAGGGGAGGTGGAGATATTAGTCCTCTGTCTGCTGCTATTACTTTAAGCATAGGGGGAGGAATTTCACTTTCCATCAGAGCCAGCAATGCTCCAGCTATCTGGGAGGAATGCTGTGTGGGGGAGTTAAAGTGAGGAGCCTCGTGGACAGAGGTACCGGGGGGGGGGGGGATTTATTGTTACAGGTTTATGGCTCCAGCCATTTTGAACAAAGGAGGTAGTTTAAAAGTGAGCAGGCGGGTAGGAGAAATACAAATACCTCAAGTCTCTGTGTGCCCCCTGAGTCCGACCGCAGAGTCTTTCAGCAGCAATGCATTAATCCACAAAGTGTCTCAGTCCCTTCCGATTTGCTAAAATTTGTGAATTGCGTGTGGTTGAACTCTATAGATTAGATCAGATCATGGCTCCAAGCCTGTATCACCGTGAGACGCAGCGTAGGTAAACACCCAGTATTCTCTGCCCCTTCCTTTCTGTAGCTGACCAAATCCCAGTTCAGTCCTTGTAATCCTATCCCTGCCTTGACTGAAGCACTCCATAACGGAGTGTTGCCCCCACATTTTGAACATTCATGTTTAAAACTGCAATACTCCCTGTTGCACATACCTTTGACGAAAAGCTAACGTGCTTCCACCTGTGCAACTGACCCTCACCCAGATCTACCCACCCCTCTATGTGTGTGGGCCGCCCCCTGAAAGGACCAGTAACATACCAGAAACCACTGGCCTGGTTAGTTATAGGCATCTAGGTGAACAGTGCCATCCATGTAACCATAAATCCTATTTCAATTCCTCCTACTTCCTTTCAGTGTCTTCATCTAACCGTGCTCTGAATTCCTTGTCAGGCTGTACCCATACTAATACTACCCATAAAGTTATCTGCACCTTTCGGATAACATCTATATATTTAAAAAGTGCATCACGTCTGTAATATCGTAGTACAATGGTTTAACATTAATGTGCTGTAAGTTTGTGTATAGATAGGCGTATCCTTTACAGCTCTTCGTTTTAGGTTACTTTATGGAACCTGTGTGAGTATTAGGTTCTTAGAACGTTGGGGTGGTTTGGGTCTGCTATACAGTTGCCTGCGAGGATCCTGGGGTGACTAACAACATTAGCTCAACAAGAAATAAACTGCTACATTTAAGCATTCAACCAGAGTGTGTCTTTGACTTACCAAAACGTCTCTCAGGATATTTCTGACAATAGATGCTGTAGCAGTTGAGAAATGCTGCAGTCTAATTCTTGACTGTGACTGGAACTGTAGGGTATCCCAACAACTCACATTCTTCTCACTTACCGGCATAACAATTTAAAAAACCTCCACATAATCACTCTGCCAATGTTGCTTTTGTGGTAGACTTCAGGTGTGCCCTCAAGGGCTAAGTCACTCCCATGTATGCCATGAGTTTAAGTTTAATTTCTCTACTCTTTTTTTGTCCCGTGCTATTTTTATCCTGTAACCTTGCCCACCAGCGTATGTGTCTTACCATCCATTTTGTATCCTACCTGCACCGAAACCCCTCTTCTGTACCCATACCCTTGTCTGCCATATATTTTCCTTTCCACAACTTTCCTTCCACCTGTACCTCAACACACCCCTCCATAACGCCAGTGAGGGTACTCTTTATTTTTTTTAAATAAACTTTATTGGCATTTCAAAAGATTTATGTAACATCATTGCCAAGCATAGACTGTACATTAGCTCTTCCAACTGGTTCCTGATCCGCCAGTCCTTTTACATACTTCTGCACTTTTCAAGTTACTACATAGTTCTCGGACAATGCAGATTTTAGACTGTATCTCTCTTTCAATTTCGGATAAAACCCTTTTAATGTCGATGTTTCCTGATTATTTGCTGTAATGCCAAGTTATCCCTGTAACTCCCTCCACCCCCCTGTTGGACACCTGTATTTCCTGCCGTCTATGTAAAGTATTGTCTGTTCAGTTATCCTACGTTCGTGTATCTTGTGAATTCTGTGAGTTGGTTGTCCCAGTCTGTGAGTTCGCTACTGTTGGAGGCTGTAGGTCATTTATCATCACCGCCCATGCTTGGAGGTCATCTACAAATTTTTTGTCTCTCTTAACTTGTTTCATTCTTACTCTCTCGGCAGTTGCCCATTCACACAAGCCTGTCAGCCATTTATCGAACTTCAGGGGCGTCGGTTTTTGCCATTCAATTGCAATGCGTTGCTTAGCTACTATTAAGCCCAGAATCACAAATTTCCTGCTCAACTAATTGTTTTTTGGGGTTGGTAGGAGACACAGTATTACTGTCCGCACCTCTCTGGGGACCACCCAGCCCAAGGCTTCTCTTTTTTTTTTGCAGCACCTCCTCCCAGAAATGTTATCACCGACTGACATGTCCACACCACATGCAGGAAGTCCGCCTCTAGCTCCCGGCATCTGGGACACTCACTTGAGCGCTCTGTCTAAATTTTGCTGAGCACTTTCAGAGTGAGAAAGGCTTGATGGACATAGTTATATTGTATTCATTTATATCTGGCATTTGAACACCCCTGTTTTACCCCTTCATGATCGCTACCCCAGTCTTTCTCCGTTATGTGTTCACCAGTCGCTTGCTCCCATCTCGCCTGATGGGCATAGTGGTTTCCTTGGTAGGTCCTCACGAATCGCTTTGTAGAGGTGGGATATCATATGCTGTCCTTGCACCATATACAACATCACCTGTAGAGTTCTAGTTACTGGTGGTTCCTCCGGGAATGTTGGCCATATCTCCCTGGCTACCTGCAAGATTTTTGCATATCGTAATTACTGTCCACTGCCTAGATCAAAGGAGGTCTCTGCGCTATCCTGTGAGATAAACTGCCCGTTGTGATAAAAGTCCCCCATTGACAGGCTTCCTCACGTTTTCAACTTACGGATCGTCATGTGTAATAAGGTATGGAGATGCACCGGAACCTCCTCTACCTCTCATTAATAATTCCGATAGGGAACCTCCAGAGGCGCAACTAGAGCCAAATTTCGGGGGGGGGGGGGGGGGGGGGGCGGGGGGGGGTCTAAGAAAAAATTTCGGGGGGGGCTGAACCTTTAATCAGTAGGCAGAGTGAAGCTGCAGGGGCTCTTAGAAGGGGTGAAACAACTGCAAGGCCTAATTAACATTCAAATGGTCGTTAAAAGACCTGTGAAACGTTCGGGTGCAGCTCTGTGTGTGCCCGGGATCTGTCTCATCCCGGGCTGCCACACATGACGGGGGGGGGGGGCGAAGCCCGGTGAGTCCAATGGGTGTTGCGCGCCTGGGAACCTCCCATATATGACCTCTCCAGCAGTCTTCTCTCTCAGTTATCCTGATCATCCAACCAGTGGATCGAATGCTGTAGTTGTGCTGCCATATCGTAGTGTTCAATACATGGGACCTCCACCCCACCCATGTGCCAGTGTCTCTGTAAAGTTAAGAGACTAACACGCTTGCATTTGGTACCCTACAGCAGGTCGGTCATCAGGGTGACTATGCTGGGCGTAATTTTATATAATGAATTTTGCAGTGCATACAAACATCTCGGTAAATTGACCATTTTCGTAATTGCAACCTTTTCCATAAGAGATAAGGGCAAGTCCAAATATCAGGGGGGATAGGGGGCAGCCCTTTCTTGTACCCCTCTCCAGTTGGAACGCCCTTGAAATTTTACCCCCGCCTTCACCCTCGCAATGGGCAGTGTATAAGTAATTGTACCAACTTAAATCCTGGGCCCACTCTCCTTTTTTGCAGTATTGCCCCATATAAAGGGCCAAGCCACCAAATTGAACACTCGTTCAATATCTAGGAGGACCAAGGCATGTTCCCCTTGCACTATACCTTGGTTGTGCCACACATGGGCTAATCGTCTCAGATTGAGCATGGTGTTATGCCGTGGGATAAATCCTGCTTGATCAGGGTGGATCCGGTGCGACATATAGGGGAGGAGTCTGCTTGCAGAATGCTGCTTAGCACCTTCACATCTATATTGAGGAGCGAAATCAGTCTGTATGAATTTGGTTGCTGTGGGTCTCTGTCTTGTTTTGGGATCATTATCACTAAGGCTTCTCGCATAGAGTCCGGCAAAATCCGTGGGTGAAGTGCCTCGTTATATAACTCCACAAATCTGTCTACTAATATCGGTGTGAATTGTTGGTAAAATTCTGCTGGTAACCGATCGTTCCCGGGCGGATTCTCTCGTGATCGGGTCCCCCAGAGTTTCTTCCATCCCTTAGACCAATTGCGGTAATTCTACTAATGGCAGAAACGCCTCAATTGCGATTCTCAAAGGCTAGGTACCCTTACAATATACGTTGGCCAAGTGCCCAGCAAGTATTTCTGTGATCCCCATTTGCGTGCACACTTGTTTCCCAGGCCCATCTCGAAGTGTTAATGTTGGTTCCATGGACAATTCCCTTCTCAGTAATCTGGCTAACATTGCCCCCTACTTAGCTCCCTCTCGGTGGAGGTGCTGCCGGTATGGCATGTAGTCATGCTTTTCTAGACGCATCCATGCCTCTAACAATTCAGCCCTGGCTTCGCAACACTTCCCTCGCTTCTGTGGGACTTCATGTAGCCTCTCCTCAAGCCTGGACAGCATTCGCTCTTGATCATCTATATCCTTTATTAGTTGCTGCCTCCCCCCATATGCTGTATATATGCAGACCCCTCGAAGGACCACCATCATGTCATCCCATTCATATGCTCTGTTCGAGGCCGACCCCCAGTTTTCTTCAAAGTATTTAGTTAATGTCGTTGATACTTCCCTCTCGAATGGAGGGTCCAGCAATGCCTCCGCCCTTAGGCGCCACGTAGTAATAGCCTGTTTAGATCTTTGGTCCTCAAAACGTATCAAAACTGGTGAGTGGTCCGAAATGTATCTTGATTGAGACGATACCCCCTCAAAATCTTGAGCTAGCGGTGGTGAGACAAAGCAGTAGTCCAGACGGCTAAATGTGGTAGTAGCTGGTGTGTGGCATGAGAATATTTTCTGTGTGGGGTTACCTTCTCTCCATATGTCCGTGAGTTGCATTTCCCTAAGCATGTCCATCCACGTTCCAGTCATATGTGGTTTGGTGTGCAATCGTGGAGGCTCAGAGTCTAGGTTTCCATCTACGACACAATTTACATCCCCAAGCATTATTATCACCTCTCCTATGTACGGCATAGCTACCGCCATGACAGACTGGAAGAAATGTGGAGCAGCAAATATAATTGATGCACAATTCCATTCCCTCCAATGTACCTTGCACAATCACATATCTTCCTTCTGGGTCCACTAGTTAGTTTAAACACTTAAAGGGAACCCCGGGTGGCACCCAGACCAGAACACCTCTTGCAAAACCTGAATAGGATGTGGCGTATAACTGACCCCTCCATCTGCGCCTTATACAAGGATTTGCATCCCCCCACACAGTCTCCTGTAGGCACGCTATTGACACAATATCTTTTCAAATAAGTATATACCCTTCTGCGTTTCTCAAATGCAGCCAGCCTCCAAACATTCCACGTAAGAATTTTCAAAGTCGTAGACGCCATTTCCAACCCTACACATTATCCCATCGTCCTCCCATTGTTACTATTCCCCCTTTTCTAGACTGTGTGTGGACTTGGACTGTCACTCCATCGAACCTGAACAGAAACCGCTGCATCTTCAAGGACATCAGACCTACCCCAACTTTTAAAATGAAGTAAACAAAACATGGCTGCACACCATACTTCCCCTACACGGCAAGACAGGGCTTGCCTTAGTCGGCCCATACCCCCTTAACTAAACAATTTACAACTGAACAATAATTAAAGCTCCGGCGGCTCTGTAGCACCACACCAAGTTAACTTGAACTTGTAACTTTGCGAGCCAGCGTTTCACCCTAACAAACCTACAAGTAACCGGACAGTCATTCGGGTGTGTAGATGTGCCTCTAGCTCCCAGACCGCGACCCGGTCCCTAAGAGGCATGAATAGGACCTCCCGCCGGTTGTCGCAACTCTAATACTCCACACATCCCCTTGTTTTACAGACTTTCCACTGCCAACTTTACAACTACTTATCTGTAACTGCATCTTTAAGTCCCATTGTCCCTTCTCAGCTTGCGTCCTCCCTCGACAGGAGGGTGTCAGGCACTACATCCTGTGATCCTCCCTCTGAATCCTGGGCCGCCTCCATCTGTATAGTTCCGCCTGAATGTACTCTGATTCGTCCTGGACTGCTATCTCGCTCTTCTTGTGACTTTCGGGTGGACCAGGTTCCATCTCTTGAATGCCTCCTCCCTTGCCAGGATCTGTCAGATCCCCCCCTCCCCCCGAAGCATCAGGCTTGCATCTGACAGGCCTGTGTCATCTAGCCATGACGTTGCCGCCTCTGGCGTCTGAAAGAAGCACAACTTTACTTTGAGCGCCACCCATAGTTTGACCGGGTAGAGCAAACTATACCTCAGCCCAGCCTCTCGCAGCCAGCGTTTCTCCGCCAGAAATGTCTGCCTTTGTTCCTGGACCCGCTGTGTGTAGTCAGGAAAAATCGCAACAGAGTGACCTTGATACATTAGCTGTCCCTTCGGTCTGGTTGCCTGGAGGATAATGTCACGGTCCCTGTAATTAAACAAGCATTGGCATTGCCAATAGGTCTCGCCTTTGGGACCTCATAAGTGTTTAGTTATCCAGCACAATATCCTTGGTGCAACAACATCAACTGTGGCATGGCTAAACACTTATAAGGTCCCAAAGGCGTGATGTATTGGCTATGCCAATGCTTGTTTACATAGACATACAGACAGAAACACACACACCCTTTCGTCTCTGTTTTAAAGTTTAAAAAAAGTATTATTTGACAGAATATTGAATTTTAAGTACCCCTCAGAATCCACACTCTTCTCCCTTCCTGCCACTCCTTAAGCCCCTCTCCAGCCCTGCTTCTCAAATAATGCATTTTTGGAAATCTGAAGCCACCATGAGAGCAATGACGTGTTCGCCTCTTCCGTGAGACGATCATGGATCCTGCCTCCCTTAGGGTCCAGACCAGGCTGAAGACTGCTACTCTGGTTTTGCGGATTTCATAACATGGCCGTGTGCACTGGCAGTTCCTTTAATCCAGTTCCTTTTTGTTACACATGCCAGCGGGAGGTTCCCATGCGACAGCCAGTCCCAGCATTCCATCCTACAGAACACTGCACACCAGGCGTAAGGGAACAAACTGGCAGGAAGATCTACTGAAAGGACACACAGCATCTGGACAATAACATCAGCATTCCTCCTCCATCCCACAAGCACAGGATGCAAAAACAGACCGGTACAAACAGCAAGGCAGACTCCAATCATCACAACTAACAAGGAGAGCGGCGAAAGTACACAACCGAGAAATCCAGCACCTGTGACATGCCCTTGCTCTGAGTTACCATTTGGAGTTGGGGACAACTAAAACTTGCTGCTTTTAAATCCTTTGAGAAGAGAAACAAAAGACAACCAACTTTTGCACCTCCAGCTATGCTCCAGCTACTTTAATTTAATTTAATTGTGTGCTTATATAGCGCAGGAATCACTCCCGAAGGGGTACCTCCGCGCTTCGACCGCTGCGAAACCCTTCCTGGCTTCCCTGAGAGATGGTCCCTTAATGGGTATCTCCAGGGTGAGACCAGGCATCCCCGGCGGTCTGGTGGGGCCGTTAGTGAAGATGAGGCAAGCTAGTGCCCAGAGTTGCCGAGTGTGATCGCTGATCAGAGTGGGCACCGAGGCGAGAGAATTATCGAGTCCGCTGACCCTGGTCCAGAAACCTGCCGCGTCGGGAATCGAACCCTGGTCCCGGGCTGTCCTCTGCTCTCGGGTCTGCCGCCTCTAACCAGTGAGCCACACTACTTCACTTGGAGACGATGAATTGATGACGCTCACTGAGCTGGAACTGGTGCGGCGGGGACAGGCCAGAGAGCTCCCAGTGAGGCAGGGACAGGCCAGAGAACTCCTGGTGAGGAAGGGACAGGTCAGAGAGCCCTCAGTGAGATGGGGAAAGGCCAGAGAGGCACCTGGTGAGGCGGGAGCATGCCAAGTAGCTCCCAGTAAGTTGGGGAAAGGCCAGAGAGCTCCTGGTGAGACTGGGACAGGCCTGAGGGCTTCTGGTGAGGTGGAGACAGGCCTGAAAGCTCCGACTGCATTGTTACTGTCCTCTCTCTTTAACTCTTCCAGCGGCGCAGTGTCTTCTGTGAACACAACGTCACACGCACCGGTACACGTCACCGTGCACTCAGGATAGAAGCCTGGTGGTTTCTAGCATAAAGTATTGTTTCGCAAATTATCTTAAAATAGAGTACAAAAAACATTCTCTGGATTTGCTTTAAATGCCAGATTAGCTAGTAAAACCTGTAAACGTCACTCAGTTATTTTGCAGTTTTTTACGTTTGGACATCAAACCAGGAATTTCCTTTCTCCAAAGAAATGTTCACCTTTCCATAAATCTGCGTGCTGCTTTCCGAGGACCAACTGATGCTGCAGGTGTTACCCCTAAAACATACATTCAGATACAGTTTAAAAAAGCCGGCAGCCTGAGTAATGCGGTTTCGCAATACAGCACCGGTAAAGTTCAGCTCGTCATTTGATAATGACAGCTTCCTAGCCCGGTCACAAGCCACTCAAAACAAGCGCGGCCGGAATGCAGCTGCAGTGTCCTGCGAGTGGTGCGTGTGCACGCGCTCGCAGGACGCTGCTGGTAAGCGCAAGCCTTCGGCCCGGACGTCCAGAGCGATTCCAAGAAGTCGTTTTCCTAGAGCAGCGCATACGTGCTGCGCTAGGCTATACCTAAAAAGCGGGCTATGATCGCTCTTGGGGGGGCTCCCGGTTGAGGCGGCGGACCCAGAGCTCTATGGGCTCTCTCAATATTGAAGAAGGTAGGTAGTCTCTTGCGGGCCATTTCGTTAACATCCAGTTCCCCAGAAAGTGATCCGCAGCCGGCCCCTCCGCCTTTTCAAGGAAACCAATGAAGTGCAGATTGTTCCTTCGCAACCTTCTGCATCCTCTGTATGTTCATCTAGCTGCACCACCCTTTGTTGTAACCGCACCATCGAGTCCCTGAGCTAGCGGACCTCCTGCTTCATCGTCTCTACATTTTGCTCCCTCGCTGCTGCCCTAGCCGAGATCTTGTGAAGATCGCATCTCAGGAGATTCACCTTTATATCTACGGCGTCAGTCCTATGTACCATATCTTCTCTGTATGACTGGATCGATTCCAGAATCTCCGCCAATGATGGAGTTGTGTCCGGAAGACGTTTTGTTCCGTCTCCCTGTTCTTCTAGATTCGCTGCCCCCCCCCAACCCCAGACAGCTCCTCAGTGCTCCGCTGTGCATAGTTCGCAATTGTATTGGACTGTACCTTGTAGGCCTTCTCCTTCACAATCTTGCCAGTTAAGTTCAGGTCCAGAGGGCCCAGCCAGAGTCCAATATTCACTTTGCCGAAGGGCTACTCCGCTATAGGTCACTTCTTGCTCTCTCCCCCCCAGATATGCTCGATGCACTCAGTTGCTTTATCTGGGTACCTCGGAGATCAGCTAACCGCCACTTTACTCGGGGCTTGAAACCAACAATGTCTCTGTGACACCCACCCGCATCGATCAAGCTCAGTATCATGGTCTCGAGTGGAGGGGGCGGGGAGCTAACAGCGTGTGTCGGTCCTGTCGTCTTACCTATATGGCTGATTGTATGCGACGTCCTCTGATCTGGGCTACTCCGAGCCTGCGGCTCCAGCGTCTCTTTACGGCCGGTTGCGGCGTGTCGGGTTTCACTTTCGGGGCCCAAGAGCCCCGTGCATGGGTCCTTCCCCGGAGCTCCATGCCTCGCTATGGCACTTCGCCACCGACCCCTGGTGTTGTCCGCCAAACCTCCTGTCGGGCGACCGGAGCACCAGGACTATTTGTGCACGTTCAAGCTCACAGCAAAATGGCGCCCACGGCCTCTGACGTCGCAGCTTCTCCATCGTCTACTGCAGACCCTGGAGACAATTTTTAGCTGCCGGTGGGCTCAGTGGAACAGCTTTGGCTTCCACCTCTATGAGGGGTGTTCGTTGCGTCTGGGATGTACAGGAGGTATGCCGGATAACTTATCACTGGCGGGAGCTCTGGAAAACTTAACTAGTCCGCCATGCGTCCAGGCCACGCCCCCCAGTAGAGGGTACTCTTGAGACTTCTTTGTTGCCTATGAACATACCTGATCTCAACACCGGACACGCACTGAAGTCTGCCGATCCACCATCAACTTCTTAGACTATTTCTGTTACTGTTTTGAAGCCTTAACACGTCTTTGGTGCTGAAACACACAAAGTTCACCCCCCTTGTCAGTTTTGCCTGACCTTGGCCTCCCTTTAAACCTTCTATCCACCAGTGCCAATTCTACTGTTTAATGAGCAGACCGACATCACATTATACAAGGGAGAGGTTGTGGAGGACGGGCCTTATAGCATTGGACATATGTTTGAGCTGTCAGACTGTAACAGGAGACTTTGTACATACCGTCTGGGGCTGAGACGTTCACGCCCCCTTCTGGAGCGGGGTCTTTGATTGCTTAAGAGGAAGTGTGGAGTCTTTCCTTGCCACAATCTCCTAGCTGTGCCTTATTGCACATCTTGGTTGGCATAGATGGAAATAGATACAGACGAGCACTCTTGTGGTTGGGCTTTATGTAGCCAAGTGTGACATTGCGAGGTCCTGGAAGGAGGCTCAGGCTCCCTCATTGTAGGTTTGGAGGGAAGGTTTGGATTGCTGCTTGGGCCTCGTATGTCCTGTTTACATCGATAGGGGCTGTCCTAAGAAATATTCTAAAATCTGGGAGTGCTGGGCAGACTACCGTGGAATACAGTTGGTACTGTGTCCTCAAACGGGGAGTTCTCTGGAAGCTGAAACTAGAGCTTTTGTATCCTGAATGCTGTTCGGAGCAAGGATGGGCGAGGGGAAGGAGGCGCGCGGTACAGGTTTTCATCTTTTTCTTTTCCCCTGACTTCCTGTCAGTGATAACACTAATAGCTAATACTTTTGTATTGTTTGTTCCTTTTTATTGTATTGTTATGGCTGTCAATGTCTGGATAGCTCTGCTATTTTGGCAAATTCATTGATGTGTCCATTGCTGGGTATTTATTTCCACTCTACTGCCTTTTCTTACAAAAGTCAATAAAAAAAAGTAATGATTAAAAAAAGGTACCTCCTTAATGGAGTTTGTTGATCGAAAGTCCAAAACTGTGCCCTAAGATATTGGATGATCAGATCTCAATTTATTGGCAGGGGACCTAGAGATGGAAAATACAGGCTCGCTGTAAATATAATGAGGGGCATGGAAGTAAGATAACACCCCCAGAGCTGAGAGTGACACTTAACCAGAGGGCCAGACAGCACATCCGTAGCACCTACTTTGGCCAACTTAACAACCACTGGATGTGCTCTAGAGTTTATTCACTGGGAGCTAGTCCGTAATGATCTGAGCTCCCAGCGTTTAATATGCCTCCTCCATATCTTCCCCAAGTTTGCATTGTCTTCCCTTACAGCTAGGACATGTCTAATTCTATTCCCCGTCCACAGCCCTCTAGCCAAAAAGCACTTGCACTCTGCTTTGAATAGAAAAATTTCTAGCATTTGCAGCAAGAATTTTAGATTGTATTAAGGCAAGGATTATGCTTCTCAATCTTTACTACTCAAAAAACACCAGCCAATTAAAAACAGTAAATCACAACTCCATATCCCATGAGGCTTTGAACCACACCTACACAACAGCCCACCAATCATATACGGGCATATCCTTCAAAATAGAGAGGCACCATCTTTCCTGCCTCATTCTTTGCAGAAAATGCAGTCCAACTAATAAGTGAACAAAGTTCATAACACGAACAAAATAACAGCAGGACGACACTCAACTGAGAATCACCCAGATAACCGCAACACCAACCATGGAAAGCAGCTCCCAGGTGCTTCACTCCCATTTCAAATCAGCCTGAAAACAAAAGCAAGAAGTGAATCCAATCCACAACCGTCACTGAATCACAAGGACGGGAAAAGATTAACAGTCTTGACATAACTGGTACGCTAAATCAGTAATACAATACAGCTTACCTGTCCCAATGGGTGGGATAATCCCTGCCTGAAGGAGTACTGAATCTCCAACAACAGAGTGCCAAGGGGATCAGCCCTATGTGACTAAGTGCCTTCTTCATGAACCTTTAAACATTTTACCACACATAATTTTGCATTGTGGGAAAAAGACGGGTAGTCTGTGGACCTGGACATAGTCTTTGTCTTTTTAGAGAGAAGAAACAAAACACCTTCTGGAGAAAACAACCTACTTGCAAGGTCAAGAGCTTGTACATCTGACACCCTCTGACACCAAACCATAACATAAAAGCATTGTCAATTTTGCAGAAAGTTTTTTCAATGATAAGTCAGAATTGTCAGGCCACGAATCAGGTAAGGACAGAATATTATTCACTTACTGAGAAAATTGAGACCTTGGAGGGTTAGCCACCCTAAAACCTTTTAGCAACTTTCGCACAGTGGGGTGCATACCTATCAGCCTGCCATCAATAAGGTTGTGACCAGCAGATGAGGCTGGCCTGAAATTATTTACTGACCTGTAACATAATCCAGATTCAGCACATTAAAAAAGACTATTTCAGACATAGTCCACCTCCCATTCAAGGTAAAACCCACCCATCTCTTCCCTGCAGAAGAATATCGTTTGCGTGTGTAGGGAGGCCAAGTCTGGTG
Source organism: Lissotriton vulgaris (assembly GCF_964263255.1). Classification (NCBI taxonomy): domain Eukaryota; kingdom Metazoa; phylum Chordata; class Amphibia; order Caudata; family Salamandridae; genus Lissotriton; species Lissotriton vulgaris. Next base: position 929,775,510 of record NC_141694.1, read on the forward strand.
TATAAAAGCATCAGCCGCTATTGAAATGCCCTCAACCTGGCTATGTCTCCCAATATTTTCAAAGCCGTAAGGGTTAACTCGCCTTGGAGGAGGAGCAGAGTTTGAGGGGAGCATACCGATCCAAGAGAATATGCGGGAATACAGGAAAAAGAATGGGAAGGGCGATCAACAGAAGGGTTGGGAACCAAGGTTGCGTCTTCCACACTGTATTAATCATGGCTAGGGATTCCAACCTTTGCCCGACCTTAGCCGCGACCCTCTGGATCATGGCAAAGGGCGTGAGCGCATAGTTCACCTGTCATGTCCAATTCTAAAGAAACGCTCCTGTCGCCAGGGCCATCAGATGCGGTCTCCAAATCTATAAAGCCTTCAATTGAGCATTCAAGCGGCTTGCAAAAAGGTCCACTTCACTCAGTCCTAAGGAGCGCAAAATCTTCTTGAAGATACGGGGCGGAAGTCTCCAAACGCTGTAATCCACAAGGAACCTGAAATTCCAGTCGACCACAAGATTGTCCTTGCCAGGAAGGAATTCCACCAGAACCTTTATCTTCTGGGAAAGGCAAAGGTGCCAAAACTGGCTATGTTCACTAGAAGGCGACCCCCAATCAATAGATATATTGAACGGCGGATATCTTGTCGATCCGTAGCAGGATAAAACAATTGCACTTTATGGGAGGAAGGGACCTTATGGCAAAGGAGCCTGCCAGAAGCTCTAAACAGTTTGTATGAAGTCACAGTTTTTCGGATGACCATCGACCGCCAGTAGAAGAATCTCCACATGTTGCTCCCCACTGTCTGGCATCTGATTCTATGACAACGATGGGAGTCGGTCCAAAAATGGCCTTGCCATTCCACGCATCCGTGTGTAGGAACCACCAACGATTTCCTCCTGAGCTTCAGGAGGTAAAGGAACTAGCTGGTCGTAACTGAAACCCTGTTGTAGATAATGGCAATTTCAAGCTTTGAAGAGTTCAGTAATACACAGGACCCAGTAACGTTGCTTGAATCGAAGATGCTAGCAATCCCCCAATCCGAGCCAAGGATCTCAAAGATAGCATCTGTTTGGACAGAGTAGACCGCCACTCCCTTTGATGGATTTGACTTTCAGAGGTGGAAGCAGTAATGGGTCCTTGACGGAATGCACCTTAAACCCCAAGAATTCTATCTGTTGCGAAGGAATCATTATGGATTTTTGGGAATTGATCACAAAACCCAACTCCTGGAGCAGAGTCACTTCTCAAGACAGATGCGTTAGCAGTTGATTTGTGTCCTGTGATAAGAGAATTATGTTGTCTAGGTAGACAAATATGCAACCCCCCATCTCCCCCGGGTTTTAGGAGCTTGGTGAACACCCAGGGTGCTGATGCGAGAGGGAAGGGACCAGAACTCATAGAATGGTTCTCTCCATTGGAACTGAAGATACCATCTGTCAGGAGGAAAAATGGGAGCCGAAAGATATGCAACTTTGAGTTTGGGATGCACCATCCAATCTCCTTATTGAAGCACACCCCTCCGCAGGTGGATACCCTCCATCTTGAAATGGTGGTAAACCACAAAAGTGTTGAATTCTCTGAGGTTGAGAACCAGCCTCTGACCTCCAACATTTTTTCTGAACCAGAAACACATTGCTGCAGAAGCCCTGTGGATGAGGAGAAATTGGGGTAATGGCATGTTTTGACAATAGCTCTAGCAATTTGGAATCTAAAACACATGTCTTGTTGGGAAAAATGAGAGGAGGAGGAAGAGAGGGCTGAACAGGCGTGTGAGACAGTTCTGTATGGTAGCCTTGAACTGTATCTTAACACCCAAATATCTGATGACATTTTTACTCAGATGCGAAGAAAATGGCGCAACCTGCCCCCAGAGAAAGAGTAGAAAGAAAAGGACTCGTTACCTGCATGCTGTCCCAGTACTTCATTAGCTAGGTAGTGCGGCTCTAACCAAGTGGTCCTTAATGTTTTTGCTTTTCTGAAGGCAAACAGGGGGCGGTCTAGGTTAAGATGCGTTGATGACATTCCAATGTTTTAGTATGCTTTTCGTAATTTATGTAAGGCTGGAGAAAAGGTGGTTACGCATACTATGCGGTTAAGTGATTGGTTAGTTTTGGGTTCCAGTAGACACTCTCTAGGGCAGTACCATGCTCTCTTTAGAGCATTTCAAACTAGATTGGGGCTAAATTGATTTCATCCGTATTCTTTACTAACTCAGGGACCCCTGTCTCTTATAATAAGATAGCTCCCAAAGGCCCTGACCAATTCAAATTGGGTTCCCTTGTACTTTGTATACATAAGTTGCCTATAGTTGGCAACCGCAGGAGCAGAGGTTCAATGTGAGGACCTGGGTTGGACAATATCTGAAGGCTCAAATGTGAAAGGTGGGGGTGGGGGGGGGGGGGGAAGTAAGGGGTATGGGAATTCTTGAGTTTCTTGAAGCGTTTAGAAGCTTGGGACATGTGAGAAGAAGAGTAGTAGTCAATATCTGTTAGACTTGGCACCATTGGCGTGGGTCTCCCTTCCATTTTTTCACTGTTGCCTCCAATGTTTTGCTATGTTTTTGCTGGTCTAGATGCTTTGTGCACTTTGCCACTGCTAATCAGTGCCGAAGTGCAAGTGCTCCCTATTGTAAAGTATTGTAATGGATTAGTGACTCCATGATTGGCTTATTTGGTTTACTTGTCAGGCCCTAGTACAGTGCATCGCGTATGCCCAGGGCCTGTAAATCAAATGTTGCTGGTAGGCTTGCAGCACTGATTGTGCCACCCACCGGAGCAGCTTGTAAACTATGGCTCAGGCCTGCTATTGCAGAGCCTGTGTGCAGCCTGAGGCTGCCATGTCGACTTGGCAAGTGCACCCCCTTGCCATTCCCTAAACCTTCCCTTTTCTATCTGTTAGTCACCCCTAAGGTAGGCCCAGGGTACCCCCACGGGCAGGGTGCATTGTATGTGAAAGGTAGGACATGCCCTAATGTGTGTAGCATGTCTTGATAGTGAATTACAGACAATTTTGTTTTTCACTAATGCAAGGCTACCTATTCTCATAGGCCAGAATGGGCAGTTTGATTATAACATCTTATAATCCTAACTGACTCAGGGAAGTAGGTAGAAATTCGAGTTTAGTATGCCTGAACTCAGAATGTTAAAATAAAATACATCTTTTAGTGAGGGTGATTTTTACATTCTATGTTTGAAAATACCACTTTTAGAAAGTAGTTATTTTCTTGCCTAACCATCCAGCATGCCTCTGCTAGGTTTGTGTATTTCATGTCTGGTTTGTGAGTGACAGGGGCTGCGGTGGCTCCAGGAGACTGGGTGGGTCAGCACAGGGCTGAATTGACCTATCTGCATTTGGACTGGTGGGAGGAGTAGCACCTGGGCCTGTATAGGGCTGTACCTGCCTTCCACAATGCTGGCTCCACCTCCTGTGGTGCATCTGATGACCCTGGCCCCCACTGACAAAGGAAGAAGTTGTGCACTGGCAGAGTGCGCCCAGAACTGGTTTGGACTAGGTGCAGATACTCTCTGCCTTCAGAGTCAAAGGATTTGTGTGTATAAAAAGGGGGACACAGACCCCAGAACTTTAGATCTCTACTGGGAATCAAGACGAACCTTTACTGAGGAGAAGAACCAGCAAACTGAAGGAGGAGACTACCCCTGTGCTGTGTGCTTTTGGGGGTTGGCCTGCAGTGGTTGCTTCATTGCCAAACCAAGGAGAAAAAGGACTGAGTGTGCTTTCAACACCTTGAAGAAGAATCTCCAAGGGCTTGAACTGTCCTTGCCTCCTGCCTGAAGTCTCAGAGATACACGACTTCACCACCAGCACCACCCTGAATTCCTTTGCTGGGAATGGAAGTGTCTGCTGTTGTGCCGGGCCTTCTAAGAGACTGCTTGTCGCTGGGAGCTAGAAGCACGACTCGACAAGGAAGAAGCGTGTTGCCGCCTCAGTAGCAGTTGTCATCACATCGCCGAGTAAGCGTGCCGGCGCTGCCGCTGTCCCGTCACCGAAGTGCTCCGCATCACTGGAGAAGCGTGCCGCCGCCACAGAGGTCGTATCACCTGAGAAGCGTGTTGCAGGGCCTGTCGCGGCTCAGAACTTCACCGAGTCGTCGCACGGCCGTCAGACGTGCATGCATTGCATCTACGTCTTCGCACCGTAACCAAGACACCATTTTGTTGCATTGCAGCGGAGCATCATCGCATCGGATTGCAGTAAGAAACTGGTGCGCCAACTCCCCACACAGTAAGGAAGCGAGCCTCAACTCGCCTGTGCAGCAGTAAGGAACCGACGCATCCACTCCCCTGAGTGTAAGGAACGGCGCATCACCTTCCCTGTGACCCTTTTGTTTCTTTTGCGTTATGCATCCCAGGTACTGTGAGATTAAAGTGTCACATTTACAATCTAAAGTGAACCAAGCTATTTCTACCATTTTAAAGACTTCTTTTGATTACAGTATTGTGGATTCTTGTTGTTTGGTCTTGTTAAGTCTAGTAACGATTACTTATTTTTCTAAACTGGTGTGGTGTCCATTTATAGTGTTTTCACTGTATTACTGTATGTGTTCACAAATGCTCTACACACTACCCCTGAGATAAGCCTGTCTGCTTGTGCCAAGCGACCAAGGGGGTGAGCAGGGGTTATGTTAGGAGTGTAGCCCCTTACCCTGACTAGAAGCAAGGGTCCCTATTTGGACAAAAGTGTATACCATTGCCAACTAGAGATCCCCCATTTCTAACATTGGTGGTCAGCGGTGGTGATTTGGACTTGCATTTGTGACTCATATACAGTGATTAGTGTACACTACTAGTGAGTGTAGACCATAACGCGACCACATACATTTTGGTAGAATTTTTTTCCTTGGAACTTCTTTTCTCTTTTTGATTCTTGAGAACTACCAGTCTTTCTACAATGAGTAAGCCAACATCCATTGCATCTGTAAACATTGCATTGGAAGAGGAGAGGATTGATACCTACACTGTGCAAAACCTCAAGGCTCTGTGCAAGAAATTTAAAATCTCTTTATAAGGCCTCACCAGGAAAGAGGAATAGCAAAAGGCCCTGAGGGCCTGGATAGAATCTAGGAATGCCAGTGAGCATCCTGAAGAGCCGGTGGAGGAGGTAGAGAATTTAGATGGGAAGCTTGAGGGTCTATTGGGCCCAACCGGGGAGAAAGTACCTTCCAGGGCGGGCAGCAGTGTTTCTTCCAAGGGCCTGTCCCCAGGAGAGCTGGAGGATAGGGAGATAGAGAGAGTGCATACGTTGGAGCTAGCCAAGCTTAAAATAGATGGTCAGAAGGACATAGAGGGCAAGAAAATAGAAGTTGGGATGGAATTAGAAATGAAGAAGTTAGCCTTAGAGGAAAAGAAAATGCATTTTGAACATGAGTGTGTTGAGTGAATTGGAACTCAAAGACAAAAGTTTAGAGGTTCCTCCCTCTGGTGGCAGCGCACCACCAGTGCTGGTAGCGCACCACCAGTGCCTGTAGAAGCAAGGACCTATATCTCCAAAGAAGTAGTTAAGGATTTCCACAAACATGAGGATATTGGTAAATTATTTAGGGTTTATGAAGCTGAATGTTGGCCCAGTGGGACCCTGAGAAGGATTGGGGAGTGGGGTTGTGGGGCCGCTTTGTTAGTGATGGGCAGGACACCCTGTTAGATTTACCTACAGAGGAGCGGGTGTCCTATGCCCACATGAAGGGAGCCCTAATGTCCAGATATGGTTTGACCCAAGAGTTGTACAGACAAAGGTTTAGGAATTGCAAGAAACTGGAGTCTACCACATGGGTGGAATATGTGTCCTTCTTTTGCAGAGTATTGGATGGTTGGGTGAAGGGTAGCAAAGTGGATAATTTTGAGGCGCTCTATGATTTGTTTGCATGGGAGCACTTGTCCAGTAATTGTTTTCCAGAGCTACGCCAGCAGCTGATTGATAGTAAGCGGACTAATCCTAGGAAGCTTGCCAAGGAGGCAGACCGCTGGGTGAGCACCCGGGTCCACAATGGTCCTGTGGGAGACTTAACTAAAAGTGGGCAGGGTCCCCAGCAGAGGATTGGGGGGGACAAGGGTAAACTGAGGTAGTTCTAGAAAGGGCCCCAAAGTAATCACCAAGGGAAGGGTTCCCAGCCTCCCCCTGAGAAGAAGGCAGGTGCCCCAACAGATACGCCTTTTCACAGGGGGCCCAAGACCTGTTTTAAGTGTGGTCTAAGGGGCCACTGCTCTTATGATGCTAGATGTCCCCTGTATGGGAAAAGCGCACCCTGTTGTGCACCACCCTGGCAGATGGCTAGTGTAGCCCTGGGGGAGGAGATGGGTGCCCAAGGTGGGTGGGGTCCCGCAGAGATGTCCCTTGTCTCTTTAGGAGACTGTGAGATGGTCCTCAAAACCCAGCTGCCTGATAACACTAAGAAATACAGGCAGTGGGTGACCATCAATGGCCAGAGGGAGAAAGCTCTAAGAGACACCGGAGCCAGTGTGACAGCTGTCATTTGTCAGCTCGTGTCTAAGGAGCAGGTAATTCCCCATGCGTACTTCCATGTAGTTGCCGCTGACAACTCAGAGAGCCACTGTGAGGTGGCTTAGGTTCCCTTTGAATGGGGAGGGGGTCTCGGGTACCCTTCAAGTAGCTGTGAGGCCAGCCATGCCAGTTGACTGTCTGTTGGGCAACGACTTAGAAAGCTCCCCTTGGGCTAAGTTGAAGAAAAAGTCTCATTTGGAGATGTTGGGTCTGCCTGAGTGGGCGTGTGTGACCACTCTGTCAATGGCAGCCAGTAAGGGTGTTCAAGAGGACAGTGAGCCTGAGAGAGTGGCCCAGGTATGTCAATGGCAGCCAGTAAGGGGGTTCAAGAGGACCTGGAGCCTGAGAGAGTGGCCCAGGTACCTGCCTTAAAGAGACGAGGTAGGGTGTGCGGGAAACCAGCCCCTGAAGTTCCCGCGGTCCAGGAGGAGGCAGACCTTGAGGGGGATGCCTTGGAACCTACAGGGGAGCAGATTGCTGAACTGGGAGACCTGCCTGAGCTGACCCATTGGCATCAAGAAGGGGGTCCCTCCAAGAAAGAGTTCTGTGAGGAGCAGAACAAGTGCCCTATTCTTGTGGTTTTGCGGCAACAGGCCACGAACCAGGCAGCAGATGATCAGTCTGGATCACATTGGATCTACTGGGAGAATGGTCTCCTGTATAGTGAGCCTAAGATTGTTGAGCCTGGGTCAGCTCGTGTGCTGGTGGTACCCTAGCGCTTCAGAGCCATCCTACTGGGGCCGGCTCATGATGTGCCGTTAACCAGGACATTTGGGGCAGGACAAGACCTTTGAAAGGCTTGTCACCCACTTTTATTGGCCCCAAATGCACAAGAGTTCAGATACTCATTGCAGTCCCTGTCAGACTTACCAGGCAAGTGGAAAGAGTGGGAGGAAGCACAAAGCTCCTCTCCAGCCAGTCCCTGTGGTCAGCACCCCCTTTGAAAGGGTGGGCATTGACATTGTGGAGCCTCTGGTTTCCAAGACAGCCATGAGCAACAGGTTCATCCTGGTCTTGGTGGACCATGCCACCCAGTACCCGGAAGCCATCCCTCTCCGGTCGGTGACGGCCCCTGTGGTGGGTCTGCGTTGATGGGGATTTTCTCCTGTGTGGGGTTCCCCAGAGAGGTAGTGTCAGACCTTGGTACAAACTTAATTTCTAAGTATATGAAGTCCCTGTGGCAGGTGTGTGGTGTAACATACAAGTTCACCACTCCTTACCACCCCCAAAGTAATAGACTGGTTGCAAGATTCAACTGAAGGAACCCATGAGGCATAAGTGGGACGTCCTATTGCCATGCCTTCTCTTTGCTTACCGAGAGCCCTAGGGTTCAGTCCCTTTGAACTTCTCTATAGACACCCGGTGAGAGGACCTCTGAGTTTGGTAAAGGAAGGCTGGGAGGAAGCCCCTAGGAAACCTCCCCAGGATGTATATAGCTACATGCTGGCTTTCAGAAACCAAACCCGGCGTTTCAGGCAACTCGCTCAGGGGAATCTGGAAGCCAGCCAGGAGGAGATGAAGTGGTGGTACGATCAGAATGCCAATCTGATTGAGCTTCAGCCTGGTCAGAAAGTGTGGGTCATGGCCCCAGTGGAGCCCTGTGTGCTCCAAAATAAGTGGACTGGACCCTTTGAGGTGGTGGAGCGCAAGAGTGATGTCACCTACTTGGTGGACTTGCGGTCTCCTAGGAACCCTTTGCGGGTCCTGCATGTAAACAGCCTGAAGCCCCACTTGGAGAGGTCCTAAGTGGGCATGCTCCTATCCACAGATGCTGCAATGGAAGAGGAGACTGAGCCTCTTCCTGACGTCTTGTGTGTCAAGGAGCAAGATGGGTCAGTGGAGCGTGTGAACCTCTCTAACTCCCTCACCCCTGAGCTGCAGGAGGATTGTCGCCAACTGTTGGGACAGTTTCCTGACCCATTCTCCCTGACCCCTAGTGTCACTGATTGGTGCGTCCATTATGTGGACACTGGGGACAGTCCTCCTGTTAAGCACAACGCTTACAGAGTGACTGACAGGGTGAGAGCTTGCATCAAGGAGGAGGTCTCCAAGATGCTTGCGTTAGGGGTGATTGAGTCCTCTAACAGTGGTCTTGGTCCTAAAGGCTGCCGCACCAGGTACCACGCCAGAACTCCAGTTCTGTGTGGACTACCGAGGGCTCAATTCAGTCACCAGGACTGACACGCACCCCATCCCCAGAGCTGATGAGCTCATTGATCGGTTAGGGGCTGCCCCGTACCTCAGCACGTTTGATCTAACGTCTGGATACTAGCAGATCGCCTTAATTGATGGGGCAAAAGAGAGGTCCGCATTCTCCACACCAGATGGGCACTACCAATTCCAGGTTATGCCCTTTGGGATGAAGAATGCCCATGCCACCTTTCAGAGGTTGGTCAACCAGGTGTTGGCTGGACTGCAATATTTCAGTGCCACCTATCTGGATGACATTGCAGTGTTCAGCGACAGTTGGGAAGAACATCTGCGCCACCGCTGAGAAGTGTTGATGGCACTGCGGAGAGCAGGCAATCAAGGCGAGTTAAGTGCCAGATCGGACAGGGTTCTGTGGTGTACTTAGGACACCAGGTTGGGAGCGGCCAGGTGGCGCACCTACAGATTGAGACCATCCTGGCTTGGGAACCCCTCAAGACCCAGTCAGAAGTGAGAGCCTTTTTAGGACTCACTGGGTACTATAGGAGGTTTGTGAAGGGGTATGGCAGCATTGTTGCACACGTGACAGAGCTGAGTTCCAGGAAGAAGCCCAAGAAAGTGAACTGGACTGACACCTGTCAGAAAGCTTTTGATGCCCTGAAGACTGCCATGTGCACGGCGCCCGTGATTCTGGCGCCCAACTTCTCTAAAGAGTTCATTGTACAGACAGACGCTTCAGCGCATGGTGTGGGGGCTGTTCTTTCGCAGATAAATGAGGAGGGCCTAAACTAACCTGTAGCCTTCATCAGTAGGAGGTAACTTCCACGGGAACAGAGGGGGAGTGCAATTGAGCATGAGGCATTTGCTATGGTCTGGGCACTGAAGAAGTTGAGACAATACTTGTTTGGGACTCACTTCCGGGTTCAGACTGACCACAGGCCCCTCAGATGGTTGACGCAGAGGAGGGGTGAGAATCCAAAGCTGTTGAGGTGGTCCATTTCCCTACAGGGGATGGACTTCACGGTGGAACACCGCCCTGGTACAGAACATGCCAATGCTGATGATCTCTCCAGATTTTTCCCCCTTAGTGATGAGAACTCCCAAGAGGTAGGGTAGTTCTCCCCACATTTCAGCTGGAGGGGACACGTGTTGGACCTGGCACCATTGGCGTGGGTCTCCCTTCCATTTTTTCACTGTTGCCTCCTATGTTTTGCTATGTTTTTGCTGGTCTAGATGCTTTGGACACTTTGCCACTGCTATTCAGTGCCAAAGAGCAAGTGCTCCCTATTTTAAAGTATTGTAATGGATTAGTGACTCCATGATTGCCTTATTTAGTTTACTTGTCAGAGCCTAGTACAGTGCACTGCGTGTGCCCAGGGCCTGTAAATCAAAAGATGCTGGTGGGCTTCCAGCACTGATTGTGCCACCCACCGGAGACGCTTGTAAACTGTGGCTCAGGCCTGCCATTGCAGAGCCTGTGTGCAACCTGAGGCTGCCATGCGACTTGGCAAGTGCACCCCTTTGCCAATCCCTAAACCTTCCCTTTTCTACCTGCTAGTCACCCCTAAGGTAGGCCCAGGCACCCTGCCCAACTAGAGACCCCCATTTCTAACAAGTCAAGTCAAGTCAAGTCAGAGAATTTATATAGCGCACTACCTACCCAGAGGGTCTCAAGGCGCTTAGAAGTGGGAGGAGGATTACTTGTCAGATATCCACGTTTTAAGTTGCTTTCTGAATGCTAGGTGGTTCTGGGTGAGGCGAAGGTAAGCGGGGAGTGAGTTCCATGTTTTAGCAGCCAGGTAAGAGAATGATCTGCCTCCCATGGTGGTCTTGTTGATGCGAGGTACAGTGGCGAGGGCTTGGCTGGAAGAGCGAAGTTGGCGGGAGGGGGTGTAGAAGGATAGTCGTGAGTTGAGGCATTCTGGTCCGATGTCGTAGAGTGATTTGTGTGCGTGGGTTAGCAGTCGGAAGGTGATTCTCTTATTGACGGGTAGCCAATGGAGGTCTTTCAGGTGACCAGAGATGTGTTCGTTGCGCGGGATGTCTAATATGATCCTGGCTGAGGCGTTTTGGATTCGTTGGAGTTTCTTCTGGAGTTTAGCGGTAGTACCTGCGTAGAGGGTGTTTCCGTAGTCCAGACGGCTCGTGACTAGAGCATGGGTGACTGTTTTCCTTGTTTCGGTGGGGATCCAGCGAAATGTTTTTCTGAGCATGCGAAGAATGTTGAAGCAGGATGAGGTAACGGCGTTGACTTGTCTGTTCATTGAGAGTGAAGAATCCAGGATGACGCCTAGGTTCCGTGCGTGGTCTGTCGGGATGGGTGCTTTTCCAAGGGCTTCCGGCCACCAAGAGTCGTCCCATGCAGAGGGGGATGTACCTAAGATGAGGACTTCTGTTTTGTCTGAGTTCAGTTTCAGACGGCTTTGTTTCATCCATTCGGCAACTTCTTTCATTCCTTCGTGTAGGTTAGTTTTGGCGGTGCTGGGGTCATTGGTGAGAGAAAGGATTAGTTGAGTGTCATCCGCGTAAGAGATGATGTTGAGGTTGTGTTGGCGGGCGATGGCCGCGAGGGGGCTCATGTAGACGTTGAAGAGGGTGGGGCTGAGTGAGGATCCTTGAGGTACGCCACAGATGACTTCAGTGGCCTCGGACTTGAATGGTGGGAGGCGGACTCTCTGGGTTCTTCCGGTGAGGAACGAGGTGATCCATTCAAGTGCTTTTCCTTGTATTCCGATGTTATTGAGGCGTTGTAACATGGTGCTGTGACAAACTGTGTCGAATGCTGCCGAGAGGTCGAGGAGGATGAGGGCGACTGTGTCTCCATTGTCCAATAGAGTTCGAATGTCGTCTGTTGCTGCGATGAGGGCGGTCTCAGTGCTGTGTTTTGCTCGGAAGCCAGATTGTGAGGAGTCAAGGGATTTGTTGGCTTCGAGGAAGGCGGCGAGCTGGTTGTTGACGGCTTTCTCGATGACTTTGGCCGGGAATGGAAGGAGCGAAATGGGGCGGTAATTTTTGAGTTCAGTGGGGTCCGCTGTGGGTTTTTTCAGAAGGGCGGTGAGTTCAGCGTGTTTCCAGCTTTCCGGGAAGGTGGCGGAGTTGAAGGAGCAGTTGATGACGTCTCGTAGGTGCGGTGCTATGACGGAGTCTGCTTTGTTGAAGATGTGATGAGGACATGGGTCCGTGGGGGAGCCTGAGTGGATGGAATTCATCAGGCGGATTGTGTCTTCAGTAGAGATTGGGTTCCAGTCGTTGAGGGTGTTCATGGGGGGAGAGTGTTCAGCAAATGGTTGGGTGGGTCGGTCTCCGGGTTGGTTGTCGAAGCTGTTGTGGATGTCTGCAATTTTGTTGTGGAAGAATGAGGCTAGGGAGTCGCAGAGGGCTTGAGAGGGGGTGATGTCGTTGGAGTTGGCTGAGGGGTTGGAGAATTCCTTGACGATGTTGAAGAGTTCCTTGCTGTTGTGGGCGTTGTTGTCAAGTCGATCCTTGAATGCTGTTTTCTTGGCCTTTCGGATTAGTTGGTGGTGAGTGCGGGTGGCGTTTTTGAAGGCGTCCTTGGTGCTGGTGGTTGGGTCTTTTTTCCAGGCCTTTTCAAGGGAGCGGCAGAGTTTCTTGGACTTCTTGAGATCATCGTTGAACCATGAGGCCTTCTTGTTGCCAGGTTTGCTTTGACGTTTTTTCAGTGGTGCTAAGGTGTCGGCGGTGTTGGATAACCATAGGGTGAAGTTGGCGGCGGCTTGGTCTGGGTTAGAAGAGTGGGCTGGGGTGTTTCGAAGGAGCGATGCGGAGATCTGGTCGGTGGTGATCTTGTTCCAGTTTCTTTGCAGGGTTGGTTGGAGGTGGATAGTGGGTTTTGGCTTGTTGTAGGTGAAGTGAACGCAGCTGTGGTCAGTCCAGAGGAGATCCGTAGTGTGGCTGAAGGAGACATGATTGCTGGAGGTGAAGATGGGGTCGAGTGTGTGACCTGCGATGTGGGTGGGGGAAGTGACTAGTTGTTTAAGTCCGAGGTTGGCGAGGTTGTCCAAGAGGGTGGTGGTGTTGCGGTCGTTGATCTTTTCGAGGTGAAAGTTGAGGTCTCCCAGAAGGATGTATTCTTTGGAGTATCCATAGTGGTAACTGGGGAATTCTGTGTGGCCGTCCAATTCCCTGCACTCTAGGCATGGTCATTAAATGCTCCCTGTGACATTTTAGTAAGGGTATCCGAATGCGGGCAAGAAGAGATTTCGGAAGGGGTAGAAGAAGGACGATGGGGACCTCAGACAGAGAAGGCGAAGGGGGCAGAATGGCAACCTGCCAGCTCATCAAGTCGTTTTGACATAAGTTGCAGGGCCGAGCTGAGAGCTTTATCAAGGGATTACTTGACTGATTTATTAATAACTTCTTCCAGGCCCTCATCATAATAAGAGTACTCATCTTTACGACGGCCATAAGCCTCAAGGCTCTGATCAAATGCCTCCTAATCAGACATAGCCACAGGAAGGGTAAGCCTCACAATCAAAATCCCCAGAGGGAAGCAAGGATCTTTAAAATGGTAAAAAGAGGGAAGGGGTTAAAAGAGCCTGAAATCAAAGTATTCTTACAGCCCTGATAGACTCTGCCGTTCACAATGACAAGTGGCAGCTAAAGCTGGAAGCAGGACAGCAATTCCCAAATTAGCCTGTCTCTAGAGTAGGGAAGAATCCCATATAAAAACCAAAGTCCAGTATCTGGAGGAATAGAGTGTGCTCCAAGAGTTTATTAGCCTGCAATCATCCCCTGTTGTTGAAGCCCAGGGGTAGGCGGCACCAGTGTGATGATGGCGAGTCGAAGGGCGCGAGAGAAAGAATACTGGCAAAGTCCCAAAAGGTATGCACTTGTAGCCCAATTGGGCTACACACACGACCAGCTCCTGAGGGGCTGCATCCAGTCTGTAGCTGCACGTGACCAAGGGACAGTTAAGTGGTGAATGAAGCAAACCGAAGAGCGGTAGCACTGTGACGAGTAAAAAACTTGTGAAAGAAACATTTGAAGGTTAACCAACACCGTGCTGAAAGCGTAATGAGCTAAATACATTAAACTCAGTAGCAAATATACACGGAGTGATGTACAAAATGGAGAGGCACTTACCTCGACTGCGGAGTAGCAAATAAAGAGGCAGAAAAGATGGTGCCTCTTTTTTTTTTTTTTTTTTTTTAGGATATGCCAGTATATGATTGGTGGGTTGTTGTGGAGGCGTAGTTCAAATCCTCATGTGATATATAGTTGTGATGTATTGTTTTTAATTGGCTGCTGTTTCTTGAGTAGTAAAGATTGAGAAGCATAATCTGAGCCTCCGGTCCTACCATAGAATTCGCCAACCACAGCCATCTGCCTGCTGTCTCTGTCTGACCTCCTTTTCAACCCTTTCTCCCACTGAGTCTTCACCTCCTCCACTTTCTTGCAACTTCCTCGGCAACACATTAAAAATGGAGAGCACCGGGGAGTGGCCAAGCGGTCCAACATGGCGGACGCGCTTTAGACTAGCTCCGGAGGCCCGCCGTAAATCCTTTAAATATCCTGTGCCATCAGCCCATATTTTCCCCCAGTTTCCCATGCACCGTGCCTTTATGGGCCTGCCACACCGCCGGGGTAATTAACAGCCGAATCGAAGCCAGAACGGCCGGATTGTGACGCCAATTGCCAGCCAGGGACTTGCAGTTGGGGCCCTCATTGCACTGTATCCCGGCACCTCCGACGCACCGCGGCCAGACTGTACCCGGGAGCCGCTGACGGGCATGCGAGTAATGCTTGAAGATGAGCTGAGCAGAGATTGTGCCGTATCCGATCCGAGGATCGCAGGGTTATTGTACCAGAGCAGCAGCGCTACGCCGCCGTATGTTCCCCACCGCAGGCCCTGCAGGTTGCCTGTCTGTCTGGTGGATCCGGGGACAGCGGCAGCTACTGCCTGCCTCTTCCCTAACGGCAAGCGGATCCCAGGGGTAGAGGCGACGATATTGCGCTGGGCTGTGGCCGCACAGCGAAGCCTCTGCCTGAGGATGTCACAGCCGGCGGACTTGGTGACCGGCGGAACTGGGCCCAGCTGCCTGGATACGAGGTGGCAGTCACTGTGCTGCGCAGCGGATACACTGCGTCCTGGGAGTTTCTCATGGCTGCTGAAGAGTTCTCCTAAGGTCGGTGTGTGGCCCCTCGACACAGATTACACCCAGGGAGTCCCTGGATGCTTCCCTGGGGTGCCGCGCTCCTGCCTGGGCCTCCTAATTACCCCTGCTATGGGGCCCATTTGAGGTTCTTGGGGAACCTTCCTTTACACCCCTTGACGCTGGCAGAGTGGTGGTGTGTGGCAGTGGTGATCGTGCTGGGTCTGCGCAGGGCTGCTCACACGGCCCGATTCCTTATTAAGGCCCCTCCATGCCTACTACAGACTGAGGCTGCTAGCGCTTTATAGGGCCTGGGCCCCCCTTTACCCTGTGGTACAGAGGAAGTGACTGGATGGATAACAACAAACCGCGCTGCGCCCAGCACCCGCCCTGTCTATTTCCACTAACGATCCTGCGAGGGAACCACCTCCCCACACATCAAACAGGGCTTGGAGGAGCGATGTTGCCAGAGTGAGCCGGAGATCACTGTACCTCTATCACGATTGATGTGGAGCACCCCCATGTACAAACTACATGGCGCTGCAGAAGTGCAACTAGGCAGAGGCACCCATTAGGGGGGTGAGGAGGCACCTGCGCCCGGAATCGGCCGGGCTCGGTCCTGGTGCGACTTGGGTGTGCGTAGCCTCCGCCCCTGCCTGCCTTGCGGGCAAAGGCTATCTGGATTACTCGCTGTGGGAAGTCCTTCGCCCCTCTCACCCCTCAAGTGTTACTACTACCAAGACCGCCGCCTTGGGTGAGATTGCGCTGCCTACTGACTTTTACAGAACTGTGCTGGCGCTGTGAGGGCCTACCTACCGCCACTAACCATGACTTGCGACAAATTGCAGAGCACCAAACAAACCACTTTAGACCGCTATGCATCCCTCCAGAAGAAGGTGTCCTCTCTGGAATCCATCGCCGAAGGTCTCGCGATCAGAGTGGAGGACTTAGGCCCGGAGGAACAATCTTTGCTTTGTGGGCTTTCCAGAGGGCTGCGAAGATAACAATGTGGAACAATTCCTCACCACATGGATAGCGGTCTGGATCCTTCAGACTTCTCTGTCTAAATGTTTCATCATTGAACGCGTACACCGCGCTTTGATTGAAAAACCTCCACCGGGGGCCAGGCCTCTGCCCATTATAGCTAGGTTCTTAAATTTTCACGACCGTGATTCAATCCTCACACAGCTTCCTACCTCGAGTCACATCGTACTCGACCTCTGTGCACTGTTGCTACCACATGTGTTTTAACTCAAAACAGTTTAATTTGACTACTTTTTCAAACTCTTCAAAAGTCTCACTTTTCCAAATTTTAGAATAGCACAAATAATACTCATGAACAATACAGCTTCAACTCCAGCTTTATCTTTGATTGATAAACATTTTCTAAAATTATTCAAATTAACAATGCGGTTTTTAGACAGTAAACAAACTATATTATTTCAACTTTATTCATAACATTTCTTGTTGAATTCAGGTGAATGCCCAATGCATTTCGAACCCAATTGGGCTCTTCTTCAGGGGCCTGAAAAACTAAACATATGAAAAAACGTTATTGATATGTACAACTCGATTTAACTATAAACTTTCTCATGCTAAGCATCCTCTCATGCCAAGGATCACATTGTTCCTAATATCCCCGTTTGCACCATTGAACAAAAAAAATAATGAATAAAAGTAAGAATGATTTGACAAGTAAATTCGCCCTTCACCACCACAGTGACGATGTGTGCACTTTCAACATGCGAATACTCACTCAATTCCCATTGCCGAGTCTTTGCGAAACTGTAAAACCAAGAAACATCCTCAGAATTGCCGCTTAGGGGATTTAAATGAACCAACACCTCTATTAACCTGTTCGCTTACCTCGAAGTTTCTAAAAAACGCCTTATAATCAATGTTCTCAGTATTTTTGTTTTGCGCTTCTCTCAAACCTCTTAGCGTGCACCTTGAACCAAAATACACGTAATGAGAACTGACTCAGTACTTCACTAGGTTGGCACCCTCCTAATCCTATTACAAAACCCTTCCAATAGCCCTACACTTACCGCTCAGACCAACTCGCTGAATATCCCACAAACGCCAGAGATACAGAATGTTCAAACACCTCCCAATCACGGAAACTTAAACAACCCTATTCCGGAACTTCTCACCGTCACATGCAATGACACTGAAAACGGACTCCACGCCTAACGCGAACTCCGGGCGCCATCTTGGAACAGTGTACTACACTCCGATCGCAAACTTATGAAAGCGGTGAGCCTTCAAAAAGCTGCCTCAATACCAAAATTGTTTATGCCAAGTGAAAAGATGAAAAGATGGAAAAATAATAATGAGAAGAATAGAAAAAGTAAAAAGAATAAAGATCATATACAAATTATAAAGATTTTCAAAACCTGGTGTGTGATTTTCCAAAATCATTAACAGTACAAAAACAGCTTGCATCAACCCACAGACTCGGAGTTAGTTGTTCACAAAAAACACATATAATCAACTTTCTCATTTAGACCCCTGGGTTCCTGTGTTCCTAATCGTTTAATCCAGTAAATCTCTCTTTGAAGCAGAGATCTGGTTAGATCCATGCCTTCATGTGGTTTAATTTTCTCAAGGACTGAAAACTGAATCTGGGCTTTGTTGTGCTTACTCTCAATCCAGTGTTTGGCCAGATTACTTTTAATATTTTGATTTCTGATTGTGCTTTTATGTTCCGATATCCGGATTTTAAGTTTTCTCTCTGTCTTTCCTACATATAATTTCGCGCATGGGCATTTTATGTTGTAGATCAACTTGTTAGAGTTACAATCGGAGTCATGATATAATACAATGGTTCTTCCAGTCTGAGGATGATGTAATGTTGCCCCTATTATTACATTGTGACAATGAACACAATTAGCACATCTTTTCATTACTTTGTACTCTTTTTTGTGTTGTGCTGGCGTTGTCATTAATATTTCCTTCAGATTTTTTAATCGCGTAAATGCAAAAATTGCCTTTTGTGAAAAGATCTCTTGGAAATCAGGCTCATTTTTTAATCGTTCCCAATGGCGTATCACAATATTCTTTATCTTCTGTGAGCTCGTTGAGAATTTTGAGACAAAAACGTGCCTATCCACCACTTTTTTGGATTTTTGTATGAGTACATTGTTTCTGTCAGGACAAACGTGCTACCGCTGTAGCACGCTTGGTTTAAAAACAGAAAGTTCAAGTTTAAAATTCATAAAATAAGGGAGTGCTTCTCCATTTCTGTCTTTCTCAATCCTCACACAGGCCAGATTGGCGGGCATACTTCAGTATGACTCCCATCACATTCTAATCCTTCCAGACTACATGAGACTGGTGCAACAACGTCTGCAATCGTTCACGGCCGCTAAAGTCCGACTGCGAGATCTCAAAATCCAGTATGCACTGCTCTTCCTGGCCCGGCTGAGAGTCTTCTATGAATTACGTACACTTTTCTTTGATAGTCCAGAGGAGGTGTTTGCCTGGATGGATGAAAGGCAGAAGCCCAAGCCGCACACCCCGCCACGCTTTGACTCAGAGTCGTCCTCTAGGGAGGCCACATGGCGGCTTACCAAACCTAAAGGGAAAATAAATGGCAGATAGCGTTCGAGGCGCCGTTCAAAAGCTCAAGGCACATCCAGCTCCCAGGTGGATAGAGGTCCACAAGACTCGTCGCAATCGCATTATGGAGACTGAGGGTCACGGGCAACGTCTCTGTGCGGGCCAGACTGGCTGGTGAACCCCAACTCACTTTACTTATTTAATACCCTTCTCCAGATTGTAAGGAACTAGTATTGGAGCTTGAGAACTGGGACTTTAATGCTCATTATGCTGATGTCACTATGAATGGGCCTACGTGAGGCCTTCCTCCCCATCACTCTTTTCTCAGTATCTGAGAACATAGTATTTGCTTGGGGCCAGTTATATGGGTAACCTTTGGTGTGGGGCTGTACCCTGCTCCCATTGGGGCAGCGGTACGATGCCCACTGCGACAGATGCTTCTACTGTTTTGAGGTATTGGGTGGGGTTGGTGGGGTAGGGGTTGGGATTGTTGAATTGTTTGATGTTCTCTATTACTGCCACTAGGTCTTCCGCCATATGTGACCTGGGATTGCCACTGTCACTCGCTTCGCTACTTTGCTATATACATGCCACAACCATCTATGCCGCAGGATTTAGCTGGGGCCGAAAGTAGAGAGCTCTGAGCCCTTAGTTGGAATGCAAACGGCCTACTTGATAAGATCAAATGGGGAGCTGTGCTGCGCTAAGCAAAGCGACATAGGGCGGGCGTCCTCCTTCTGCAGGAGACCCACTTAGCGGGCACCAAGACACCTTGTTTGGGAAGGTTTGACTTTGCACACGCTTACCATGCTGGTTTCAATAGAGGCTCCTGGGGAGTTGCAATCCTCATACACCACAGTGTCCCTTTTGTTCATAGTCTAACATAGTCAAACCCACATGGTAGATTCATTTTGATATATGTGACACTGTATGGAGAACCCATTGTTCTGGGTAGTGTATACGCCCCCCTCTCTCGTGGTCCCTAGTTGAAAAACTGACGATGCTCTGGACTGACCTCCTATCAGGGCTGGCCCTAGTTGGAGGGGACTGGAATGATGTTATGTCCCCATCGCAGGATAGGTGGCGCGCCAACGCCCGAGTTGCAGAGACCCCAGACTCTAAATTGTTACCCCTTGTTTAGGGCTTGGGGTGGGTTGACTCGTGGAGGACCATACAACCCACCACGCATGCTCACACTTATTTCTCTGTAGCCCACGAATCCTTCTCTCGCCTCTTAGGGCGCACACTCATAAATTGACTGCGGCCGAAATTCTCCCCAGGGGTCTATCTAACCATTCACCAGTGTCTGTTCTCCTCTCTCTGCTTCCCAGGTACTCCTAATTTCGGTGGCGTATGTCGCTGTGGCTGCTGCGGGACGATAAATCTAGGGCACCTATTCAAAAATCTTTAGCGGACTATCTATTACTCAACACAGGCACAGTGGAGTCTCCGGTCATTCTGTAGGAAGCAATGAAGCCCACCCTCAGGGCAGCGGATATTGCCTTCTGTACCGCGAAACGCCGACATCGACGTGACAAACTATTACAAATTGAGGCCCAGTTACTCGATCTGGAGCGCTCGAGTAGGGAAACAGTGGGACAGGTCGTGCGCAGACAACTGCTGAACGTACAACAGACGTACGCCAGAGGAGTTAAGCGAAGCCCAGCTATATTGGCTCGCCACCCGTAGCTGGATATACCGATGGGGAGACTAATCTAGTGCTCTGTTGCATCACCTGTGTCAACAGACACTACACCCCCAGACGCTCCCGAGCATATGCGGCCCCGATGGGACTGCTCCTACGGACTCGTACGCCATTGCTGACTGCTTTGCCTCGTATTTTACAGATTTGTATGCCCCCCATGAAGAACTGCCTGCGGCACTAGTTCCGAAATGTATCGATTACTTTTCCCCCTCTGGCATTATCTGATACAGCGCGGGATACGCTGGGCGCTCCCCTGTCGGTGAACGAACTGCTTACCGCGCTGCTTGATATGCGGGCAGGAAAGGCACCAGGCCCGAATGGCTACCCTTGTGAGTTTTTCCAGAAATATCATTCGCAACTATTAAAACCTTACCTAGCGGCGCTGGAGGCTTTCTTGGAGAATGGTGATCTCTCGCCAGATTGGCGGCATGCTGAGATTGTGGTGTTCTTGAAGCCGGGTCGTCCGCCGGAACAATACTAGTCATATCGCCCGATTTCTCTACTCAATGTGGACGCTAAGCTTCTGGCCAAGGTGATTGCAAACTGCATAGTCCCTTATATTAGGGAGCTAGTTCACCTGAATCAGGCAGGATGTATGCAGAGCCGTGCTACGCGGCACAATATCAAGCGCACCCATAATGCTATAGCCACGGTCGATTAGCTTCATACCCCTGCCGCGCTCCTTTTGGTGGACATGAACAAGGCTTTTAATTCCCTCAGCTGGATGTATCTCTTTGCCTTGCTCGATCGTCTAAATATTGGGTCCCGGTTACTGAATCTTATTCGCCTGCTGTAAACATACATAACCGCCTCAGTACGGGTGGCCGACTTGGTTTCCAGAAGCTTCTCTATCAGGCAGGGACGCGCAAGGGCTGCCCTCTCTTCCCTTATCTTTTTGCTCTTGCTATGGAGCCGCTTGCAGCTTGGATACGTATAGACTCAAAGATGCGCGTTTCGAGTGGGCACCGGGAATTTCCGATCCCATGGTGCTCTATTCTGATGACGTCTTGTTTTCCCTCACAGAAACTTTCTGCCTCTATATGAATTGGGGGAAATCCTTTTTGTGGCCGCTACGGGGCGGAGATCGGTTGGGCGACTGGTCTTGGGAGGTAGTAGCAGTCCCGGACGGCTTCAAGTATCTGGGAGTATATCTGTCAACGTCTCAGACACAGACAATAAACAAGAACATTGCCCCCTTTTGGACACAGGTGAGCAACAAGATGCGAGTGTGGTCTCACCTGCCTCTATCTCTCTCTTTGGTAGGTCCGCTATTTTTAAAATGATTTCCCTACCTCGTCTCCTTTATCAATTGCAGAATCATCCTTAGCTGTTAAAAACTAACATGGTTTCATCAATTGAATGTTACTCTAGCCTGCTTTCTCTGAGGGGGGGGGGGGGGGGGGGTGTCGCGAGTGGCCCTGAGGACCTGCTTCCAGTCTACCTACTCTGGTGGAGTGGCCACCCCGGGCGTTCAGGGGTATTACATGGCCTCACACCTGCTCGTCCTCAATGAATGGTGGTATGGCGACCGCAGGAAGCCCGCATACGCTGTAGAACGCTGGCTGCTGGGAGACAATGCCCTCCACATAGTTCCCTATTCAGTGGCACTGCTTCGAGAGCTACCACACGAAACAGCCACAATTTTCAAGATTTGGAAGTCGACGCTCCGTCTGAGGTTTGGTGGGGAAGTTTCTAAAGGGAAACTCCACTATGGAACAACGGACAATTACCACAGCTGGCGCAACTGTCCGGCTTTCGGAGCTGGGGGCTATTGGAATAGACACGGTGGGGGCAGTTGTACGCAGATGCACTCTCAAGTCCTTTCATTATATACAAGCGGAATATGATATGCCCGCATGCAATTCTTCCACCATCTCCAATTCTGGCACGCCTTTACCCCATACATATCCCACCTAACAGAGATACCTGAATTTAACCCCATTGAGGCTAAGGTTTTTATGGGCGACCATAAGATAACTAAAATATACTGCACAGTTATCAATAATACCCCTACCGCACTACACAAAACCAGAGAGGCTTGGCAGCAGGATTTGGTTCCCTTAGAGGAAGATGGCTCGGTAGAGGCTCGGGAATCCCCGCACAGTGCAGTAATCACGGCCCGCTGCGTCTTATCCACTTTAGGTACCTACATAGAGCTTATTATTATACCAGGCAAGGGCGGTGGCGTGCTGGGCTCATTGCGTCCCCACATTGCTTACGCTGTAGATCTATGGAGGGAACCTTCCTGCACACTGTGTGGTCCTGCTTAACACTGTCGAGGTTCTGGAGGGGAGTGTTCGTATGCCTATCTGAGGTTTTGGGGTGGGACATTCCATCCTCACCGAGGCTGGCCATACTGCATGTTACGGATGCATAGATAGAAATAGGTATAAGCGTCCCCTCCTATTTCTAGGTCTCACGCTGGCAAAAAGAGATATTGCCCGGGTCTGGAAAGATGAATCCCCACCGTCGCTTGGGGTATGGATGAGGGGTCTAGATTTCTGTATGGGCACGGAACTCCTGTTCTTCAAAGCAAAGAAATGCCCTTGAAAACACTTCAAAATTTGGAAAAGGTGGGCTGATTACAGGGGACTATATCTTGAGCCTCCTGATTCCAAGTCCCCCCCCCCCACCAACCCCCCCCCCCCCCCCCCACTGCCCCACCAACCCCGGAGCAATGTGGCGCAGTTGTTTCTTCTTTCCTCTTTTGGTTCTTATATTTCTTTGTAATGTACGTTTGTATAATCAATACTATAACATTGTTGAAACTGCTGACATTCGTATATGTCATCCTGTATACATACCTTGGGTACCCTGCAAGGCCCACTTTTTGTATTGACTGTCAACAATAAAATTATGTTGTGAAAAAAAAATGGAAAGCACCCCTCTCTAGATGTCTGAAGTGATCTATGAACTATGCAGATTTTGCTGTATTACCTGTTTATTCTGTACACTAGTCAGACTGCCAGCTGTTGTCAGCATGGTTCCTATAGTTTGCCTCCGAGGGCATTTATAAACCAGAATTTCGGGCATTAACCCCCACTGCCTCCTGTCTACCAGGAATATACCGGCTCTAGACATTTTGTCAAGAAAATGGATCTTGGGGGAGACACTGTTCCATTCATTACAGGTAAAGAGGCCCGCCTTTATGCTGTTTCTCTGATGCCTTCCATCTGTCTCATAGTAGTCCCTGTTTATCATCATTTCTTTCCTCATGCCCCTCACTTTTCATTTCAATCTCCCGAACACCCTCTCTCCCCAGCATACTCCTTGCACGCCCTCGTCTTTGTGGGACATTGCTTCATCACTGTAATCTACACTCAAGTTCCACAGAGACCAGTGGATGCACAGATTGCAATCCCCTGTCTGACTCTCTTCTGCCAGACTGTATGCACCATTCCCCTCTGCTACTTTGTCTGTTCATTCCCAATGGCTTCACTGCTCCGTGTCAACCTGCTTTTTCAAGCTGTCTTTCTCAGATCTTTCGCTAATAATAATGGCCTTTACGTAGTCTTGGCCTCCGCCCCACCCCTATCAAATGTATTACATTTCTCATCACTCATAAGGTAGAGCACCATTCTCTCTTATATACTGCACTTCCCTTACATTCATAGGGTTCTTTGCAATTATTAGTAACTTGTTTTAACATAGCTCATACCCCCATTTCTAAGCGTTTTGAATACATCTTTTCTATAGTTCAATTTAATAGTACAACATTTACTGACTACTAAAGATGGAAGGCATAGTCTATTTTTGCAGCCTTTAACCCTGTGGCAGGCAGATCACACTAGATGTAACCACAGAACTAATACCTGCAGATCATAATTATCGATAGTGCAGCAGGTGTAGTGGCACTGGGGTTTGAGAGTCTGGGCAGTCTATAGCACCACAAATATAGCTCTTTTAGACTGCCAAACCAGGGGATGCTGTGTTATATTCCATATAGGTATCATAATACAGCCCCGGTAATCTCCTTTCCCTTCACCTATATTCTCTCCCTACATTACACTTGTCACGGTTTACAGGGACTGGCCTTTTTACCTAGATATTACACTGCATTCAGAACGCAGGTTTTCCCTAGTTCGAAATCTCATACATTATGCACAAGGATCCTTGGAAGCACAGAAGGACTACCATCTCCTGTATAAAATGTATGTACAAAGTCCATGCCCAACATCATCCTTAGACTGACAGTAATACAGCAAGGTAGGACCCCTGGGGAGACCTATTGGTATATATGCATCACATCTTGATAAGATAAGACATAAGATACCGAAACTTCCCGACAGACACACTGACCAGAGACGCTAAGGTTCCTGCACGCAGACACTCCAGCTTGCAGTGGTCTAAAACATCCCTTGCGGGGGATCCAACTCGAGACCAGGACGGGGTACCACAGTCTCTCACTTCAGGTAATGGGGTTGACTAAATCCTAGAGGGATTATTGGCTTAACACCTACATACATGCTAGGTAAATTTAGGTACATTTAGTTAGGGAGGCATCGTAGGAGTACGCATCTTTTATCATGTATTTGTTTATTTGTATGTATTCATGATTATAGTAAGATGGTAGAACTATACCATCTATTTACCTTTATCGTACCGCTAATCATTTATATCTTATACTGCCAGCAGTTGTTGCAGCTCATTTATTTTACATCAGAATAACAACTGTTCAATAATTTCTTATTAAAAGCGCCCAGCATCTTTGTTCTGTGTATTTCTCTGAGACAAACTAAGTACGAACAAGTGACTAAGCGAAAGGTAGTATATTGTTTCCACGGTCCTGAGGGATCAGGGTTGTCATGTTCAATGGTTGCCAGGAACTATTCTCTCCTTGGTAATAGGAGATTCTAGTGGCACTGTGAGCTAGTTGGTACAGAAGGCCAACATACCCGGTGGGGGTTATCAGAGTTCGTCTGACACCAATCCTACAGTGTGTGTTGTCTAAACGCGCAGATCCTGTATACTTTTTATAGGAACTACACAACAGCGGGACTCATTTTTATTGCCTGCATTAGTGACCATGGCACCCTTGCATGCCACTCCAAGACCCACTCATCTTGCTGGTTAGATTCTGCCTCTATTTTCACTGTACTTTCTTTTCCCCTACAGGTTATCATTTGTGCCCTAGCCAAGTTACCTACTCTCCCTTTATCCCAATATAATCCGGCTTCTTCTCCTATCTATCCATTCTGCGATCTGTGCGCCATTTTTATTTCTAAATAGCTTGGTTTCAACGCTGGTTACCATTACGGCCTTTAGTTTTTCTGGAATGCGCCCTAGACATTTCACTTTTTTCACCAGGTGGATTTCCTCCTCGAAGGGTGTTGTGGAGACGAGCATGCTACAGAGAACTGAATTCACTTGCAAGGTCTTGCTGAGATTAGGATGCAAAGTAAGCCTAAAGACTTGACTTTGATGAGGATTGGTTGTGTACTCCTCAGCAGAGCAAGAATTGATAGATGAGTCTACTGTAGAGTAAAGGAGCAGCATTAGCTCAGTTTTTGGTTATTTAGCTGAAAGGAAGTCTGTGATTTATCCTATTGTTTTTCTCCTGGAGGTCTGTAGCTGTCCAAAGTAACCCCATAAATGTCTGTGATCGACCACTATCTGCTGTCTATGTAGTGCTAAAACTTAACGCCTCTCTTGCAGATGATGTGGCACAGAGTCCTAATGTAGAGGAAGAGTGGGGATCTACGAGGAACTGCACCCACCAGTCTTTCTGTTGGGGATTTAAATAGGCCAATCTCATAGTGCTGAGGCTGTCGCTCAGAAGGATTAAAAACACGTATTTTCTGCTCTCTGGACCCTTGTCCACTAGTTATTGCCCGTTAACCAGAATATTATGGTCCACTGTATCATATGTTGGAGAAAAGTCCTAGAAGCTCCATGATTACCATGCATCCCTTAGCTTGTGTTTGACATTACCAGAGACATCTGATAGGGTCACCTCTGTGCTGCGGGCAGTTCAAAAAATGATTGACATTTGTCAAGTAGCCCATTTTGATCTAAGTGTTTCCGTAGCTGGGGAACCACTGATCTTCCAGTTTACTTACTCATTACTTATAGACCCGCTCTATGCATCTAGTTACTTGCTCAGTAGGACCTGCTCAGTAGCAATCACTGCTCTATGTACATGAAATGTAAAGTGACAGTTCCCTGTTTGTAGGTCTTACCTGTGACGGTGCATGAGCTGCATGTGCTCTCGCTTGCGAGAGCTATTGTGTATAGCAAGGGGCTCACAGCTCACCCATTGCTTAGCATTGATTGTCTTCATTATCACTCTTATTTGTTGCTTACTAATTGGCCAATGCGTGTCGGCTTCACTTTCTCTACTTTCGGCTGGAGCATGGACCAAGTACTGATTCAGCTTGAGTGCTATCCCTCCACTATTCGCACTGTGATTTAGGTACTTTTACTTTTTCTTCTTCCCAGTCCTTCTGAACCTCTTGCCATTGTAGCTAAGTTTTAGTATACCACATGCACTTCAAAGAAGCCCTTTTCTCCTTTGAAAAGAATGTTTATTGTGGTAACCAATGTCATCTGCTTTTATTGTGACAACAGATGTTAATTGCTTTTAGTGTGATTACAGATGTTTTCTGCTTCCAAATGTATTCACCAGGACATGGACATGGGTGCAATTGCTGTCTACATGTGATAGGATTTTTTTGGACAAATACCATATATTTTTTTCACACATGGGGAAATTAAACGATTTGCTCTGAATCCCTGGGGTGTTGTGCCTAGACGTAACAAGCCTTCGCAAAGCCAATAGGACTCACCTTTGAGACTATTGGCTCCGCATTGCCTTTTGTTCATGCTGAACAGCATGGGCATTGCAGACTTTGCCGAGAAAATGGAGAGTGGTCCTCCACACCAAAGGGACGGGACACAATCATGACACCAAGTCAAAGAAAATTCCCTTTGGAACTCCTCAATAACATACCAGGACACTCAAGTCTCTCTCAAACTTCACTCATGTACAAACCATTGCAATTGCCAAGGGATAGTATATAAATGGTTTATTCACTAAATGAATGCCCAATAAAAATCTGTATTTTATGTATATAAAAAAGATATGTCAATGCAGTGCATTAAACCACAAATACACATTCATACAGTAAATACAATCTCATATTTTTTAGAAAAATCTCCTTGCTGTGATGCACATTAAGCAAATAAATTTCTCGCAGTTATACAATTTAACCAGCATTAATCTTCAAGTCACAATTAAAAAGCATATTATATGCATATAAACATTTAAAATAACATCACATGAAAAAATGACAAATTAATACAAAATGACCAAAGGCAACGTGTTTCGGTGGCAGTAACTGGTTCAAACCACCTTCTTCAGGCTTTCATAAAAACCTTGTCCAGGAATCCTAACATCTACATTGAAAGAAAATAATATATATCTGTATGGATCTGACACTTATTAAAACAATAATGTATATATATAAGGCAAGACAAAACATCCCCCTTAAATAAAACAACCATATACGGTACCAATGGCATTGCTGCTATCCACACAAACCTATTCACACCTTCGTCATTCTTATCTATATACCCAAAAATTCATGTTGTTATTTTAAATGTTTATATGCATATAATATGCTTTTTAATTGACTTGAGTGTCCTGGTATGCTATTGAGGAGCCCCAAAGTGAATTTTCTTTGACTTGGTGCCATTGCAGACTTTGGCAATTTTTTGTGGTCATGCTGGATAGGTGTTGTACTGTGCAGCATGGATACAAATATTAATTTTTAAAGACTATGATTAATCTAGCTTTAATGCACTTTAAAAAAAACCACATTAGCCCTGGTTGTATAATAGTTCTTTCTTAAATGAGTTGTAGCCACACTGACAAGCGCATCCGCATTGCTGTACAGTATGGCTACAAAAAATTTGCAATGCCTAAGCTCTCATAGGAGAGGTGTATTGGCTTTGCCAATGATTGTTTTGCGATGCAGGCTGCTATAGATTACATATGTTAGGTGACTACAAGTCAGTGCATTTTCCTTCATGTTATGTACATTACACGATGATGAAAAATACTAAAATAACTCTAGTTTCTCGCTCTAAACCTCAGATACAGCAAGGGAAAACATCTGGCTACCTTTCATGGAATCGGAGCTGCAGTGTGATGAACGAACTATAATTATTGGACACAGTTCTGGTGCTGCTGCTGCCATGAGGTAAATGCCATGTTTGTTACATTTTTAAAATAATTTGTTTTCCTAGTATATTATGTAATATCTGTTTGGAGAGCGCAGGCTGCCCTGTGCGGTTTCTTGGCATTAATGTTACTAACTAGCGGTACTAGTTTGATTGACCCTGGGAAGATGCACGATTTTACAGCCAAAAACGCTGATTGATTTCTGAAAAATGAGTGTAAAAACGGTAAATTAATCCAGGTCGTTCTTGTTTATGTTTCAGATGCTTTACTTAATCGTGCATTCCCTAAGAGTATTTGCTTTTTCCAGGATGGTGTGTTAAGCTATTTTTTACAGGCAGCATAGTATAGCGACCTTTGACCCTGTCACCAGGTAGATCGCCCCCTCAGCCGCCACACGGTCCCTCTGTGCCGCCGCTGCCCATTGTGCCACCTGTGATTGCCCAGTCTGTTTTTCGGTTTATTTTCTGTGCCTTCCCGGTCCTATTTGTTTCGCCTGTATTTGTCTCCTCCTTTTGTCCTTGTCGCTCCTAGTGCCCGTGCCACCTGTGATTGCCCAGTCTGTTTTCCGGTTTATTTTCTGTGCCTTTCCTGCCTTATTTGTTTCGCCTGTATTTGTCTTGTCTCTTTGTCCCCCTCGCCCCTAGTGCCCGCGCCCCCCCCCCTGCCCCCCACCCACTCCCCTCCCTCGCACTTCCCTCCGCTGCCACCCTGCGGCCTCACCTCCCTGGTGCCCCATTTGCCACCCCGTTCTCGCCTCCCAGCTGCTCCTTCCTTCCTTAGCCCTTCTTATGGAGGCTGCGCAACGCCGCGCCGAAGGCAAGCCTGTCTGTGCCCGTCCGCTCCTGGACCGCGCCCAGCGCCAGAACCCCTAGACCCCGCCAAAACCTAGTTACCCAAATGAGATACGATACCACGACCCTCAACGTACTCAACACCAGCCAGCCAGCCTGCTACCAAGCCACTTCGAAGCGCACCCACGGACCCTTCTCCTGCCAAACCTGCAGATTCACCTGAGTCCGAACCCACGTCCCACCACCCAGACCAGGCAACAACAAAAACCAACTCAAGTGCATCCTGCTCAACACCCGCTTCGTCCACAAGCACGCCGTCAAACTCTGGGACCTCCTCGACACAACAGCACCAGACGTCACCTTCCTCACAGAAACCTGTATGAATGCCTCCTCAGCCCCCGACATCGCCATAGCCATCCCGGACGGCTACAAGATCACCCGAAAGGACCGCGCCAACCAAACCGGAGGAGGAATCGCCATCATCTACAGGAACACCATCAACGTCACGACCAACTCTGAAGATGCCCTCACCACCCCTGAACACCTACACTTTCAGATCCACACCGACCCCAAGACAACCCTCAGAGGAACCCTCGTCTACAGACCCCTGGGCCCACGCACACAATTCAGTGAAGCCATCGCTGACTTCATCAGCCCACACGCCCTCGCCTCATCAGACTACATCCTCCTAGGGGACCTGAACTTCCACCTGGAGAACAACAATGACAACAAGCCCACCACCCTGCTCGACAACCTCGCCAAGCTCGGACTCAAGCAATTGGTGAACACCCCCACCCACTACGCTGGCCACACGCTCGACCCCGTCTTCTCTGCCAGCAGCCACGTTGCCTTCAGCCACTCCACCGGACTACACTGGACCGACCACAGTTGCATCCACTTCACCTTTAAGAAGACCACATCTCACCACCGCCCGCAACAGATCCCCCGCAGATGCTGGTGCAAAATCACTGCAGACCAGCTAACCACATCGTTGAGCCAGAACCCACCCATCACCACCACAAACCCCAATGACGCAGCCTGCAACCTCACACAGTGGATAGTCAACTGCGCTGACGCCCTTGCACCACTGAAGAACCCACCTGGCAAGCCCAGCAACAGGAAAACAGCATGGTTCACTGACGACCTCAAAGAATCAAAGAAATCTTGCAGATCCCTCGAGAAAACCTGGCGCCGCGAACAGACGGCAGAAAACATGACAGCCCTCAAGAACGTCACCCGCAAACACCACCAGTTGATCCGCACCACCAAAAAGACATCTTTCAAAGAACGGCTGCACAACAACGCACACAACAGCAAGGAACTCTTCAGCATTGTAAAAGAGCTCTCCAATCCCAACGCCAACAGCAACAACATCACACCGTCACAAGACCTCTGCAACTCCCTCGCCACGTTCTTCCACCGCAAGATCGCAGATATACACAACAGCTTCGGCGCCCAGACTCCACCCCAATCCACCGAACCAACGCCCCCTACAACCACCCTCAGTACTTGGACTCCCATCAGCACTGAAGACACCGCCCACGCTATGAACACCATCCACTCCGTCTCTCCTTCCGACCCATGCCCTCACCACATCTTCAACAAAGCCGACACCATCAAACAACTCCCTCGCGTCCGCCACCTT
This sequence comes from Lissotriton vulgaris, assembly GCF_964263255.1. Classification (NCBI taxonomy): domain Eukaryota; kingdom Metazoa; phylum Chordata; class Amphibia; order Caudata; family Salamandridae; genus Lissotriton; species Lissotriton vulgaris. Next base: position 929,806,164 of record NC_141694.1, read on the forward strand.
CTCAGAGAGCTGGAAGCACGCTGAGATCAACGCCCTAATGAAGAAACCCACTGCGGACCCCAAAGACCTCAAAAACTTCCGCCCCATCTCTTTTCTTCCCTTCCCGGCGAAAGTGATCGAGAAGATAGTCAATAAGCAGCTGACCACATTCCTCGAAGCCAATGGGTCCCTCGACCCATCCCAGTCCGGATTTCGAGCCAACCACAGAACCGAGACTGCCCTCATTGCAGCCACCGACGACATCAGGACCCTACTCGACAACGGGGAAACCACCGCCCTCATTCTCCTAGACCTCTCAGCCGCCTTTGATACAGTCTGCCATCGCACCCTAATAACCCACCTCCACAATGCCGGGATCCAAGGCAAAACCCTGGACTGGATCACCTCTTTCCTCTCCGACAGAACCCAGCGAGTCCGCCTCCCTCCCTCCCTTCCGCTCTGCGGCCACCGAGGTCATCTGCGGCGCCCCTCAAAGCTCATCACTCAGCCCAACCCTCTTCAACATCTACATGAGCCCCCTCGCCACCATCGCACACAAACACAACCTCAACATCATCTCATACGCCGACAACACCCAGCTGATACTCTCCCTCACCAAAGACCCAGCCACCGCCAAACTCAACCTCCAGGAAGGAATGAAAAACGTTGCGGAATGGATGAAACTCAGCCGTCTGAAACTAAACTCATCCTCGGACCATCCCCATCCTCCTGGGACGACTCCTGGTGGCCCGCAGAACTAGGCACCGCACCTGCACCCACTGACCACGCACGCAACCTGGGATTCATCCTGGACTCCTTTCTCACGATGACCAAGCAAGTCAACGCCATTATCTTCATACTTCACACCCTGCGCATGCTCCGTAAGATCTTCCGCTGGATCCCCACCGGAACTAGAAAGACGGTCACCCAGGCCCTCGTCACCAGCCGACTTGACTACGGGAACGCCGTATACGCAGGAACCACAATCAAACTTCAGAAAAGACTCCGAAGCATACAGAACGCATCTGCACGACTCGTTCTCGACATCCCCCGCCACAGTCACTTATCAGCCCACCTGAGAGATCTGCACTGGCTCCGCGTCAGCAGAAGGATCACGTTCAGGCTCCTCACCCACGCACCCAAAGCGCGCCACGACATAGGCCCGAATACTTCAACAACCGCCTCACGTTCTACACTCCAACACGCAAACTCCGCTCCCCCAGCCTCGCCACCATCCCACGGATCCGCAGAACCACCGCCGGAGTAAGATCATTCTCCTACCTGGCGGCCAAGACGTGGAACTCCCTCCCCGCCCACCTACGTCAGACTCAGGACCACCTCACATTCAGGAAACACCTCAAGACCTGGCTTTTCGAGCAGTAGAGGCACTCCCCCCCCCCCCCCCCCCCCCAACACTCCCAGCGCCTTGAGACGCTCACAGGTGAGTAGCGCGCTCTACAATTGGATTGATTGATTGATTGATTGATTCTTGTATAGTGCATACTTTGAATACATTCGCATCTAGGTGCTTATAATGGGATACGATTGAGAAGAGACGTAAGTCAGTGCGAGATTTTCTCAGTGCTTGTCGGGGTCAAAAAGTGTTCAGAATACATGATCATTCAATTTTTGGTCTCTGCAAAGTTTACAGAGCAATCGTCACCTATGCAAGTTACAATTGTGAGTCTATGCAAATGTATGGGTAGAGTAGCACTCTAAGGGATTTGTAGTTTGCTTGTTTAATATACGCCTTGATTATGTAGGCCACACTACTCTCTCACACACACCACACCCTCCCCCACACACTTTTGTCATGCCATTTAAATAAATCCCTGTGAGGATGGAAGGCTGAACGTCAATCCCAAACACGACCGTAAGTGCCTCGAAGACAATATTTGACGTGTTAGACGTTGGCAATATTGAGAGTGATGGGAATTTGGTGGTCCCATAAAGTCCACCTACGCCATTGCTTTAAAGTTGTGTTTTGTCGCGAGCGTGAGTACGTGCGTCATTGGGGCGAGGCAAGAGGCCTCTGGCTCCGGCTCAACGGTCATTCAATTACACGCATTCCTTCGTCAAAACAGCTGTCCCGTGAGTACAGGTGCGGCTGGTTTTTTTCTGAAACCTGGTCTTGAGAAGGGGAGGTTTAGCATCTTTTATTTGAAGCACATCCGATATCACGGCATTATTCTGCCCTGAAACGAGTCAGCACTTTCTTCTAAATCAATCCTGGTTCACTGTTCCCAAAGAATGGACTTTAGAAATCAACATTTCCGGAAATATGATATCTGTGCAGCCTCGGGTGACTGACGCCCTTTGTGCGACTTCGCTGACTCTAATTTCATTTCCCCAGGTATGCTGAGACGCACGAGGTGTTCGCTATTATTTTGGTGTCCGCCTACACGTCGGATCTGGGCGATTCCAATGAGCGGAAGAGTGGTAAGGTCCTCATTTGCATTGGGGGGTTACAGTCTGACATAGCGAGCCTTGAAGCGGCTTGGACTGGCTGTAAGTGCCCGCCCACGTCTTGAAAATACTTGGCATGTAAATCGTGAAACTGACATGTACAATTGTTAAAGTCTCTTCAGAATGTAAAAATGAATGTCTTAAAGATGTGGAAGCTTTTTACCTACTTAGGGTGACAAACTAGATTTTAAGGACTAGAAACCGGGATATATATTCTCTCTTCTTCTCTCCACAAAGATAGTGTTTGTCTGGGTGTGACAAAGTTAACCCCCTCCACTACAGGCCCGCGCCGGCCCCACTGCCTAGGACATACACACACACGTTTGGAGTCCGGCATAGATTTTACAAAACAAACAAGCAGGAAGGAATCCCTAGATACAGTGCTTGATTTGAGCATGTGCTCAGCACCGGCACTTGTGTTAGCCTGTTTTGTCAGTATTCACTAAAATAACTAATATCTGACACACCCAAAGCTATAAGAATAGCTTGAGCAGCAGAGATTTGTAATTTTTAATGTATATCAAAAATCGGAATTATCACACTTGCCGGAGTGGGATGGTTAGTTTTGTTGGTACTATCAATGGCAGCAAGGGCAATGGGTGATGCAAGCTGCAGGGGCCTCCTGACGATGAACCTGGCACTTTTCCCCCTTCATATAAAGTACTGCCTGGATAGTTCCCAATTTTCAGGTGGAGAGCAGCTAGCTCCTTTATATAGAACACTCCAAAACACCAGAACACTCCAAATCTGCTCACCTCAAATGTCTGTTCTACCAGAGTTTTTACTTCCACTCACTTCTAATGTCTGTTTTTTTTAGAAGAGTTGTTAAACATTGGATTAGCAAGTGCCATCCATTCGGAGCTGAAATAAATACAAAAGCCTTTCACTATTCCAGGCACTGTATTACTGCTTTGGATTGGTAAAAATCATCCAAGACTACCAGGAATGGATAAAAGCAATCCCGACATGTATTTCACTCTTATTACAGCATGTGAGAGAGAAATAGCTTTGTTGAGACACAATGTAGACACTAGTACAGGTCCAGAACAATGTCCTATCAGGCTTACAGTGCCTCATACATTATGCAAAAAAGAGCAGGGAACCCTGGGTTGTTAGGCGTTGTAGATTGGTCCATATAAACAAGCTGCTCTCCACCTGAAACGGCACGGAGGTGTCCGAGGGGGTGATGGAGGGAACTTAGCACATGTCTATAGAGAGTTCCTGATGCCCCAGTGCTGGAGCTCAATCAAGGCTGCCAGAGATGAGCATAGAATTTGTAATGGAAGCATTCTCCTACAGTACAAATTCCTATGTGTAGAGAGACACAGAAGATTCCCACATATTAAATGTGTACTATGCACTGCAGCACACATGCAATGCATTTGTACATTGAGAAATGAACACTACTCTTCGTTTGTGCCTGCTTCAAGTAGGTACTAGTTTTTCATGCGAAACCTAATCTAGCTATCTTTAGATCAGGCTTTAGAGCAAACCCTGGGAGTGTTTGCACCGACCCACCCAGTAATGCCACATTGGCGCACAGCATTTTCTTGTCTGTGAAAAATGCACCATTCTAATGCAAAAGACGACTTGTACTAAATAGACTCCAGAGTCCACCTAGCACCCTCTTGAACTACTATCAATTGGGCCTCTCTGGGGGAGGAGCTTCGCGCGCAACCAAGATGGCCGCGTGAGCACAGGGCTCCCGAGACCCTCGCAACCTCCCGCATCTATCCTGAAAATTATCCTGATTACATTGACGGGCTATTGATGACGAGCCATTACTGATGCGGACACCGTTGTCCAAATTTGAAAAGGACTTCGGGAACCGGAATAACAGCAATTTGAATATTGCGGCCTGCCCCTCGGAGATGCCCGGAGCTCGAGTTGGTATGGTGCCCGGGCAGTAGTTGAACAACAACGGCCTGAGGAACCACAGACTTGTACTTTCACTTTAGTTTTTCGTGGCTCCAGTCGGATCCTATCTAAAGTGAGCCTGCTACCAACAGACGCTTTCTGATGACTTAGCGATCATAAGGCGATATCCTCACATCGGATACTGGGCCCGGACAGACCGAGTCCTCTGGCTGCCGCTGATACTTGGATCGCAGCCATTTCTATCGAGATACGCTACTGTGGAAGGCCTTCTTGTCTGCAATGGCGACCAAACCTGATGGCGACAAGCAAAAATCCAAGGCCACTCGGCGAGGTACCTACACCCAAGCAAACATTATGGATCAGTATGTCCACTCTAAAGGATCCCCTGGTGGACCAAGCAGATCACTGGATGGTACTAAAGAGGATCCCTCCTCATCGGCGGAATTGACTTTGCAAGACGTCATGGGTGCCCTTGATGGTATGAAGCCGTCCATCGGCCAACAATTCAAGACTCTCGCCCACAAGCTGGACGCTGTTTCGATCGATGTGAATTTGATCCGTACAGATTTATCAAAAACGAATGAAAAGGTCAAATCTTTAGATCTGAAAACTTCCAGCCTAACGGGCGATGTGTCCGACTTGCAGACGGAGGTCCGCAATCTGCGGACCTCGAATGATCTTTTTGCGCGCCGGTTGGAGGACTTTGAAGGTACGCAACGTACGCATTATTGGAGTCCCGGAAAAGTCAGAAGATCCGGCAGCTGATCTGTTTGTGGAAGATCTTATTACTAAACACCTCGCTCCTAAGGGTCTGAGCAAGTTCTTCGCAGTTGAACGAGCTCACAGAGTACCGGGTGGTAAACCGAAGGTGGGTGCCCCGCCGAGACCTCATCTCCAGAATCTTTAACTTCCGGGACAGAGATGCTATCCTGCAGGCTTCACGGATGAATGGACCCACAAAATATGAAAATGCCACTGTAAGTTTCTACCCGGATTTTACACAGGCAGTCCAAAAACAAAGACTTGGATATCTGGGCGTCAAACGACGATTGAGGGAAATGGAATTGAAATACGCAATGCTATTCCCAGCTAGACTGCGTGTGGAATTCAAGGAACGTACATATTTTTTTGATCGTCCAGAGACTGCGGGAGAATGGCTCGACACTTTGTCACACCAACGTGGACGGGAGGAACATTCTGGAGGAGCGGAAGGCGGCCCGATGGAGCAGGAATAGGAACATGGTATCCGGCCCCTGAACTTTACTGATAACTCTGGCAATGGTTTGATGCCTTTGGCTGTAGGATTTAATGTGTCATGCCTGGGAGTGGCGGGGCGATGGGTTGACTCTCTTCCTCCTAGGGGGTTTCTTTTTGTAGACTTGTTTGATATAAGGGCGACAGGCACACTGCAAGTTGGGGTGGATGTTTAGTTTCACGCAGGGGTGCAGGGTGGTGGGAGTTGTAACGGGTTTTTTGGTTCGAGGGTGGGGGGATGTTTCAGTGGGTGTGTTTCGGTTCATTACAAGGCAACGTATTGTTTTATTATCTGGTTTGGATGTTGATTTCCGAGGGGAGGTGGATCTATTTTCACTATCGGGATGGGGGTAGGGGATTGAGACTACTGAGTTGGAATGTGAATGGGTTGGGGGATAAGATAAAACGAGGGGTTGTGTTACAACTGTTGAAACGACTGTCTCCTGATGTGGTATTGTTGCAAGAAACGCATTTGATTGGTAACACTTGTCGTGCCATGAACCGGAGAGGATATCACAAGGTTGCCCATTGGGGGTTCACCTCTGGATCCCGAGGGGTGGGTATCCTAGTTAGGAAATCTCTCCCCTTAGAAATAGATGCAATAGACCTGGATGATAGGGGGCGTTACGTAGCCCTTACTGGACGGTGGGAGGGTAGAACTATATCCTTGATCTCAGTTTACGTCCCCCCGGGTCCACAGTCGACAACTTTTGCTGATCTGGGGCGAATGGTGTTGGGAATTCCTGAGGGAATTCTGGTCATGGGCGGAGATTTTAACTCGGTTGTCTCTGGCAGGGAAGATCGGCACCCACCCAGAGACCTTACTGGGTCACAGAATTGGCTTACTGGCTTTATTGACACACTGGGGTTGGTGGACTGCTGGAGATTGTTACACCCAGCTCAAAATCAATTCACTTTCCACTCGGGTGCACATGGAAGCCTTTCCAGGATTGACTACCTTTTAGTACCAGCTGCACATGCCCCCTCCATAGCTAAAGTACGAATCTGGCGCGGGGAATATCCGACCACTCTCCACTGTGGATTCGGATAGACGTGAGTGTTGGGTCAGAGGGACGGGTAGCCCCGATTAATCCGTGGTATCTCCGTAACCCTAAGACCCGCTCGGAGTTGGTCAAATCTCTTGACCAGTATTTTGTTGAGAATTTGGGATCGGTCTTCTCTGCAGTATCGCTCTGGGAGGCCTTTAAGACGGTCATCCGAGGACAGGAGCTATCATTGATTGCTGGATCGAAGAAGAATAGCCACGAGGAGGTGGTTAGGCTCGAGACACAGATCACCGAAAAGGAATTGGGCGTCACCCGTGAGAAGATGCATGTTATGCGTCTTAAGCAGCTTGACTATAGGGCGCTGGTTACGGATGCCGCAAAAGTTATGGGCAGGGAGCAACAGGGTCGTTTGTACGATGTCGGGGATAAAGCTGGCAAGCTGATAGCATGGTTAGATAAAAAGGAGAGGGCCAGTCGTGTGGTTCCTGTGATTGAGAAAGTAAATGGTCTGCGTGTGACTGAACCCGACGAGATTGTCCAGAGTTTTGCGGAACATTTACGAGAAGTGTACTCGCCCGTATCTGATAGGCCGGAAGAAGATTCCCATTTTTTGTTGCGCGACATTGCATTGCCCAGCTTATCTGATTCTGATAGAGAGTCGCTAGATGCCGTAATAACTGCGGACGAGGTGGCTCTTGCTATTCGCTATATTCGTTCGGGTAAGGCGATGGGACCTAATGGTCTCCCCATTGAACTCTATAAACCGCGCCCCGATAAAATCGCGCCATATCTTTGTGACATGTTCCTGGAATTGCGCGATAGTGGCTTCCTTCCCCTTGTGACCATTGTGGTGATTCATAAGGAAGGGAAACCAAGGGACCGCTGTGCCTCCTATAGGCCTATATCACTCCTTAATGTGGAACCCAAGATCCTTGCTAAGCTATTGGCCAATCGTGTAATAAAGGTAATTGGTGACTTGATTCATCCAGACCAGTCCGGTTTCATTCCGCATCGGAATACGGCCCTGAATCTGCGACGTTTACATGGTGTTCTCGCAAGGACTTCGTCATTGTGTGAGCCCGCCATCTTGGCCTCTTTGGATGCCACAATGGCTTTTGATACGGTGGAGTGGCCGTATTTATGGGCTGTACTTGCCACGTTTGGTTTTGGTCTTGGCTTCATTGGCTGGGTCAGGCTCCTGTATGAGGAACCGTTGGCCCAAGTGGTGGTGAACGGTCGGGTTTCAGAGCCCTTCGTTCTTGGAAGGGGCACGAGTCAGGGTTGTCCATTATCTACGCTTTTGTTTGCTCTTGAGCCCCTTGCTGCATGGATTAGATGGGAACCGTTGATGAAGGGTATCCGGTGGGCCCCTGACCTCGAGGATCGTATTTCGCTTTACGCGGACGATATATTGTTGTACCTGACTTCGCCCCGGAAGTCGTTAATCGTTTTGTTCGATGTCCTCACCTCCTTTGGGAAGAACTCGGGTCTGGTCATTAACTGGGCTAAGTCTTACTTATACGTCCTATCGGGAGATGTCCCTCTTCTGCCGCGTGATTGTCCCATCCAGGTCACACAGACAGGTTTTAAGTATCCCGGGGTTTATGTATCGTTAAACCCGGCTGCCCGATATGAACAGAATTTGCTCCCACCGCTAACCCGACTGAAGCTGGACGTGGTGCGCTGGCGTAAGCTGCCGCTCTCGCCGCTTGGCCGTGCGGCGCTCTTTAAGATGATGTCGCTACCGAGATTTTTGTATGCTCTTCAGAACACCTTTGATGTAATTCCCGCGGGTTATTTTCGTGCCATCGAGGGTCTTCAGAGGAAGTTGATCTGGGATGGGCGTTCGCGTATCGCCCTAGCTAAGTTGACGCTTCCATGGTATGACGGTGGCATCGCTCTCCCTGACATCAAGCGGTATTACTGGGCGTCTCAGTTGGGGGCCATTAATCATTGTGTGTATGGCCCCGGATTGAACCCTGCGTTTGCCATGGACAGGTGGCAGTTGCCGGGGGGCGATTACTATAGAGCGCTTTATACTAGTTTGGATAAAGGGAAGCTTTCCGGGCCCACAAAGATTGCGGTTCGGGTCTGGCACTGCGCTAGCAATGCGATGGGATGGAGGGATCGACTGACCCGTGCGACCCCTCTTTTTGCCTCTGAGAAGCTGGGTAACTTGTGGAAAACGAAAGGATTTAAGAAATGGGATATGATCGGTATCAGTAAGGTGGGTGATCTCTGGGTAAAAGGCAAGTTTAAGACTTTTGAGGAATTGAAGGCCGAGTACAACCTGAGTGACAGGGAATATTTTCGATACGCTCAGGTCCAGCATGCTTTGACTTCGGTTTTTCCTGAGAGTGCAGATATTCCGGAGTCCTCTCCACTTGAGGATAGAATACTGGATGGTCATGTGCCAGATAGTACTATCTCCTTGATTTATAAAAAGCTGATTAATGGTAGGACTGACCTGTTGGTGTCCCTCCAGGACGTGTGGACCCGAGACGGTCTTGAATTAGACGATGAGGATTGGCAGTCCGCTATCTCTTCTCCCAAGGAGGTCGCGATTCCGGCCCGTTTCCGGTTTGTGCAACTGAAGATCCTGCATAGAGTCTATGTGACTGGCCCACGCTTGATTAAAATGGGTTATTCAGATGAAGGTCTCTGTAAACGTGGCTGTGGGCTGCTTGGGACGTTTCTACATATAATTTGGGAATGTCCTGCAGTAGCTGCTTTTTGGATTGGGATACACAATAAGATGAGGGAGGCTACTGGTATTGTTCTGTTGCCCGAGGCCAGACGTTGTCTCCTGAATGTTTGGGAACCAAACTACTATAATGTTGCACAGACTCAGCGGGCAACCCTGGGAAATATGGTAGCAAAAAGGGATATAGCACAACTGTGGGGTTCCTCAAGATCTCCCACGTTTGAGGCTTGGATGGAAAACATGCACTGGTGCATGTTCAGGGAGAAAACGGTCTATGTAGCATGGGGAAGACCCAGGAAATGGGGTAAGGTATGGGGTCATTGGAACACTTACCGTGGAGACATTTGCACTCCTCCTCTTATGGAGGTCCCTGAAGTTCCATTTTCCCCCTGACCTGCCATTCCTCGTAGTGTAACAGAAATAATCGACTTTGTATTTGTCTCTCCCCTGCTCCCATCCCCTAATATGACTTGAGCACCTTATTGTATGGTATTTTTATTCCTCCTTCTCACTCGGACTGATATCCTATTGTATTGTGTTTATTGCCTTGTTTGTTTTTATTTTCAATAAAAAAAGAATTACAAAAAAAAAATTAAGCCTCTCTGCACTTTTGGGGCAGAGGAGATAATGGGTCCTTGCAGCAGTCTGCATCGTCAGGCTTAATGATCAGAAAATTCTCTCTTCTGGTAGATCTTGGGCACACCTCTCCGTGTCTTGATAGTCACATGCTCATGATGTGAAGGACAACCAGGCACACACTGGTATTCTCTCCTCTTGCTAGGTAGACCAGACGATTAGCCTTCGGACCATGCTACTGCATTGACACCCACAGGGCTAAGAGAAATCAGGGAAATGGGACACTCACTCTCTCCTATTCAGGGCTCATGCGCATTACCTAGTAACAGTGTGCATAAACTCACTTATCCTTTGGTGTACTTGCCCTGTAAATATTGACCCTTGGCCAACCTTTGGAAAGTTGGGTTCTGCCTGAATTGTTTGTTTTTCCTTGAAGAATCACTTGCAGCACATGCAATAAAAGAATTCAGTCCCTCAAAAGGTCATACTCCGTTTGCAAGTGGTGAAATCCATATCGATGATGGACTAGCACCTGGTAGGGTATTACAGGCTTGGTATCAAGGTGAGCAAAACCTGGGCATAGGGAGAAGCAAGGCTCAGGTCCTACTTTTGGACTTGCTATGTAGGAGATGTCCCTACTAACAATTCATCTTCAAAGAAAATGTATGAGCTGTGGTTACATCACATGTTTGGTGACTGTTTCATGTATACCTCTAGCTAGAAGAAAGACATCTCAGGGCTTATTTATTTTACATCACAAATTTGAACTGATTTTCGATACTCCTCTCAATCTGGACTTTCTTGTCAACATGTGCAAGTTCACACTATCTCTTGGACGGAGATTTTAGTTAACCCCTTCCATGCTGATGACGAACCCCAGCCGTCATGCACTACGGTGCTCGTGTGCTGATGACGGCTGGGGTTCGTCACGGCCTGCCCCTGTTCGTGTTGTTTACAGCACACCAGGGGAATCGCGGCCGCATGGAAGGGGTTAAAGGTAGTATTCTTTGACACAATGGCATCTTCTTTTCTTACTCTGCTGTTGTTGTCATCCCACGTTGTTGTATTGATACACCTTCAGATGCCTTAACAACATTGTGTTTTGGTGAAGTTTTGAGACTATGTTCCTCTTATTCTAAATTATCCTCTTGCCTCAAGAAGCAAATGGAAGTTGCAGCTGTATTTCTCTCTGGAAATAATAAGAGCCTTCCAAGTCGAAATAGAAGCAGAAGTAATATATGTTGTTTTTCGCCCTGTATTGCAGTTTTGGGCCTCCTGTTACAGACAACTAATTTGTGTGGGATTAGCAAGCAATGGAAAATACTATCTGAATTTGTTTAATAAATTACTTGTAGTTAAGTTATGTGGCGTTCTGTGTTTTTCTCACTGCTTTTTCTTACGGCATGTAATTATTACCTTTCAGTTGGCTCTGTTCCACCCAACATTGGAATAAGACTAACTGTCCCAGAACTGTGTGTGTTGCATAATGGCCAGTCTTAAGAGGCTGTTCAAAACAGGCAGGAATTTCAGCACTCACTTCCTCCATTATACTGTATTTGGAAGTGACTTGAATTTTGTATTTTATTTGTACTTCCAAGCCTGTCATTTTCTTTGTATTCCTCACTTTAGCAATGATGTGGACCTTGTGGTCATTGAATATTAAGCCTCCTGAATTATCCTGAGGGGCTCTCAAGGAAATGCTATATGTCAAAAGGACTAAGAGGTCATTAGTACTTTTACTATCTGTAGTTTTTTAGGAGTGATCCCGTCCCCACTTTAAAGTAGTAAAAGAGTGACGAGGAAATTGAGAGAAAGCTTACTTGAATGGCAGGGTATAATACATCAGAGGAGCTAGCTCTTCTGATTATGGGAGTTATGTGGCCTCCAGTTTCTTGCAAGAGTTGTTTTCACATTTTCTCTATAACAGCCTCCACTGGGTTTTCACTCAATGAATTTGGAACCTACAGCACCAACCTATACACGATGATTTTCAGAAAGTTCACAGTTTGTATGCTTGTGGTTTGTCTTGCAGGCTTTTGAACTTTTTACCAGTTTGGTGCGGGATGTGACATGAAATGTGATGCCTAGAGGATTACACATTACCTTTTGGCTCTAACTTTGTAGATTAGATAGTGCTTTCTATCTACTCTTTACATTTGTGATTCATGGTCTAAAACATCTATTATTGATACACTATAAAGTTGCAGAGACTTTCTTTGCAGTGGGCTCGTTCTATACTCATGACTGAAGCAAGACATTTGGGATTATGAAGTTGTAGGCATTAAGGGCCCGATGTAGGTAAATCTTTTTTACCACTTCTTAAATACCGATTCATACCGAATCGGTATTTAAGAAGTGGTAAAAAAGAGGAGGGCAGATGTAGGTAATTATTTACCGAATCGGAAGGAATCGGTATTTACTGATTCGGTAAATACCGAATCGGTAATGCCCATTGATTCCTATGGGCATTGAAGCCCATAGGAATCAATGGGCATTACCGAATCGGTATTTACCAAATCGGTAAATACCGAATTTTGCAAGGGTGCAGGGGGTGTCACTTTGACACCCTCTGGCACCCCAATTACAGGCATGTGTGCCATGTGGCACACATACATGCCCTAAGGGCATGTCTGTGTGTCACATGCACAGGTGTTCATGCACAGATGTGCATGCACACCTGGATTCGGTATTTTACCACCCAATTGGATTGGGTGGTAAAATACCGACTCCTAAAGGCCTGTGGCACTGTTTTCAGTGCCACCTACATGTGGAATTTACCGATTCGGTAAAAATACCGATTCGGTATTTTACTGAATCGGTAAATTTACCGAATCGGTAAAATTACCGATTCTTAAATTAAACGTCCCCTACATCTCAAAAGCCTAATACCGGTCGGAAACGGCCGAAATCGGCCGTTTCCGACCGGTATTAAGGCTCCTACATCGGGCCCTAAGAGCCTTAGTGTAAGGAATGGTGTTATTAATTTAGGAGCGGTGTGCCTCAACCAACTCTGGCTAGGTCAGAACAGAGTTCTGAAAGAATCTCTGATCAACCTGTAATAGCTGTGGCACAAGTACCAGGCAATCCTCGGAAAGATTTGGGTTACGTTAAAGCAGTACCAAAAGGTTTCAAGTGAAGAACATAACAAAAATAATTCAGAAACAATGTAGAAAAAAGAGATGTTTAATAAGTAATAAGAGACCAAGATTGGTAAGTTAAGGTTACAGGGAGCCACAGATCTGTATTTTGAAAGTTTGGGGGCCAAAAGTACTGAGAAAAAGTAAAGTGGCATTGAAAAACAACAGTTTGCAGTAGACTGGGAATTAGTTGCAATTTCAGCTCAACTGAAATGCAGTTGAGATTGGATGCTGCAATGGGGTCACCACAGTCAAAGATGTTATCTTCATACTTAGTCTTCAGCTGCTAGAAAAGTTACTTCTTTTGTTGACCCCCTGGAGAGACAAGGCAGTGATAAGTGCACTACACCAAACGAATATTAAGGTGGCAGGGGACTTATTCCAGGACGGGAAGGTAAAGACTTGGGAAAAGGCGGCGGGGACGGTGGGAGCGGGCACAGTACTGCAGCGATTTCAATACCACAGAGTACGCAGGGCCATGCTGGAACAGCTGGAAGAGGATTTGGCTGAGCCGCCGAGGTGCCGGAACTTTCCTATGTTATCAAGGCAGAATCTCCATGTTAGATAGTAACAAACATCTATAAAATAGCAATAACGCACAGGGAGAACCGTTACACAGCAGCCAGGCTGGCATGGGAAAGAGACCTGCAAATAACGATAGATGAGATGTGGCGATACTGCTGTACGAACACTAGGCAAATCTCACTGCATGGTAGGCACAGACTCATACACTTCAAATACATTAAAAGAGCATACTACACTCCAGGGCGTCTATGCAGGTGCGTGCTTCCGGAGGAGGCGACCTGTGAGAGATGTCATGCACCAACAGCAGACTTCCTGCATTAGGATGGCTCTGCCCGGGAATATACGCATACTGGGAAGAGATATTCAGGGAATTGGGGAGAATTGTGGAAGTGACGTTAAACCCAGACCCGGCGGTGGCACTCCTGGGATATTCTAAAAAACTACCTAAGGCTACACATAGATTGGTGGATATGGGCATGCTTACAGCTAAACGGGTTGTGGCACTGTGCTGGATGAGAGGGCCGGTGCCCACTGTTAGGTGATGGTCGCATGACGTGCTGTACTGCTGCACGCAGTCGGAAAACTACAATGAATTGCTGCCGCCACGTAGCCGGCCAAAACATTTCTGGGAACTATTCATGGCACAGAGACCTAGTGGGAATGGGGATGCAGAACCTGGGGACCAGCGAGAGGCCGAAACGCAACACAGGGAAACCCTTTGAGAATAACAGAGGGCTGATAGATAGGACACGCACTGAGTGGTGGATCCGGGGAACATCTCTCATGTAGTGAGTGCAGCTAGAGGAGTTGGGCTCAGAGAGCGGGCCTAGAAAGGGAGAGTGGATGGGGGGGGGGGGGGGGGGGGCGGCGGATGGTGCCTGGACCGGGTGTAAGCTTGAATGACAATCGGCAGTGAGTAGCGGGACCATCACGGTGATCGCACACAGCGTTAACTTGGAGGGCTCTGCCTCTTTGTAATAGTGAATGCGATACGAACATAACACGCTGCCTGCCCCTTGTTGGGTTGTTGGCATTAAAGCTGTGTACTTCCTAGGCAGGAGGCATACTGCCCACAGATTTCGGATAGACACTGTGTATGATTGTATTCTTTTGTGTTTCTAAGTAATAAAACCTCCAAAAAAAAAAGTTACTTCTTGTCAGTTCTGCAACCCCTAGTTCCTTAGGGCAGGGGCCTGTGCACCATTTCACTCTGCAGCTAGGTTTCCTGCAGGGTCCAGTCCCCTGTGGTAAGCTAGGTTTTCTTTGCATCAATATTGCTTTTGTGTCCCTGGAGCAGGTAAACAGGTGGCCAACAGCTTGCCCCTTGGAGGGCAGGTCCTGTCGTTGGATTGTACCAGAAGTCTTCGAGTGAGTCCTCTTTTTCCGGCAGGAGTCTTCTTCCATCTTGTCTTCTTCTGATGGACTCTTCCCACGTCTGAGGAATGTACTTAGGCAGTTGCTGTTGAGGTGCCAGCTTTATCCTGTGCTTAATCTAGTTATCAAAGAAATCTCACCACCCAGTCCAAATTAGTTTCCCACCATCCATCCAACTCCCTTTTCAGTCCTCTTTGCCTTACTGTGAAATCACCCAGGAACCCTTGTTTCAAGATGGCAGAACCAAGCTGACACATGACAAGCCTGCCTTCAGGTGCTTAGCCAATCGCCTATTTCGAAGAGCTCTTCTCTCATCTAATGGGGCAAAATGAGTTGGTCCTCCTACAGTGACTGGAGCCTGGCTGTCTAGGCAGCACATGGAAATGAATAGAAGAAGTCTCTTTGCCATTTTGAGGAGGCGTGGCTAGCCATCTAAGATGGCGGTCATAGCTTGATTGTGCTCCGGACCCACCCGGGGGAACTATCCCTATTTACGCCGTGTTCCTAGCGACTACCAGCCTGGGGAACCGAATATTAAGATATCGGAGCCCCCGCTGAAGTACCTGGAGCAGCATCGGTGGCTGCCCGGCATCGCTGGAACAGTCTGGGGCCTGTACGCTGATTGCCATCACTGGAGGCTGGGGCCTGGAGCAGAGGAGGAACCCGAACGTGGCGTGCCTTACTACGTGGGCTACGGTACGGAGCTGACCTCTTGATCTGGGGGATGGTGGCTCCCTCCCTTCCGGTCCCGGTCCGTGCCCACCCTGCAGCTACCATCGTGGAGCGGACGCCTGGTGTGCTGTGACCCTGCTAATCAACGACTACGGCCATGCGACGGGAAGATGACGGTGTCCCACTGAGTGGGTGAGTCGGGGATTGCCGCGACGAGTGCGGAGGTCGTGGGGTCCCGCAGTGCTGTCCCCTGCCCGCCTTTTGTTCCATCTGACCGGGATTGGCTAAA
Organism: Lissotriton vulgaris; assembly: GCF_964263255.1. Lineage (NCBI taxonomy): Eukaryota > Metazoa > Chordata > Amphibia > Caudata > Salamandridae > Lissotriton > Lissotriton vulgaris. The sequence continues at coordinate 929,822,025 of NC_141694.1, forward strand.
TATAGAGTCGCCGTCCGGGAAGGAGCAGACTGACGCGAAATACTACAGACCCGGTGCTGGGACTGCCTGTGGCGAACCCCGCTGTTGCGGACTGGGTGGCCCCCCGTCTGTACCTACTGTCTCATTGGGGAGAGTTGCTCTGTTGGGACCCCCGGTGGACTGGGCGGGAGTACCTGTACAGAGTGGAGGCTGGAGTGCGGAGGGAAGGAGGAAAGCCATGGGTTCCCATTCCTTGAGCTGGACAAAAGGGTCGACTATCAGGGCAGGTATGTTTTGTTGAAAGGCACGCTAGATGGCTCCATAGTAGTCCTGGGCAGCATCTATGCCCCTAACTTTGATCAGGATCAGTTTCTGCGTAGATTGGGTACAGCACTGGGATGGCATACCATGGACACTGGGTGGAGACTGGAATGTGGTCCTGAACACAGCCTTAGATAGATCACATTCCCCCTTCAGAACACAAATGCTGGTAAACTGGCTGATTTCTTCACTACGTGGACGGAAGGGTGGATACTCTCAGACGCATGGTGACACCTACACCAGACCCATAAAGAATATTCCTTCTATTCCTCCGTACACAGTCTGCACACTAGAATTGATAGGTTCCTTTGCTCTAGAACCATCATTGATAGGACTCACCAGTCCACTTATTTAGCACAAACATTCTCTGACCATAACCCACTAGAGCTTACGATTAGCTGGGGTCTAGTACCCACCCCCGTTCCTACCTGGAGACTGAACCCACAGCTGCTAGAGGACGGCCCGTTCCGTACGACCCTCTCTAACTGTCTCACTAATTATCTGACCGAAAACTGGAACTCAGCCTCCTCCAATCTGATTGACTGGGATGCCCTGAAAGTGGTGGTAAGTGGGGCATTGATTGGTCAGACAGTCTGGTCAGGCAGGAGACACGTCAACGATTGCAAACTATAGAACAGCGCTTAAACACACTGGAACGGGAAGCGATAGCCAACCCAGACAAGCGGGGAGCATTACAGGATGCCCACATAGCACATGCAGAAACATTGGAAACATTGCGGACCATAGACCACAGTGCATTCCTCCAACGAAAACACTCGGACGCTGATAGATCGGGTGCACTGTTGGCCAGTATAGTTAGGGACAAGCCGGACCCATCTATCATAACCAGAATCCGCACCCGTGCAGGTCATGTAGTCTACACACAAAATGAGATTAATAAGGCCTTTTATGAACATTGGACAATGCTGTATGAGCCCCCCCGCTCCGGTAGACGGTTGTTCTGTAGCAGCATTTTTACAGGACCTCCCCTTTCCGGTGGTCTCTGATGCAGTAAAACAGGACATTGATGGCCCTATTACGCAAAATAAATCCGTGCTGCTATTAAAGGGTTAAATCTTAACAAAACCCCTGGTATTGATGGACTCCCGGTGGAGTTTTACCATACCTACTCGGAGACCTTGGTTCCCACCCTGGAGTCTGTCTATACGGTAGCCTTTGAGACCGGTCATCTGCCAGAATCCACTTTGCAAGCTTTGGTCACATCGATACCAAAGCCAGGCCGAGATACCCTAGAGCTCTCTAATTACAGACCCCTCTTCTTACTGTCCACTTAATACAAAATTTTAAGTAAGGCCCTCGCTAATCGTATACAACCCCACCTCAATGTACTAATACACAGGGACCAATGCAGGTTCTTACCGGCTCGCAGTAATTAATTGAACACGAGACGATTACACGCTGTAATGCAGGCCACCCCTCGTGACTATCAAGCAGTGGGATGCATAGCACTAGACCTTAAACAGGCCTTTGACTCTTTATCTTGGAATTTTATGTTTATGACGTTGCAACGCTTTGGATTCCCGGATGTATTCCTAAAATGGGTCCGTCTATTATGTACGTCCCCCACGGCAAGGGCACGCACTGGTCGCTACATCTCGGGCCCATATAATATCCATAGAGGCACTAGATAGGGATGCCCGCTATCCCCCTTAATATTTGTGCTTGCATTGGAACCACTAGCGATAGCCCTCAGAAGGTCAGCAGCTCAGCTCGGAATTCCTGTTGCTGAGACTCACCATCTAATATCAATCTATGCTGATGACATAATGTTATATCTACGGGATCTGACTGCGGACAATGCCCCTCTCCCCGACATCTTTGCCACTTTCGAACTACTGTCGGGACTAGCCATAAACCCCGAAAAATCGATCACTTATTTTTTCTGGGATTCGCATCATTCACCTTACATACAGTTTGGTAATTATACAATACCGGTAGCCCCCACCACCTTCAAATATCTGGGCATACAAGTATATAGAACACAGATGGACCAGATTGAGGGTAATATAGTCCGTGCTATAATGGCCCTCCGCGCCAGTGTGGCCGTTTGGTCCTCGCTAGGTGATGGGCAGAATAGCCGTCGCGAAAATGGTGATGCTGCCCCGCCTATTATATTATTTTGTAAATATACCTGTGGTTCTTCCCCAGTCCATTTTTAATACCATCATTGCATCTTTATTTCGACAAGGTTTGTCATAAAAGAATTCACAAGAGTTAAACATTTTAAAAGAATTAATACAGATTACGCAAATTATCCAAGTAGTAAAAGCGAGAGAATTGCAAATAACCGAAGGGCCTGATAGTCATGAACAGTCCATAATTAGTTAAAAACATCCATAGGTTCAACTATTGCGTGCCTGAAATGTCAATTCATTTATATGTACATAATTGCATCCACAGTTTATGAAATAAATAGATCTACATTCGGGTAATGTTAGTTAGCAGCCTTCTCTTATTCCACATGGCTGCCAGGTATTTAGCTACCACAAATACAGTCACAGAGGAGAGATCTGATTTGAAAATTCTGTAGGCTTGCATACAATGTGTAAAGCCCAGGTTTTTTGCATAGGGGAATGATCCAATACCTTCTAAACTTTTGATAGGCTGGACAGAAAAACAATACATGCAAGTTGTTTTCCTGATCGCAATTACAACCAGGACAGTTTTTTGGAGAAGACGGACACCACTTGCTCGTAAAAGCTCTGATTGGCAGGGTGCCGTATCTCCACTGTAAGTACAATTTCCTGGTTAAAACAGGATAAATATCATTTAAAACACCTTCAAAGTGATAGAAGTCTTTCATAAGTAAAAATGTTGCAGATAAAGTGCCAGTTTGTGCGTTCTGAGTCAGGGCGGATAGTTTACTTTCGTAATACAACTTTACCAAATGCTTGCGTGGGATCCGAAGGCAGGCTGTCTCTGGATCAGACCACAGTAGAGGCAGACCTAACCTCCCAAACTCCTCTCTCAAATACTTGAACCATGGGAGTTTCCCCACAGTAGGGAGTCTTCGGACTTTCTGAAGCTCCAGCCTGTAGATCGTGAGCTCTGGGGTGGTCCAAAGCCTCCGCCAAAACGTTAATGGTTTCAGGCCCAGTTCCTCATCTATGGGTCTGAGACCCAGATCAAGCCTAAGAGGTGCAAGAGGCGTACTGGGGGGCAGAGCCAAGAGCCGCCGTAAAAATGTATTTTCAGTGGCCACAATCTCAGGTCTAAACTGGTGCCCCCAGAGTTCACCACCATACGTTACTGCCTACCCTTGCCTGTAATTTATATATTTCTTGGGATGGGCTAATCGGTTTAACTGAAGATTTGTTTGATAACTTGAAAATGGCCCCCGCTCGCTGCGCCAATTTAAGTTGAGATTTAATTTGATAGGGAGCCCAGGTCATAGTTTCATTTAGGGTTACCCCCAAATACTCAAAAGTCTGGACCCTTTCCAACCTAGCTGCACCTATCCTCTGGGTTGGGCGTGTGGTTGCTGGAGGATTAAAAATCATAAATTTGGTTTTGAGAGCATTTATCTCTAGGCCCCGTTCGAGGCAATATGCTGCAAAACCATCCAACACGCGTTGAATACCCATAGGGGATTTAGACAATAGCAAAGTATCATCTGCAAACATAATTGCAGGCACCCGACAACCATTATTATGTTCAGGAGTTGGAAAGGTATTCCCAGCTCTAATAGCACAGACCATAGTTTCCCCCGCGGAACCAGATCAAAGGCCGCACGAAGGTCCACAAAGACGGCGTAGAGTGTACCGCCCTCAATCCTGACAGTTTTCCAAAATAGGAGGGTCAGACGAAAAATTTGATCCATAGTGGATGTATTCTTCCTGAAGCCTGCCTGGTAGGGACTCAGGAATGAGCGTTCCTCCATCTTATCTAGGAGGCGGTCTAAAATCAGCCTCGCAAAGATCTTTTGTGGCACATCGATGAGGCTGATGGGCCTGTAGTTGGCTGGGAGAAGAGAAGAGCCCTTATTGAAGATAGGGACAATCTCTGCTCCCAGCCAAGTACTGGGGACCGCCATTCTCCTCTGGACGGCGTTAAATATGGCCGTTAGATAAGGGGCCCAGACCATGGGTTCATGCTTGAATAGATCGCCTGGGAGTTTATCCAACCCTGGCGCTTTGCCAGCTGCAAGCTTGGATATTACTACACAGACCTCTTCCGCAGTGAAAGGGTCCCCGTCAGTTTGAGCAGTAAGATTTGGAGTGAGCCCACTTGATCCCCATTATTTTCGGCATTGGCCCCTCTGTAAAGGGTGTGGAAGTGATCCTCCCACACACCTGCGGCAATATTTGATTCAACTGCCAGCAGAGGCTCACCTGACCCCGTGTTCACGACTAGCCAGAATTTCCGAGCGTCTCTTGTTTTGAGGGCAGACATTAAGGTGGCCCAGTTGTCATTGTCCCATTCGATCTTGGCATAGTGAATAAGTCGCTTATATTCCAGTCTCCTGGATTTTATTAATGCCTTGTTATTATTTTGCTTCACAGCCCGTAGCAAATCTGCCTTCGCCTTTCTACAGGCAGAATTGTACCAAGTGGCTTTAGTGCCCCTGATTGTCCAATTTGGCGCCAGGGGGTTTAGTACCTCTGCTAGAGAGCTGGTTAGCTCTTGATGTAAGTCCCCTAGTTTTTGATGTATGTCGGGGGTGCAATTCTGCGTGGTTAGAGCACCAACAGCTTCCAATACAGGGACAGACCGAGCGTAAAGCTCGTCCACTTGCTCAGGGTGTGTTACCAATTGTCCCATCTAACTCTACGCCTATTGCTAGATAGAACCGCCCTTGAATCGAGAGCATCATTTGGCATGGAGGTATCTTTAAAAATGTCAGGCGAGGAAAGCTCCAAGGTCAGTGCGTTATGGTCACTCTCGCCTCTGGGAACGACCCTAAAATCAACAACCTTGGCCCATGCTCGACATTCAACGAATATGTAGTCCAAGCGAGACTCTTGGCCAAACTTGTTAAAAGTACATATTGGGGGGATATCAGATTTTGCACGTCCATTACAGGCCCTAATTGAATGATTAAGTGTTAAAGCCATGATTTGGACGGCTAGGGGGGTCCATGATCTAGGTGGGGGGGGGCCTCTATTGGGGGTATATTCTTTTTAATATATTGAATGCTATGCTGATTACACTCATTTGGGGAGCTGGGCGATGTTGGGTAAGTCTTCGAAAACTCCAACTAGAGACACGCAATGGAGGCTTGGGAGTCCCTGACTTCTGAAGCTACTACTACGCCAGCCAGCTCCAATGGCTGTCATACTGGACAGCAGGGAGAAATCTACAGGAGATTGGGTTCACACCACAGAGTATTTATAGAGGCGATTTGCACTCCTTACTGTTGCCAACAACCAGAATTCCTCCAGACTGCCCACCCCTATTGAGAACTGCCCTGCAATGCTGGAAGAAGGCCCTGATATACACCAACACAGCGATCCCTTATGCCACAAATATCCCCCTTCTCGGAATTCCTACACCACAAGGTAGATTATCGAATACAAGGATGCGGGACTGGACAGATGCTGGGGTGGAGGACATAGGCTCCTTCTTTGGAGATGGCGCCCTACTAGATCACGACTCCTTTACACGGGCTACGGGGGCACCGACACGCCTATTCCTATTGCATGCCAACGTGACACACTACATACGGACAACCTGGGCCCCACAAAGGGAAGAGCCCCCACAACACAATCTGGTGCATCTTCTATATTATATGGGAACTGGGGGTCACTTGGTGCGGTGGTTGTATACAGGGGTTAGGGCACATGCTGCTGTTGCACTCACCTCCCTCAGAACACAATGGTCAGAAGATTCTCAGTTGGAAATTACTGACCAGGCATGGGCGCATATGCTAGAACACCCCAGAAAAGTATTGCGCAATGCAAAACTTACGTTTATCCAGTCCATGGGTCTACATAGATCGTACCTCACGCCCAAACGGATCCATCACATATTTCCGAGCTCCCCCCACTGCTGTCCCTGTAGTCGAGAAGATGAGGCTGGCTTTCTTCACATGCTGTGGTCCTGCCCGTGCCTCAGAGATTACTGGGGGAGAATCTGCACCTCACTGAACACAGTTACACAACTCCCAGTGCCAGCCGAAGCTCTAAATTGTCTCATAGGTCACCGGAGACGTTCAAAGACACAAAAGGTACAATTAAGGTTTTTAGATCTCACATTTATCCTTGCGGTACGAGCTCTCACTATGAGGAGGAAATCCCTGAGATGCCCGGCCGTATCCGTCTGGCAGACAGACATGCTTCAATGGGGGAGGGCAGAAGGAGCAGCTCTACACAGAGAGGAGGAGAGAGGTTGCGGAAACACCCTATTTTGCTAGAATGGGAGGCTATACTGCTTGAACTTGAGACACTTGATTTGTTACCCACATGAATTACATCACCCGCGTAGCATATTAAGACGTCAGAGGGTCGTAGACCCCTAAGCTCTGAGACCAGGAATAACACTCTCTGACCCTGGATCACATCCGTCATTGGGGCAATCTGTCTGTAGTGAATTACTCTAATTATTACGACCTCCTAGGAAGCCTTTGACCGGGAGTCAGGGGGGAGGGAACGTGAAGGGTTATGTTCAGTTATGACAATTATATTCACACACTGTTTTACATTTTATGTTACTCGCGTTGATAATACATTGCTTTGTTGATATTCATGATAATAGAGTCCAGATCCCAGGACTAAGTTATAATATAGAACCCACAAAATATACTTTGTATATAACACTGGTATAATAATGTATGGAAAGAAAAGATAGAAGACTGTCTCTGATGTACTTATGGAATGCAATGAAACATGTCATGGTCACTAATAAAGTGTGTTAAAAAAAAGAGTTCTTGTTTAAATAAGTATGTTTTCTAGAAGTGATTGTTTAAGAGAGTAAGTATGTGTAAGTTTCCTTAGAAGTACGATGGTAGTGTGTGTATAGTTGTATATGAAAATAAATGGATATATAGTTTATTTGCATGTGTGAGTATGTGTGTGAGTAACTTTTGGATGACTGTCGGTGTGTAACAGGATGTATAGGTGTATCACTAAATATGAGAAGTGAGTATATGTATGAGTGACTATGTAGAACTGTTGCTGAATGAGAGGATGTGTATATAGAAGGTGGAATTACTGAATTGGTTGTAACTGGTATGGGTTTCTCCACTTTTTTGAAAATGTTAGTTTCTATTTTTGAATATGTGTTTCAATGGTTACTTTACAGTGAAAGGAGGTCTGTCACTCTGTCACAAGGATGGTGTCATCAGTGATGTCATGAGTGATGTCACTGACCATGTCATGAGTGATGTAATCTGTGACGTCATCAGCAGTGCATTGCAGGCGCGCAAGTTATAGTGAGTCCAACTAACTATAACGTGGAATTTCAATGGTTTTATGTCAGTAAAATTTCCAGCTAACTATAACTGGTGTGAAACCTATTGTTTTTTCAGTGAATTTTAAAGGTTTTTTAAATGCTAATTCCTAACTATAACTGGTGTGAAACCTATGGTTTTTTCAATGAATTTCAAAGGTTTTTTAAATGCTAATTCCTAACTATATATAGGGCCTCAAACCTATTTTTTTTCAGTGAATTTCAAATTTCAAATCTCTATAGGTATGAAATGTAATATTTTTTATAACAAATTTTATAATTATGTAATATATATATATTTTTTTTATTTGTTTGCCCCGGTGCGCTCCCGGGGCGCGTACCGATGCGCTCACCGGTAAGCGCAGTGCTATGGCGCGCCCCGGGGCGCGTACCGGTGAGCATCCCGTTAGCGCTATTGCCGTGAACGAAAACAACATTGTGACGTATCGCGTAGCCGCGTAATGCGTCATATGACGCACACCGTAAGCACACCCGGAAGCACGCATGCGCATACGATCGCAAAACGTTCTGACGCGCTTACGCTACGCGCCCCGGGGCGCGCCGCTATTGCCACGAACGAAAACAACATTGTGACGTATCGCGTAGCCGCGTGATGCGTCATATGACGCACAGCGTAAGCGCACCCGGAAGCACGCATGCGCATACGATCGCAAAACGTTCTGACGCGCTTACGCTACGCGCCCCGGGTCGCGTAGCGTAAGCGCGTCGGGTCATGTGACCTGAAAATAACACTTTTCATTGGTTCACAACACTTTTGGTTTCAAAATGATGAAAGCCCTGCTCATGTGACTTGAAAATAACACTTTTAATTGGTTCACAACACTTTTGGTTTCCAAATGATGAAAGACCTGGTCATGTGACTTGAAAATAACACTTCTCATTGGTCCAGAACAGTTTTTTTTTCCAAATGATGAAAGCCCCCTCCTTTTTTCTTTATTCTGACTTTGTCCTTTGACTGAGGAAGACCTGTTTGGAGATCTGTCTCTAATATATTCTACTTATAAATGGCTACAATAGCAGCAGCAGCTGGAGCATCTGCCCCACCACCACCACCATCAAAAAGACCACCAGAAGATCACATTGGTGGTCAAGAAGAAGAGGAGGAGGAGGAGGAGGAAGAGGAGGAAAGCTCAAGGCAGTTCCTGCAAGAAGTTCATCAGCCCTACAAACCAAAAGAGCACTTCGTATGGCAGTTCTACAAAATCCCAAAGGGTTTCAAAAAAAGTCAACGCTGCGAAGGTGACTTGTTTGATTTGTGATGCTGAGCTGTCCAGGGGGAACCCTAACAAAAAATATTCCTTCGGGAATCATACCATGATTCGGCACATGATCCGTTGGCACCCAATCAACTGTTCTGCTGCAGAGGTAAGGGACCTCTGCAGTAAGCTACCCCCATCATCATCTAGACCCTCAACATCAAAAGAACCAACTCCATCGGGTTCAGAGGCAACAGAGACAATGCCTATCATACAACCCAAATTTAACGATTTTAAAATCATGTGCAAATATTGTGGTAAGTTAATTTGCTATGGTGAGCAAAGTGTTAAACTTATCATCTGTGCTGGGGATAACCATAAGTGCCCGAAAAAACCCTAATTTTTTGCAGAATTTTTTTTGCTCCAGTTGAGCCATTTACAATTCCCTGTTTTTTGTTTCTCCCCCAAGAAAATACAAAAAAAATATAAAACTGTTCAGAAAAGCCATAAAAAGTAAAAAATGTTCAAAAAAACAATAAAAAAATATAAAACAACAAAAAGAAAAAAAAAACAGTTCTTTTCAGAACTACCTCTCATTTATATAAAATGACTTACATTTTTAAACTCTGCCATTCTCTTTTCTCCCCGGTGCGCTCCCCGGTGCATGTACCGGGCGCTCCCCCCGCGCAAATCGGAAAAAAAAAATATATTTTTTTGCCCCGCGGGCCCTTTTATAGCCCCCACATGAAACCTAGGGGGTCAGGGGGGTCTACTCTGCCCCCTTATGGTCTTTTCCCCCTTTGTTTTGGCCACCTCTTGTGTCTCAATCCTACCGAGACACAAGATGACGGCCGCTCCGGACCGTTTGGAATGTTTACCGACACCCGAGAGCCAATCAGCTTTCCGTGCGCAAGTCGCGTGGCGCGCCTGGTGCGCTCCCCGGTGCGCGTACCGGGGCTCTGCCATAGATATATATTTTTTTTTAACCTAAATTACTCAAAATCCACTGGAGCACATATCTTGAGACATAGCAAAGGCACATCGGGCTACCAGTCCCTACAATTTAGCCAAGTTTGGTGGAAATCCATTCAGCCGTTCGGGCTAAAAGTGAGGTCGACCGCCCTATGGAAATTAACATGGGGAAAACACGTTTTGGGACCCCCCTTTTATCTCAGCCCCCGCTTGACAAATCCTCCCCAAACTTTCAGGGAAGGACCGGGGCGCCGCAAGGCCATTTTGAGGAACTTTTCAGGCAGATTCGTCAACCGGCGCCAAAGTTATTCCAAATAGAATTTTGAGATTTAACATTGAAAAAAATCCTAACTATAACTACCTACTGGCGACCGCCAGTAGGTAATATATATATATATATCAAATTTGAAGAAGAAAAAAAAAAGTTAAATGGTCACAACCTAGGTAGTTGAAAATACAAAACTGTAGGCATGCATGATCTAGCTGAAGAATCTTCGGGAGGGTATCATCAAGAATAGATTAGCTGTGCATCACCCCTAAATACTACATTGGAGGTTAAGTAGTGACAGTAACTGACACTAGCTAAGCTTAATATATGTTCCCTGCTATCACAGGAGAAAGTTGAAGGCAATCCTCAGAAGAAGGGACAAAGATCTAATGCAGGACATGTTTGCCCTAAAATAAACATTTTCTGGAAGGGCATACTGGTGGACGACATTGGGGAGGTGGGGTGGAGTTGCCAACTCAAGAAGTTGCTGTGCTAGTTCCCATGTTTGAAGCTGGTATGGTGGGAAGAAATGGATATTAATGTTTGAAAACTGACCCACCAGCTATTGCCCATAGCAAAATTAGGGGCTGCTGTACATTGTAAAGAAAAAGCTCTGGATCCTCCGCAAAGATATGGTAGCTGTAACTTTTGGGTCATAATGGCAGTGGAGAGAATCAGAGACAACCTTTCCAAATAGAGAAAATGTTGTTTGATGATTTGGCTTTCGTGCCTGACATTCATGCCTATGGAAATAGGGAATTAATATGTCCACCGATATTCAGAGTCCAGAGACTTTTAACTGAACTGGCCTTCAATACTACGCATACTCTAAAGGGAACCTTGTACTGATGTTTGATGCCAAATAGTGGCTCTGTTGCCTTCATGTCGTCTAGCAACAAGTGGTGCGGAGGCATTGAAGCAGAATGGTAAGAGCAGATGGGTCAACAATAATGAGGGTGCTTGTTGAAATAGTGAAATTAAAGATTGTCATTTAGAATCAAATTTGACTGAAAAAAAGAGTTGTAATAAAACTATATGGAAGAAAATCGAATAAATGAGAACTAAAGGTTAATAAGAAAATGCAAGATTCCCCATGCATAGTTTTAAGAAAAAAGCGTTGAATGTTATCCAATGGGAAATGCAAACGTTTAAAAAAACTGAGTGCTCTTTATGTAGCTTACAGGAACCTATGCACCTTCTGTGCCTGGCAAGTGATTATGCTCCTTTTAGTCTTGGTAGCTTCCCATCTGAATGGGGAAAGATTCAATTAAGACCAATGCTCCTCGTGGCTGCACTCTTCCCAACGTTGTGTTCCTTGTACTTTGAAGTGCCAGCTGGCATATTGATCCTTCCTGAGGTGTGAAGGGAGTGTGATTCCAGACAGAAATGTACATTTCATTGGCATGGACAACCAAATTTTTATACATCTAAAATCTGCCCCCAGAGTATTTGGTTAACAGGAATCAAATGAACCACATCTTCTTTCCTACCAGGATTACCTAACACCTTTGAATTTGAGGTTGCTAGCATTTTCAAACTAAGACAAATGAAAAGTCACATTATATAGAAGGAGATATGTCCTGCAACTAAGATAGTTAACTGTGCATTCTACAGTCATGGTCTAGGTATTGGAATGGTCAGTCGTGGGCTAGCTGTGTTCTGTGCTTAGCCGAAGTGTTTACTTGACAGCAAAAGCAAAACTGTGTGTGGGCATAGCAAAGAGGTGGATTTTCTAGGTCCTTCCCTCCGGGCTGCAGCGGTAGCGTCCAACGCGCAGGCGTTCCAGAGCTGGCTGTCCTACTGGGAGTTGCATTACATATGGCGCGTACAGCACTCGCTAGACAAGGTCTATTCCTACTACTCATCAGTCCACGATTTGCATGTTCGACTGGACAGAATGGTGGACACCCAGTCCCTCCTTCCACTTATTGTAAAATCAGTATATCTGGGGAGAACACACTCCGATCATAACCTCTTGTGGTTTCAGATTAGTTGGGAGGCAGACCGGCCCGCCGGCCCCACGTGGAGGTTGGAGCCTGTTGCACTGGAGGATGCGGAATTCCGCTCCTCACTAGGCACCGCCATTCTTGCTTACTTTGATGCCAATGAGGGGACTGCGAGCAATGCCATGGTTGAGTGGGATGCACACAAAGTAGCTATCAGGGGGCATTGCATGGGGGCCACGTGGAATATACGCAAAACGCTCTCCACCTCTCTGGTGCGTCTGGAAGCTGAGCTCCTACAATACGAACGGGAGGGGGAAGGCGCGGGTGGGCACTCGCGCAAGCTAGGAGACCTTCGCACCAGGCATGCGGCGCTCCTGGAGAGATTAAGTTGTCATAACTATGCAGCGCACATGGCTAGAACTCATGCCAGGGCGGATAGGGCGGGCCGACTATTGGCTTGGCTGATATAGCGGAGGGGCTTGGTGTCCCGATAGAAGCTCCTATGTACATCAAGGGGAGAGATGGTGTACACGCAGCGTGAAATTCACAGAGCCTTGACTGATCACTATACGCAGCTGTATAGGGCGCGGGGTATTGGCCCCAGGCATGTTTTGGAGGGGTTCCTTGACTCTATCCATTTAACTGTGGCCTCTGAGGAGCAGAGGGACTCACTTGTTGCACCCCTTACACTGGAAGAGGTCGGAGAGGCAATTCGGTCTATGGCAACAGGGAAGAACCCGGGGCCGGATGGCCTGCCTGCCGAATACTATAAAGCACACAGGAAAATCCTGACGCCATTACTCCACAAGGTGTACGCTACGGCGATAGAAGAGGGCTCGTTCCCCCCTCTTCGCGGGAGGCGATTTTGGTTTCCCTGTCTAAACCGGACAGAGACCCTACAGTCCTGGGCTCATATTGGCCGCTGACGATGCTCAAAGTGGACTATAAGGTCTTCGCTAAGATACTGGCGGAACGATTGGCGCTGGTGGTCCCTCATTTAATTCATACTGACCAAAACGGGTTTGTACCAGCGAGATCCATGTCCCTGAATCTCAGGAGTTACTACAGAGTGGCAGCTGAGGCCTCGAGGGAATGGCCTAGGGCAGGGTGCCTGATATTAGACCTAGAGAAGGCGTTCGATTGCCTGGAGTGGGGTTACCTGTCGACTGTCCTGAGGCGCTATGGGCTTGACTTTGAATTTCTGCAAATGGTTGATCTTTTGTACAAGAACCCCGTAGTCCACGTGCGCCTGGGTCCTTACATCTCGGAGGCGGTGCCGGTGGGCCGGGTCACCCGACAGGGATGTCCCCTGTCCCCGCTGCTGTTTGCGCTGGCTATCGAACCCCTGGCTGCGGCCATTTTGCAGACACTCGGCAATGGTATCCCGCTCAGAGATGCAGTCCATCAGGTATCGCTTTATGCAGACGATCTGCTGGTGTTCGTGAGGGATGTGGGATGCATACCAGACCAATTGGCCCAGCTGCTACACACGTTTGCAGATGTTTCGGGGCTCCGAGTAAATGCGGGTAAATCCTGCCTTTATGCATTCAGTGAAGGGTCTGCAGACCCGGGAATACACCTATAGGGCACACAAGTCCAATGGCAAGCGGACACCTTCCGGTATCTGGGGATTCAGATATACCGTCACCCGACCGACCTATTTGACGGGAATCTCGGAAGGGGCGGTTGCAGTACTCAGTTCTCAGATGCGCATTTGTGCCACGCTCCCGCTGACAACCAAGGGCAGAGTGGCCCTTGCCAAAATGGTCATGCTTCCCCGACTCCTTTACTACTTCGTCAACCTATCTCTGTTCATTTTTTTCCATGCTCAACAGGTTGTTGCAGGATTTTATCTGGGGCACCTACAGGCACAGGCTGGCATTAGTGAAACTCTTCCTCCCCACAGATAAAGGGGGGCTGGTTGCTCCCTGTTTTGAACACTACTAACTAGCTGCGCAGCTCCAATGGATTGCCTGCTGGTTAGCGGATAGAGGTAGGGAAGACACAGCTACGGCAATGCCGCCATACTCCCTAGCACATATAACCAGGCTTTTCCACCCGATAGCACCCATAGAGCGCCATACCCCGCTCCTGCTGGCGGTGGCATATGTGTTACCGAAGAGCCTTGCGCCTTACACGTGGCACGATTCCCTACGCGCCTGCAATACCATTGGAGGGCTCTCCTGGCGGTGAGGGGGTGCTCACATCCCACATGCTTACGGAGTGGCGGGAGGCTGATATCCAGACGCTTGGCGATCTCTATAGAGATGGGGCACTCATGGGGACGAGATGCCGGTGATGGAGGGTTCTTAATGCATCGTTCGCTGATAGCGAAACTGTCTGCCAGATGGGGGGACATGGCGACAGAGCTTGAACAACATATAACTATACAGTATCTCCATGTCATGGGAAGGGGCAAGCACTTGATTCGCTGGTTTTGCGGCATCGTTACGGGCGCATGTGGCAGCTAACTTGGGGCCCCTTAGAGGCAAGTGGGAGCTGGATCTGGGAAGGCCACTAACTGACAAAGAGTGGGAAAGGGCCCTTGAAAGCACGGTGCGCATCCCCAAAAACTTGCGATTCCGCCAGAATCAACTTTTCATTGTCCACAGGGCTTACCTTATGCCTGAGTTCATCAACAAGTACTTCTGTTGTACTGATGCGTTCTGCCCCAGATGCAATGAGATGGGGCGGGTTTCCTGCACACACTGTGGAGTTGTCCTGGGTTGGGCAATTATTGGAGCGCCATCAGCTAGCTGCAAAGCAGATGCACAAACCGCACTATACCCTTTGATTGGCCCGAGTACATTTTGCACCATTTCAGGAGACCCCCCCCCCCCCCCCAAAGACAAGGTGTCGTCCCGCTTTCCTGGACTTGGGACTGGTGGTGGCAAAGTGCCTCCTCAGGAGAAGGTGGAAGGCGCATGACCCGCCATGTGTACGGGCGTGGACTTCCTCCCTCCAGGCGTGGGCCCCGGTAGAGTGGACCGCCATATGTAGGGAGGAGACGCTGGGGCTTCGGAAGGAGCCCATAGCGGAACACTGGGAGCACATGCTTACTACACTGCAGCAGCTGTCTGGGGAGGGGGACACAGGTGGCACGGAGGAGACGGCGGCGCACATGGGGATGGGAGCATACCACAGGTCGTTCTCCTGCTGAGGTAATTCACTATGTACAGTTTTTGCTCCCACGAGGCATGAAGGCAACCATGCAAGCGCAGTCGAGGCCCGAGGGTGCGCAAATGCTCCTGGGGTGGGGGCGGGAGTGTTGACGGCCCGGGAGGAGGCAAGGAGAGAGAATGGGGGGGGGGGGGGGTGGGGTGGGGTGGAAGGAGGGTTGGAGTAATAATGTGGTTTTGCCGCTGCAGTTAAAGTTTTCTCTTTCTGTTTCATGAAACACATCATCTGTTTGCAAGCCCAAGCCGGAGGGTTTTCCCTTAATCACACGGTTGGGCAAGAATCCAGCGTGCTGGTTATCATGCACAGTCCCGGAGTATGCATTTGGACAAGAGCATAATGGTTCCACCAACTCTGGGCGAATAATCCATGTCTTACTTGTTGCACGCCTTGAACATTATACACTTAGCATACTATCTTGTTGTGCTCGTGCTTGTATGACTAATATGCCTATACCATCGTGCCTGCATTGAGGATGCCGCTACTGTGATATGTAACGTAACCTTTTAAAAATTCCAATAAAACAGATTTGACAAAAAAAAGAGGTGGATTTTCTTAGAGAAAAGACGACACACAGACTACCTCCATTTTGTTACTGCTCAACATGGCACTCAATCATTTTAGTATTCTAAGTGGGTGAATCTCATAGACACTTTTAGCCGCAGATTCCTTACCTTAGAATAATCCCCAGGTGTCAGATTGGATCTGGAAATGTTTTCATGAGCAGTACCCCTGTGCATCAGTAGGTGGTGTTATTCGGTTCCGCGTGTTATCGTCCGCACCAGAAGTGATGTGCGCAGTGCTTATATAAGTGCCACTGCAGCATGCTGACATCAGTTTTTTTTCTTTACCCGCCAGTTAGCGCAGATCTGGAGAAGAGCTACCCCCCCCCCCCCAGTCTTTTTTGACTGACTCTTTTATGACCTTTTGACAACTGATTTTTTTAGACTTTGTCTTTTGGTGGGGGCAAGGATGTCTACAAGGAAGGCTGATTTCAAGCCCTGTGGCACCTGTCACTGACAAATGTCTTTCTTTGGTGTCTTGAGTGTAACCATGGCACCAAGACCTGCATTGATTTTCGCGCCATGGACCCCAAAGCCTTGAGGGAGCGGTCTCTCAAGGTCCTTGCTGCTAGATATGTGAGCCACAATATTCTTGATTCCAGTCGATAGGAATGTCCTGGGATCTGTCACGGAGCTACTCCAAGCGCTCGTCGTCACATTCGAGGTCATCTGGGCGTTCAGGTAAGTCGCACAAACAGAAGAAGAGGAAGAAGAAGATCAAGAGGTCTTTGTCTTTGCCCCATTTGATGGGACATGGAAGCATCGGCATCAGAGGCCTAGCTCCATGGTTGAGTCTGCGCCTGGGCAGTGTCCGCACCTCCTAGAGTTTCTAGGAGCCATAGTGACCCCTACCCACCTACGTGAATTTTGGGGCCATGCACCTCATTTGTGGGCAGTCCGTACCTGCTGGAGAGCCTTTGGACCCTGCGGACTCAGTAGGGGCCCCTACTGGTTTCCCACTGGCAGGTTCTCCATAGGCGCCAGTTTGACCCCTTTGATGAATCGAGAGTGACATAGGTAGCGCCACCTCGACCTTTGCTGACTCCACTGCCGACATCCCTGGCACCGGCACGGTGCCTATACTCATTCCTGACTCCGACACAGAGCTGGCTGGGCGTCAACTAGGCGCAGACCACCCAGGCTGCAGCCTTTGCCCTATTCCTTTGGTGATTATTGGGAGAGACCACTGGAACCTGATGAATACCAGTCCCTAGATGTCAACGAGGACACCTGGTGTGAGAAAGTGGCAGACATCAGTGGATTAGGTATATCCCTAGATACTGGCTTAATTTCTCCTCCTACAGTGGTTATGGAGGAGAGAGCCTTATTTGCTATGGTGGTGAGAAGGGCGGCTGAGGTCCTAGACCATCTGCTGCATACTGTGGCTGTAAAGACTAATGTCTTGACGGATGTGCTTCAGACATAAGTCACTCTATCCAAACTGCTTCTCCCGTTTAACAAAGTCCTCATGGACATCCTATTTGGGGCCCGGTCCAAGCCCTGGACTGGAGCTCCTTTGAATAGGGTGACTGCCTGCCACCATCGCGGCAGACCTCATGCACTCACTCTTAACCTACCAAAGTCACACCTGATCCCTTCTCTGATGCACCCTTTCATCAAAGCTGTTCAGGACACAGTGCAGTTTCTGGCTTATCCTTTCGAGTGGCAAGCCCAGGATATTAAGGCTATGACACTGATGTCTCAGCCTCCCTCCTGAATTTCGGTAAAACCTTCTTTGAGCATGCTGGGCTGGTAAAGCATGCCAACTGGAATATGCATGCTCTGCAGAGGGACCTGAAGTTCCAGTGGGCGAAGCATCAGGAGAATCTCTCTGACATGGTCCAGATCTTGGACAGCACTGCAAAAGATCTGCAGTGATAGCTTACAAACTGTAATTAAGTCAGCGGCAGATCCGACGGTAGTGACAAACATGCCACTCCTGGGCTGAGGCGTAGAGATTAGAGAACACTGTGAAATACAGACTCCCCACAACCTGTTGGACCTCTGAGCGATCTGGTTGGCATTAAAAGCCTTTCTACCCTCCAACTAGGGCAGGCTGGTGCAGGTGTTCACGGAAAACACCACTGATATGTGGTACTGAAACAGGCTGGGGTGGGGTCTTGCACCCTCTGTCAAGAGGCCTGTGTCCCTGGACATGGCAGGAACATCAGGAAATTTCCCTAATGGTTCAACACCTGGCAGGTTCTCTGAACGCCAGAGGGGATGAACTCAGCTGAAGATTCCTAGCGAATCACGAGTGGCGTCTCCAACCGGAGATGGTGCAAGGTCTCTTTCAGCAGTGCGGAGAGCCCTGGTTAGATCTGTTCGCCACTGCCAAGAATGTGCAATGTCAGAAGTTGTGTGCATGGGAGTTTTCAAGGATGTTCTTGCTTGGAGATTCTTTTCATCTCGAGTGGAGCTCCGGCCTCCTGTACTCCTCTCTGCCAATATCACTTCTTCCCAAAGTTCTACAGAAGATCAGGAACAACCAGGCCCAATACATCCTTGTGGCTGCAGATTGGATTAAGAGAGTCTGGTATCGTGAGCTGTTGAGCATGTCCATCGGTACTCTTATCAGGTTACCCCTTAGAAGGATCTGCCGTTGTGGCAGCAGGTAAGGGTTTTTCACCCAAACCTGTCATTGCTGCACTTTCATGCATAGAAATTGAGCAGCAAGAGTTGGCAGCTTTTTAACTTCGCCTGAAGTCTGTAATGTCATTTTGGCAGCTCTGCGTTCCTCCACCAAGACTGTATACACCTGCCGTTGGAGCAAGTTTGTGGCATGATGTACAGACAAGCAGGTTGACCCTTTATCTGTACCCTTTTCCCAAGTTCTTTTGTTTAGCCTTACTTTGTCCCTGCAGGGCTCTGCAATGGGTACGCTAAAGGGTTATTTATCTGCTATCTCAGCTTTCTGCGGCTGCCAGATTAGCTCTCCCTTTTAACCCCTTCACTGCGGCGGCTATTCCGCCGCAGTGCTAAGGGGGTGGGGGGGCCGCGCGGCGGTCCTGTGCTCGTGACGGAACCGCTCCGTCACGGCACGCGGGTGAGCTGTGCTTGTGACGGAACGGTTCCGGCACGGCCCCGCCCGCGCTAGAGAACTTTAGCGCAGGCGCGGAATTCGCGCCGCGCAGGCGCGGCGAGAGGGCCGTGACGGAACCGTTCCGTCACCAGCACAGCCCACCCGAGGCTCGTGACGGAACGGTTCTGTCACGAGCATGGGAGGGGTTAAAATCCCATATTGTAAATAGGTTCCTTAGAGGCCTTCAGCACATTTCCTCCAATTCCCTTCCTTATGTCTCAATAGGACTTCAATTTGGTTTTTAATTTTCTAATGTGTGCTCCCTTTGAACAACTTCATAACTGCCCTCTTAGGCTCATCACCATCAAGATGGCCTTTCTGGTGGCAATTATATCTGCCCGGAGGGTCAGTGGACTGCTGGGCTGTCATCTCAACCTTCATATATTTCTTTTTACCCAGACACACTGGTCCCTAAGACTGAAGCATCCTTCTTGCCGAAGGTAGTCAACTCTGTTCCACGTAAATCTGTCCATCACCTTCCCTACTTTTTACGCTCTGCCTCATCCCTCTAAGGAAGAGGAGAGACTCCCCTGGCTGGGCCCAAAAAAAGCATTGTCTTTCTACCTTGATTGCACGCAACAGTTCTAGGTGGACAATCAACACTTCGTGGGGTATGTCGGAGCCAAGAAAGGAAAGGCTGCGCAGAAACGAACAGTCTCCCAACAGATTGTGTTGTTTATCAAGATCTGCTATGCTTTGATGAATAAGCTACCCCCAGAGAGCTTGTGTGCTCATTCCTTCCGAGCAAAGTCTGAAACCACTGCTTTAGCTCGTGGAGTATTGGTCCTAGACACCTGTCAACCTGAAATGTGGGCTTTGTTGCACACGTTCACCAAGCACTACTACCTGGACAGTAGGGCCAGTCGGGATGGGAATTTTTCCTGTTCGGTCTTGCAGGACTTTCTCGTCTAAATTGGGTTTGCAGACCTACCTCAGGGAGGTATTGCTTGGGTATCTATTGTTAGGTAAGAAGTCTGCAGCTAGAAATCTCTATCAGATGAACAAATTACTTACCCTTGGTAACTCCTTATCTAGTGGAGACTCTGCCTAGCCGTAGATTCCTTAATTCACCCACCCATCTTCCCCGCTCTGCGAACCGATTTTTAGGTATAGGGCTATTCCCTTTTCAAGGCCCTGGTTTCACACACTAGTGGTCAGTGTTCGTCGTGGGTCTTCGCTCCTGGCGTGTAAAATCATGAAAAGAAACTGACGTCACCACACTGGGTGGCACTTATATAGGCACCAGGCACTTCACTTCTGGGGCGAATGACGCCATGAGGAGGCATATGGCTCACCCACCAGCGTGCAGGGGTATTGCTCATGAAAACAATTCCGAATCCAATGTGACGCATGGCGATTTTTGTAAAGTAAGGAATCTGCAGCTAGATAGTCTCTACCAGATAAGGCGTTACCGAAGTTAATTAACTTGTTCTTCAGAGACTAAGGCATCCTTTCACAGGACTGTAATGTAGAATACTTCCAGGGTCATGGCATTTGGTACTTGGTGATGACTGCTGTGTTTGCTTGGTTGTTGCAGTCTCAGACGTGTTATTTCAGGCATTTCTTTTTAGTATTTGAGAAAAACGTCTTCATGAGTTCCGTGAAGCAAAAATTGCACCCAATATAAACTATTATGGAGGGAAATTCTCCCCCGCCCCCTTATATTTTATCTAGCTAGTTAAGCCTTTCATTGTTACCATGGGCATATGAGGCTGGGCATTAAGAACTATTAACATGAAGTACTTTTACTACTTCAATAGCGTTTGCTAACTTTGTTGACTTTGAGTATTTTTTAGTTTCATCACTTGCTTTCCCTGTGCCAAAATTGTAGGTTTCTGTTTTTCATTTCAAAATCTATTTTTATTCATCAAACACACTCTATAAACCTACTTTGTAGGATAAAATGAATTAAATGACCACACTTTAAAGCTGTTATCTAGGAATATTGACTAGCATCACAATAAACCTATTTTTGTATAAAAGTTTAAAATACTTTCAGCTGGGCTTTTTTAAAAAGTTCTATTTACGCAGGTTTCCAATAACTTATTTTTTTAACAATAGACATCCACCAACTGGAACAGAAAACACCATGAAACCTATATGCTGTAATCATTATCTGAACACATCTGATTAAAGAAGTTGCATATTTTTTGCATAGCCCATCACTCCAAAACCCTGATTGAGAAGTCTCTAGGTTAGATCATACAGCATGAATAGTATACCTAGGCATCGCAGGTGGTCTTTGAATGCAGCCAACTTGCCGTACTGGCCCATATACCAGTAGGAGACTGACTTGCCTGGCAAACCTCAGTCTCCATGTGGTACACTGGCCAGACATGTGGATAAGGGAGACCAAATGTTCTTTGGCCTGGTTGACATGGGCTGTAGTAATGCACATATCTTGGCGTGGTGATTATATATACTTATATATGAGCTAGTCCTTCACAACTGATAGATGGTTTCTCATCCAGATCAAGGCCACCCTTGGTTTTTCCAGCACAAGAGCCATTGTCATCAGTCTCCTGATCCATCGGGGATCACACACACCAACAAAGCCGTAGTTGGTGATGAACTATTTGCATAGTCAACTGTTTCAGACAACCATCTGAACTCCTGCTCCCAAAACCCCAGGCAAGGTACATTATCTCTGAATTTTCGGTGCGATATTTATCACAACCTGGCCTCACTGAGGCATCATACTGTTTTAAAACTGGTACAAGTACTTAAAATGAAGCTGGTTGTCTCTGCTGTTAATAGAGACATTTGGCGTTTGTATGCACCAGTGTTCTCTTATTTTCTCCCTTACATCAACCCAATATCCTACTAGCATTATTCTCCGCAGCTCTAGCAGACATCAACAAGCTATACAATCTCAAGAGGTAGTTCCTTTTGTCAGACATACAAATGAGTTGGATCAGAGGTACACATTCCTCAGGCTTATTTGGAAACTTATGGTATGCCTCTTTTTCAGTGCATTTCAATCTAAAGTGTTTAATTATGCTTAGTTCGCATCTACCCTGTTTTCTGTGTAATGTGACAGGAATAGAACGTTTTCCTCTGTAACTGCCCCACCTCCTTTAAGACGGCTTTAGCTAATTACTTTTTTCTGCTTTCCAGGGAGACTTGGGTTGTTCGCCAAAGGAAGTGCTGGGCAATACAGCCATAACTGCTCTGTCATCTGGCCCAGCATACAACAAGCCCATCTCGTGGCACCCACTGGCTCAATAAATGTGGTTGGCAGTCACCCTGTTGCGGCCAATATAGTCTGCAGTATATAGTATAAGACATGTTCTATTTAACAATCAAATTTGAGAAGATAATAGAACAATATGGCAAAATGGGCTTGAGAGGCATAGAATAAGCCTCCTTATCTGGAACTGCTAGCCCTTCCCTGTCATAAAGAAAGGTCAGATATTACCCATGTGACCTGGGCTGCTTTCTTTTCAACAGTCATATTAGGGGCCTTCTTAACATTTCAAAGACCTTCATGGGTAAAGGAATCTTCTCACCTACCGAATTATCAGACCTCAATTAGCAATGATGTTTTTTGGGGGGGGGGGGGGTATTTACAAAGTGGGGGATGTAGTCTGCATACAGCAAGATGTGAACTCTGCCACCGAGATAATGTCAAGCCATGGTGACTATGATGTTCCTGAAACGTGAATGCCAGTAGCTCTTATGCTTCGTCAAAATGCAGCCGAAACAGTTATGTCACTCTCTGTTCCACAATCCCATCTGATACCGGGCTATTAATGAGGACCCTGCAACTGGCTTGGTGTACAGCAGAGTTATACATTTAAGATGATATTCCTTTACTCAAATTCTCCTGAATCTAGCCATCAGACATAGCACTTCAAGCTAATTAAGGAATTGGAACTGTGGCAAGGCAACATGGACCCTGCAAATGTAATGTCTTGTGGTATGGTAAGGGGTGAACACACACTGGTTGGGGTGGACTAGCGAGGACACCAACCTCCTGACAAGGACATCAGCAAAAATCGTAATTTCGGTGCTTATTAGTGAAAATGGATGGTATGAGGGACAACACTCTTGCTGCCCTCCGGGTTTTGGAATAACTACAATTGATGGGCTAGGCTAGGCGGAAGGTTCCTATTGTGCACCTATTCTTGATATATATTTAATATGTGCGGGAAAAGGAGTGATTTGAATTTCTTATAGTATTCTTATGGTATTCAAAAGGGAAGCCATTGATAACCAGCATCTCACCAGATTGCATATGCGCAATTACGTCTGCAGTTTCCTCTTCTGAAATGAGGCAGTCGAGGGAGACAGTCTCCTGCACACTTAGAGTGGCAAGCAGGGGATCATTGATGAGAGGCAAGGACATTTTGCACTCCAAAAGCTCTTGTTTCGCATATAACAATTGGTAGGAGGAGACAAAGGGGGCTACTACATCTATAGCAGATCAGGCCCTCCATCCCTCAGGAAGGAGAATGCTTGGGAGCACGCTAGGTCCTGTGTCTCTCGTTGCCAACCAGTAGAACAGTTACCCAGAATTATCCCCCATTTCACAGACACTCCTATTGAAAACCATCCATGTTTGTTTGTCCTCCTCCATGTAATATTGCCACAGGGACTCTGTAGCTGAATCATGCTGGCATTAAAAGTTGCTTCCTCGGGGGAGGAGCCAAGCTCGCAACCGTGATGGCCGCACTGTAGCTCGGCTCCGTCAACCTTCCTGCCTGAAACGCATATCCTGTACCTCATCCTGCCCCGAGGAGACACATTCGACAAAATATGGGAAGGTGAAACACTGCTCGCACTCACCGTTTGTCCCGGGGGCTCCTGGGTGCCGCGGATCTTGAGTTGTGCCCTTGTTTGTTCCGGAGCCTCCGTGGCGTGCAGGCCGGGGACTCGCCTGTGACGGTCGGCCGGAGCGGGGTGTCGACGCCGGCCCCCGGTGGGGGAGAGGGGTCGGCTGAAGAGGCCATTGTGCGGTTGTACCGGTGGCGACTGACCGGGCCCGGTCTGGTGGTCCGGGGGCTTTGTTGCAGGGCGCGGCCCGCCTCGGACGGGGGCAGACCGCACAGGAGGCTTGTCCCCCCTTTGTTGTCCTGTCCGGCCATCTTGAAGCCCTTCGCCCGGAATCGGCGGGCGGCGCCCGTGAGACGGTGGTGCCGGCGACCCCTTGTTTTTTGGCGGCCCATCTTTCTGCACCAAGATTGCCATTACCGGGGCTCGACGGGACTCCGTTGGGCCTTATTCGACGGCCCGGTCCGGGGGTTGAGGAGCGGAGCGTCCCTGCTGCACTGACAAAATGGCGGCTGGCGCCCAGGGTCTCGGACCTGTTTGGGGCGGCGAATCTGGTCTGTCGAAATGCACGATGGCTGAAGCCTGTGGGAGTGAGCCCACGATTGGCGATGTCTTCGCTGCCCTATGTTCTTGGCGTGCGGCCATGGCTTTTGACGCAGCTGTGCAAGATAGCGGTTCTGCCGCCATGCCTGTTGGGCCGTCCCCCATGAATGCGGCCCGACTGAAGGAGTGTGCTGCTTTGCCTCACCCGGCTGTTACAGAGAGTGCTGCCACCGTTCATCTGGGAGAAGGTATGTCTGCTACCCCGAACCTCCAGGAAGTTTTGCTTGTGGCGCACATGGGTGAGGGCCCCACCTCGGGGCCCGTCCAGGTCAGTCTGGCTGGGGAGCTCGGCGGCTGTTTGACTCGAACTGCTTTGGTGGGGTCCCACGGCTGCCCCGTGGGGGATACCTCGCCCCTTTGGACAGCGGGATCGCACCCAGACTGTTTGCTGCTCCTGATGTTGCTCTTTGACAGTTTGGTCTGCTGCCGCCATTGTTTGCATTGCTGCTCGAGACTGGGATCCCCTGTTTTGCACCCTTGGCCTGCCTTGTTCCGATCCTGTGTACACTCCATGCCGAACTGCTTGCTGTATTCTACTTTATTGTGCACTAAAGTCATGATCAGGAGAGGACAGGGGTGAGACAGAATTGCCTCGGTGGACTGCCAATTAATGTATGGAGATGAGGACTGCTCGCAACTGTAACAATATGACCGATTCCTCTTCATGTTCCTGATATTTGAGGTTGTGTCGATCTTGTTTCGATGTGGGTTTCAGCTGTGTTAAGGCGGGGGTGGGAGCTGAATGTTCGATTGCAGATCTCCTCTCCCACTGGTTTTCTTTCCCCCCTTCCTTCCTCTTTTTGTCTGTTGTGTTCTTTCCTCACTTTCTGATTCTTCTATATTTCGGGTTCTACTAAGGGCGACAGGCACGCTGCTGGGGGGGTAGGCCGTGGCCTTCTGCAGGGGTGCAGGGTGGTGTGGGAGGGATGGGGTCTGTATATTGTTCGTTTTTTCTTAGTTCTATGGCTCTTTTGTATCCCTTCATCGGGACGCTGTGTTTGCGCGCGTCCTCCATGGAGTGTTAGCTGGAAGTGTAGGGTATGACTTCCTCACGTCAATGATAATGATAGCACATGTACCATGTCTTACTCGCCTCGACCCCGATTGTGGGTCTCTAGTCCTGTGTGCTTTACTCGCCATGGGACGCGTACTGCGGCGCTGCGTTCTTTCTTTCCTGTTTTTAATATTCCTTTTTCTACCCTTCCCCTCTTTTTCCCTTTATTTGGGTTAGTATAGTGGATGGCTATCTTTGCGTTGCTGTTCTGATTCCTTTGATTTGTACCAGCACACATTCAGGTGGTGACGGGTGGATGGTGGGCAGCGGTGGGAACTGATTTGAAACAGTGCGACTATACGTTGACTTTGCCAATTGCTGCTATTACTTCCGCTTCTCACTGCTCCTTTGTATTGATGCTTTACCAACTGCCCGCCATAGGAATTCAGACGTCAAAAGTTGCAACTGATCCTGCTATACTTCCTATTATATTATAAAATTAACCTTCTTTAATCCTGTTCCTAGCGGTTATACCCGGCCTTTTAATGTTGACTGCTTGTTTATATACTGCTGAGAAACTGCTGGGGAATTTCAACGCTGACTTCGTGCGCTCATAATGTGTCGTGGCCGGCCTGATTGGTTGTAGGCCCGTATTTGTATGCTTCTACTTGCACAATAAAGGTTTAAAAAAAAAAAGTTGCTTCCTCCACCTGCCTGGAGTGAAGCATTGACATTCCAGTTGGGGCGCCTGGGCATCAAGGTCTGTATTGGCTTGTTCCCTGTCCTTTCTCTCAGGAAGGCCTCGGCTGTGCTGCAGATAGACGCTTTAACTGCCAACCAAAATTTGCCCAGTGAGCGCACCAAATCTAAATGATGTGTGTAGTATGATTTCAGTTCTTTCTGCAAAAAAACAAGCAACCTGGGCAACCGGACATTCTACACATGGGACATTCACCTTCCTTTGGACAACACTCATTTCCAGGGGCGAGTAGTCAAATATACCTTGTGGGAGAATACGGGGACCTATACTCCATGGTATATTAATGGGAGGATTAAAGAAGTAGTTGATTCTGGCGTGGATTCATGCTACACAATACATGTGAGGCCTTTGGGGAAAGCGTAATCCACCAGGGCCATAGTTCTGTGCAGCTCAGATGCACTTGGACCCGTTGTTGCCGACTGAACTCCATAACCACGTAGAAGTATCCCCTAAAAATAGCCAGTCCCCGTCAAGAGCAGCCTAAGGTCATCCAACGTTTTCATGGCCAACAATGGCAGTACTTAAGCTGTGACCACCAGATGTTAATTTTTCTGTGGTACCATGATGGAGTTTGTTTTTCTCCAAGCTGTAGAACTCTTACCTGCATTCTTTTCTATGTAATCCTGTAATAGAATGTTGAGTTGTGTAGGAAACTGGATTATTATTTGGGGTGGGTGCCCACCTTTCAAGTGTGCTTCCTGTGTCATATGTTTACCCAGCAGACCTGTCAAGCAGGATCTTGCACTGTAATGTCAAAAAGGATGTGCACAGATCCACACCCTTTTTTAGATCAAATTTATTTTTATTTTCCTGAAAACAAGACATTGCGATATTAGGACAATCACAACCAGAAACGCTTCTTTCGCCCCATGTGTCGAACCCAGCGTCAGAAATCTGATCCCTGGGGATAAATGCCATGTGTCCATGTATGCTGGCGAGGGTAATACCCATCACAATGATGCACAGTAAAGCTCCTGTAACCAACCCCCCCTCGAGGTTCACCCTAACCCCAACTGCCCCCCCCCCTTGAACGTCCCCCCTCCCCCCTGCCCACCCCCTCCGGTGTGTTCCGCTGTGTAGTCACTTGGAATCCAACTGGACCCCTATCATGTCTTCTGATCCTTGTCTCTCGGAGCTTTATGAAACTCATCTACCAATCTGAGGACTTTGAGATATTTTGGGCATGTAAGCTCATGGAATTCATGGGATAGCAGAGAGACCAACGGTGACCATGTTTCTCGAAAAGTGTTTGATGTTTGTGTAAGAGAGGTTTGTATGCGCTCCATCCTCATTATATACCATAGCGGATGGAGCCATCCCGTGTGTGTGGGTTTCCGTGAAGTGCCCCAAAGTGAGAGGATGTGTTGTGTCGCTACCCCCATCGCCAGCCCCATTTGTTTTCCCCGTATTGACTTGAGTGGGAAGGTGAGTTTATTGGGCAGGCCTAGGATCGCGTACGCGGGGAAGCGGGGAATCTCTGTCTCGAAATATAGGTCTATATCCCGGAGTACCTCCTCCCAGTATTCCTTTACCCCTGGGCATTCCCATAGCAGGTGAAGTATGGTCCCTGTGTGCCCGCATCCCCTCCAGCATAAGGGATCTCGGCTAGGGTTACTCTGGTGCAACCTCTCCGGGGTCAAGTGCCAATAATAGGCCACCTTGACGCCGATTCCCGACTGGCCATGTTGCGTGCCGTGTGGTGCGCCCGGTAGAAGATGTACTGCCATTCCTTATCCGAAAGCGTGCGCCCCAGCCCTCGCTCCCAACGTTTCTGCCCAGCAGGTCTAGTCACTGGTGGGGGGTCAGCAGCTTATACAGCTCCGTAATCGTCCGTTTGTCTGTGTATTTGGTTAAGAGCCACTTCTCGTATGGCCTGAGAAAGCGGCCCACATGCGGGATTGTATCTTTGTGAGTAAGCCAGTGCCGTAACTGAAAATATTGGAAGTTTTGCTGCTTATCTATGGCATACCCCTCCTTTATAGCGTCCAGTGTCATAAAGCCCGGCCGATTGACACTCGGTCTGTCGCCGTTGCGGAAAGGAGCCCGGAACCATCCCAAGCGGGAACGCTGGATTGTCGAGCAGGGGCGTCATGGGTGACGGAAAAGATGTAAGGTCTCTGTATACTGCCACCGCGTCCCACACCTGGAGGAGCGTTCTGGTGATGGGAGACTTTTTAATGTATACCGGTCTGTCTGGGCGCGCAAGGAATGGGATTCTCCACAGCGGCATTCCCGCCATCGCCCTGTCCTCAAACAGCCAATGCTTCTCCGAGGTCGGCCTGGACCATTCCAAGAGATATCGTAGCTGTGCTGCCTGGAAGTATCGCTGCAGGTCAGGTACTCCTAGCCCTCCCTCCGCTGGAACCCGCGCGATCAGGTCGCGCCGCATCCTAGGACATTTACCGGCCCAAATGTATTGCTGAACATGGTCTTGTAGTTTTTTAAGCATACCTAACGGAGGGGTGACCGGGATGGTCTGGAACAGGTATAGCACTTTTGGCAGTAAGGACATTTTAACAGCGGCCACCCGGCCCAGCCAGGAAAGCGGCTGTTGTCGCCATCTCAGAATATCCCCTCGGATGCGCGCGAGAAGCTTGGTGTAGTTTAGTTCAACAGTCTGGGCTGTTGTGGGCGTCACGTCAATCCCCAGCTATGGTAGCTCCATTTGCGTGGACAGCCCTCCCAGTTGGAGCGAGCCTCTGTTGGCCTGGCGGGTGTTACTCCCCAGAGGAAGGATCACTGATTTCCCGACGTTCATTTTAAAGCCTGATACCTTCCCGAACCGCTCCATTTCCTCCAGAAATGCTGGTATCGAGACCCTTGGGTTGTCTACAGCGACTGGCTGATGTTGTCCGCGGATGTTGTCCGCGTACAAGCTTATAGTTTGTTCTGTGCCCTCAAATGTAATGCCCTTGATGGCCTGGTTGTCCCGCACATGTTTGGCGAAAGCTTCGATATAGAGGGCGAATAGCAGCGGCGAGAGCGGGCAGCCCTGCCTCGTGCCTCGTCGGATGTCAAACGGTTTGGAGCTTGTCCCGTTCACCTTGATCGTTGCTTGGGGCGACGCGTAGCAACTCGCCACCCAAGCCCTGAATCTGGCACCCATGCCAAATCTCGCCATCGTCCTGTTTAGGTGGATCCAGTCCACTCTGTCAAACGCTTTTTCGGCGTCGACTGATAGAAGGGCCGCGTCCGTAGCGTTATAGTGTGCTTTATCAATCACGTGCATCAGGCGCTAGGTGTTGTCCGCACATTGGCGGGAGGGTATAAAGCCCGCTTGATCCGGTTCTATTATACCCGGAAGACAAGGGCCCAGTCTCGTGGCTAGAATCCCCGTAAAGAGCTTTAAGTCGAGGTTGAGGAGCGAGATCGGCCGGTAGGCCGTGCACTGGGACGCGTCTTTGCCCGGTTTAGGCAGGACTATGTCTGCCTCCAGCATTTCTTGGGGGATCGATCCCTGGCCTCAAAAAGAGTTGAATAGGTTCGTCAGTATGGGAGCTAGGAGGGGGCAGAAAGATTTATAAAAGCCCGCGGAAAACCCATCCGGGCCCGGCGCCTTAAGCGGTTTGAGACGTGCGATAGCCGAAATCACTTCTTCCAATCGTATGGGGGTATCCAGAGCCGTGGCGTTCACCTCATTAAGGGCTGTTACATTAGCTTCTTCTAGGTACGCAGTCCCTGCCTCAGCATCGGAGGCCGGGTCAGCCTTGTAGAGTGTGGCATAAAATGCCCTGAACGCCTCTCCAATGTGGTCGTCCTCTCGGAGTTCCCTACCACCGTCCTCGTGAATGACTGGGATCTTAGACCGGACAATTTTCGCTTTTGAGTTTACTGGCCAGCAGGCGGCCTGTCTTATCCCCCCCCCACGTAGTACGTGTGCTTGAGGCGCAGTGCTGCGTATTCCGCCCGATCTAGACCGAGGCTCGCAAGCTGTGCTCTGGCTGCCTTCAACTTGCGCCAAATCCTAGGGGCCCCCGTCCGGCTGTGCACCCTCTCCAGCACCTGTGCTGCCAGCTCCAGGCGTCGTTCCTTTTGTTCCCTATTGTAGGCAGCCAAGATCGCTATTAGCTCCCCTCTGATGACCGCCTTGAGTGCCCCCCAGACTGCTGTCGTGGCCACATCCCCCTGTCGTTCTGGCTTAGATAATCCGCTATGCTCTGGGAAAGTTGTTGTGTGACCCCCTTGCGGGAGAGCATATTCTCCCTGAGACGCCATTTACCCTTATGTGACTGCATACGTGGGACCTGCAGGCGAAGCACTACCGCGTCGTGGTCCAACAGGGCCGCTGGGGCAACCTCCAGATCCTGTACCATGTGGGCCAGCTCAGTGGAACCGAGAAAGTGGTCTATTCTGGCATATGTACGGTGTACGTGTGAGTAGAAGGTGTACCCCGGGGCTGTGGGATGGACCTCCCTCCATGTGTCTAGGAACCCCCTGCCAGTGAGCCAGCGCTTCCCCTCAGTAGAGAGAGCTCCGGAATCGCCAAACCTCCGCCCCGACCTATCCCTTTCGTTATCCATAACCAGGTTTATGTCCCCGCCTATCAGTGTGTGCCTCGAGTCTGTGCTCATGACCTCCGATAGTGCTCCCTTAAGGAATGTCTCCTGGTTGGTGTTGGGAGCGTAAACGGACCCCACCGTGATCAACGCGTTCCCAATAAAGACAGTATGGGCTAGTAGTCTGCCTTTGATATCTGCCACTTTGTCCCCCACCCGGCCTTTGAAGTGGCTAGCGAAAAGAAGGGCTACCCCTGCTCTCTTCTCTGTGGTGGAGGAGTAAAACTGAGTGGGGAAAGCCCTGGACTTCATGCGATGCCAGTCTTTGGCCAGCAAGTGCGTCTCCTGGAGAAGGCATATGGCCTCCCTGGAGTTCTCCCGATAGGAGAGTACTGCCCTTCTCTTAATCGGGTTATTGAGCCCTTTAACATTTAAGGTGAGAACCTGAATAGACTCATCAGCCATGGGGAGGTACGTACCCTGTCTCTCTCTTCTGCTGTCCTGGTCCATAGCCACCCCAAACTCCCGCTCTCGCCGCCTTAATGACTTGAACACACCGGAGCCCTCCCCCAATCACCTTCTCCACCCTTCCCCGCCCCCCCACCCCTTACCCCAACCCCAACTGAACTCTGGAACATTGTCCCAGGCCTGATGTAGGCGCAGTCCAGGCCCGTGGTAAAGTCTCAAAGGAGGGAGAACAGTGGCAATGGCAGCTCCGAAGCCCCCCATCCCGCCCCCCCACATGTAGAAAAATCAGAGTGCAACCGCACCCCCATCTGAGACCCCTCACTGATCCTCAATCGTGTCCTTGGAGACCTCTTTTATCGCCGCTGCGTGCTCCTGCGCTATTGTCTCGGGGTCTGGTTTAAGTCCCTTCTTGGGCAGACGTTTGCGTACGACCGTCTGCCAGCCATCCCTTGTCCTTTGTGGGGACCTCGGCTGAGAAGACTGTGTGCCATGACTTTCTTCCGTGTCGCCATTCTCAGCAGTGATGCCCAGCAGGTCGCATGTCTCCCGAAGGGATCTCCGCTGGTATAAGGCTCCTTTCCATTTGAAGATGAGTCTGAATGGATGCCCCCAGGAGTATGGGGTGCCATTATCGCGCAGGAAGGAGGTGACCACTTTGAAGGCTTTCCTTTTTTGCAGCGTAATCGCAGACAGATCCTGGAACAGTTCGACCTTATAACCCTGGAAATGTAGGGGTTGCTTTTGGCGCGCCACTTTCAGGATGCGCTCCTTGAGGGGGTACTCGGGCAAAAAGGCTAGGATGTCTGGTGGTGGAGCAGGTGCTCGGCGTGCTAGGCCCACTCTGTGGGCTCTGTCTATTCGGATCTCAAAATCCACCGGTTCCCCCAGGATGTCCCGAAACAAAGACTGCAGGTAGGCCGTGACATTGCTCCCCTCTGATTTGGATGGCACCCCTCTGACCCGTATGTTGTTGCGCCGAGAGCGGTTCTCGAGATCTTCCGTGTGGGTCTGCAGGTCTGTTTGTTGCTGGTGAAGTCTGGTAATCTCCTGCTGCAGTTGGTCTACTTCTTCGCACCGAGCGTCTCCAGAGTTCTCAATCCCTGCAACTCGCTCCCAAAGTTCATCCACGTCTCGGCGCAGCTCCCTATATTCCCCCTCCATGTCTTATTTGAGAGTCTGTAAATCTTCTCTAAGGGAGTTGAAAAGGGATTCTAGGAAGGATTTCGTGATAGGGGCCTCCTCCTCGTCTCGGGCCCTCTCCTTCAGTTGGGCCACAGTGGTCGGCTTGTCGGGGCTTTTCTCTCCTTTAGTCCCCCCTTTAGCCAGCATTTTGGGGATGGTGCGGCCTCCTCTGCGGTTTGAGTTTGCCATGGCGCTCCCTGTTGTGACCCGGTGGGGCTCTTCGTGTTGATGCCCCTCTTCGGCGGCCGTGTG
The DNA here is from genome assembly GCF_964263255.1 of Lissotriton vulgaris. Taxonomy (NCBI): domain Eukaryota; kingdom Metazoa; phylum Chordata; class Amphibia; order Caudata; family Salamandridae; genus Lissotriton; species Lissotriton vulgaris. The sequence continues at coordinate 929,854,485 of NC_141694.1, forward strand.
GTCAGGAGCGGGTCTGCGTGGGAAGCTGTGTGCGCGTGTGGGGGGGGGGGTGCCGGCGCCCCCGTGCCCGCTAGGTCTTCGGTGCAGGCGGGAACTCCAATGAGGTGCGGCCGCGTCCTTGGCCCGCCAACGCTGAACAGCAGGTGCCTAGCCGGCGGGCCTGCCGCGATGTATGGCGCCCCCCCCAGTCAGAGGACCTGCGGCTGAGTGGTCCGGTCGCCTCCCGGGCCGGCCCTTCTCGTTGCTCAGCCGGCAACTATGTCTGCTCCACTTGTCTGTGGCCTTTTCGCAACTTCGGTTGCCCCCGGGGGTTCGACAGGTGCCCCCCGATCCCACACCTCGATTTTGGGCCCTGCGCCCCTCGGCCACAAGGACTGTCCTGGAGACTCTGTGTCGGCCTCTGAATGCTGCCCTCCGTCGACCCGGGTGGGTTTGTGTGGACGAGCGGTCTCCGCCATGTGTGGCCAGGCCTCTAGCCGATTGCCGCCCCCCGATCTGTAGCTGTGGTGCGACACCTCTCTCCCTCGCACCTCCTAGACTCTCGCCGGGGGCTCGGTGAGTGCCCCCTTAAGCCGCTCTCTCCCCGCCTGAGTGGGCCTCAGTTCTCTTGTGGGAGCTGCAGGGCCCCAGATCCGCCCCGGAGCGCTGCCGTCTGACTCGTGGCTGCAATTGCTAGGCCTCGTCGGGCCTCTCACCGGGGGCTCGAATATCCGCCCCCCCCGAGCTCCTGCCCCGGACACCCCAGGGGTCCGCTCCTCACCTGCGCTTGGGTGCTCGTTCGTCCCTGCCGGCCTCCATGGATCTCCGGACCAGCCCGGCACAGGCCCAGACCGGGGCGTCGATTTATGCCTCAGGCCGGCCGGCGCTGCCGCTCTATCCCCGGGGTTCAGCCCGGTCGGTCAGCGACCTTTTCCCGGCACCTCCTCTCTCGCTCTTTCACCCTCCAGCTGGGGTCTTCAGTGCTGCAGGCCGGCGGCAGTCGCTCTGCCGAGGGGCGCCTATGCCGCCAACGCCGCACGGCGTACCCGGCCACCACGCTTCTTTTCTCCGGCTGGGAGCGGCCGCCTCCACCGCCAACTATCACCCGCACCGGAGGTAGGGGCGACTTTGCTCGCCGGGGGTCCCGGCCGAAAGCCCCCTTTATGCAAGTGAGGAATTGAGCAGGCAGGGTTGCAGTAAGCTTATTTTAATGCCTTATCGGGGGTTTGGGACAGGGAGCCTCCTCGAGCTACGTCCGCTCAGGCTGCCATCTTAGCCACGCCCCGATCCACACCCTTTTGCAGAGTTCAAAGGAGCCTTAACTGCAATTAACAGGTACACCAGAATGTGCAGAGATCTGTTGGGTAGCTCCTGGAAGGCATTTCATAATTTTTTCATACCTATTCAAATGCTAATCCCTGGCTGTAAGAAGTTGGAGATCAAATGCAAATTAGCCTCCAGGAACGTCAGGAAGGGAAAAGGTAACTTTCTAAAAGTTACTTTTCCTAATATTTATTAAAAATCATCCAAATTCACCATAGCATTGGATTTGTAATAACTATTAGAAATAATTGTTTCATTATTTCTCTTGCTAGCCCCAATCCTGAGATACAGTAAGTATTAGAATTTTAATATGGATTCTGGTGTTCTACATAGGGCAGTTAAGCCTGCCACAGTAAAACAAAATAGCTTCTGGGTGCTAGTCACTGTAAGGATATGTTTACATTAAATGTTTATTTGTCCTACTTTCAAATACCATGCACCCTGTCTTGTAGGCTATAATGCCTACATAGGGAGTGATGTATTCAACATATAAAAGTGCGATTTAGACTGTCTAAAGGGTTTATTTTGATAGGTGTTTAAACTGTCAAAGTTCGGGTACAGTGACAAGCCTGAAGCCATGCTTTACCTTATCACTGTAGTGCAATGGGGCAATAGGTGCTGCCATCCACTAGTTACATTTAACTTATAAGTGCTGAGTATGTTTTGTATCACATACTAGGGACCTATAGGTAAGTTAAGTATACCAGTAAGGAATATGTAAATTCTAACATGTTTAAAGAGAGAGCACAGGCAATTTACTATTGGTTAGCAGAGGTGAAGTTCACAAATTTCTAAAACCAGAAAAAGTATGGTTCACCAAAAGGAAAATAATAATGGGTGACCATGCAAAAAGGGCGGATTTCCTACAGATTGAATTTGTAGGGCAGTTGCAAGGAGAGCTAGCAATGAGTTACGTGGTGGCTAGAGTTTCTCTATATGACACAACTTGGAATTTACTTTTGGACGCCTTTTTTTAGGTCTTGCCTAGCGATGCAGCGCATGTGCTGCTCGCTTGTCGAGATCTATTGTCGTTGATTTTTCTTCCGAAGGGGAACAGGAGATGTGCACGCTTAGGGACAGGAGATGTGCATGGGCATGGTGTCTCTTCTCTGGCGATCTCAGCTGCTGCTAGTTACTACAGACATAGCCGCAGAACACGAGCTGCCTGTCTCTGTTTTCCAGGCGGGTGCTCAATATTTGTCTGTTTGTTCACGTCAATGATTTGTGGGGGTTATGTTTGCAGATTCCCAGTGTCCATTTTTCTCTGAATATTACATTTCCCATCCTGAGCGCAACATGCGAAAACATCAAAGCACGGCGCGGTCTTCATCGCTTACAGTGGCTGATTTGAACAGCCTACCAGTTAGTTCGTGGAGGTCTATCGCCCTCTATTGGTGAGCATTTCCTGTCCAACTGCTCCCAAAAGTGACACATACACCAAGCGACCCAACCTTTATATTTTTTTCCAAGCTAGCAGACCCTCGAGCAAAAATTAAGGATTTAACGCAGAGAAACAATGGATCGGAATTGAAAAGTGTTTTTATTGTAACTAGACTGTGTATGAGTATTTGTGTATATAAATACTTGTTGCGTAAACACACAACAGAAAAGCATCAGACTATTAATTCCCTTGAATTGCTGTGCTGCGAAGGAATTGGGTTATTTTAAGAACAACTTCCATTATTTTTAGCATTGGTGCGAAGACCTTTCAGTCACAATCCAGCGTTTAACATATCATTTAAATAAGTGAATATAGCTCTCTGTTTAATTCCAATGGGGTTTAAGGGTGGCAGTAAACCTTGCTGTTCCCTCATTCGGGGACTATCGGTATGTCATGTCACAGCTACCGAGGGACCCCACATCACATATGACACTTTCAAGCCAGTACAGCTTTTTAGCCAATGGGTTTTTGCGTTCTTAAACCTGTAGTTTTACTCTTACTATTACACGTATGGGCTCAGCAGGCAAAGAGGCACTGGGAAGAAAGACATCACAAATGGCATAGGGACACTTGACTGCTGTCCATATAATACGGTATATGATATGTTGCTTCTTTGTCTAGTGCTTTATACCACTATTAGAGACCATAGTCACCTCAATGCTCTCTCTCAAGTGACTCCAGGGCTTGCTTTGTATGATTCCTGAGTCTCTCAGATTTCACACGCGCCTTTTCATACTAAAGTACATATTTTTCACAATCTCTGATAGGAGCCAGCAAGAAACAGAAGGGAGTCTTTTGAGGGTATGTTAATGGATGACCAGGGCATCCAGTGAGTCTTTCCCCGTGAGCGGGATGTGTCCACATGGGAAATCCAGGGATGTCCCTTCCTGTGGAGATGGATGAAGGAAATTCTAGTGATGTCACTTCCTGTGCAGATGGATTATGGCAAATGAGTTGTCCTGCTTGGCTTCTTTGTTTAAAGACAGTTTTGGTGGGAAACAAGTAATGTCACTCCATGTGCAGATGGGTGATGGGAAATCCAATCCAGTATGGCAAGACAGGTACCCAGGACATGAATTTGGGGGTGCATGCATGTCTTAAATTGGATTGTGACATAATACCTCTCACATGAAGTTCCTGCAAGGGTGTTGGACCTCTCCTTTGTTTGGTTAAACATTTGCAGAGTCCAATGTTGAACAGATAACCAAATGTAAGACCAATGGGTTATTAAGGCTACAGCATTCCAAATTGTTTCAAATAAATTGGCCTCACTGCCTTTCTGGGTCTCTGCCACTTGCTTCCTGTACATGGTTGTTTTTAATGTCTCCAGCCAGCACAATACCTGCCAGAATCGGTCTAGCAAATGAAAAAATAACAGATCCCCCAAATACCTTCAAGAACTCATCTACCAGGCAGTAAAAGAAAGATTGATAGCTGGGATCAAGAAGACTACTACACCTTTTTCAGACCAGCTTCCTTTCCATCTAAAAGCCTGCAAGTTCAATGCATAGAATACATTTGCCTTGTAGATCGAGATACATATTGCCCCTGACCTTTCTTCCACATCACCACACCATTCCACAATAGAAAGTCATGCACTTTTACTGCTACTACAAAGACTGTCTATCTAGGACTCCTTTCCCTTGATTGGCATTGAATTTCACCCACCACATCTCAACTCTACTCTTCATTCTTGAATTGTCCGTAAACATTGGAAAGCCAACCCTGACTTTGACATAGATGATTTTCTTCTTTGTGAAAGTGATGGACAGTCAGTTGGCAATTACTTTTTCACCCCTTAAGAGCATGCCGGCTCTTGGTCATGTCTCGGACCATTTATCATCCCATTTCAAATGTTGGTACCAAAGAGAAAGTTCCAGAGAGCCTGTTCTGGTTATCCTCACTCTTCCCATAGAACATCACCCTACTTCTTTCCCTCATATCTGCACTCAGGACCACTTCCTACTCCCTGCTGATCACTTAGAGCTGTCAGCCTCGTCGAAGTCCCACGTTTTTTAGGTTGAGTCTGGGCAGCAAATGCGCTGCTCTGCGAGGCATGCTGTATTCAGGTAGGGACTTGAAGCTCCGCCCATATTTTTTGAGTGGCTTGTGTCATTAACCACTGTAAACTGTGGCTGTTCATTGGTCAACAGGCTTAGTTGTCCCTCCTTAGTTCCCCCTTGTCTCTTTTTGTACCCTCCCATGTTAAGTGTGTTGTTACTCATTAGGGTTTAATTACAGCCTCAGAGCACTATTTTCTCAAATAGCTTTGTCTTACCTGCTGTTGCGGCAGGACACGCTCTCCTAAAGCTTTAAAGAAAAAATTATAGCACGGGCGCCGAACGCATTTGCAATACAATAGGTCTTGCATTTGCAAGAGTTTAAACTATTACCCTTGTAAATGACACTTGCTTTTATTTATCTGTTTTAAAAACAACAAATAAATAAAAGAAATTGTAATTTACAATGCCAATAGCTCAAGTGGGAATGAGCTATCCCAATCTATGAGGGCGGCCTCTATGGGGAGGAGGGTGGGTTGCATGTGAATCTATGAAAGCTACCAATACTGCATAACTGCAGTTACAGGTTAATAATTTATTTTCTTGTCCAGTATTAAATTGTTGTTAGATTCACATGCTTGAATCAGAATAGCTAGAGGTATGCAAAATGTAAATAAATATATACATATGTTTTAGAGAGTACTCCTGTGGATGGGGAGTAACAGTATAACCTATATATATATAAGCATGATTGTCAGACTTGTGTGACCAGAGCAGTTATACAGTATAGCCATATAGATAAACATGAGAAAAAAGGATATATATATATATATATATATATATATATATATATATATATATATTCCAATATACACTGTCACATCAATTACTCTTCCAGAGGCTCACCTCAGTGGAAGAAATGATGTTCAGCGGCCTGACCCACAGCAGCATCACTTTTATGTGCGGACTCCAAGCAGTAAGCTCTGTGAACGTGCGGGTGCTCTTCCACGTTGTAGCATGACATATCTTCCCCGGCGGAATACCCGTCCAACATCTGTTGATCTAGTTCCCACTTGTGATTCTGCTAAGAGTGTCTGCTAAAGTGTTGTTCACTCCTAACACATGCACTGCCTCCAAGTTGATTCTGTGTGTTTCCAGCCAATATCACAGGTCTTGAGCCTCTTGACATAGGAACCTTGTACCACCTTGTTTGTTGATATAAAACATGCTGGTTGTGTTGTCTGTACGACCCAGCACAGAGGCTCCTGAGATATGCGGGAGGAAGGCTTGCAGAGTGAGGAATATAGCCTTGAGGTCTAGAAGATTGAAGTGCAGTGAAATCTGGGTTTGTGACCATTTCCTCTGAATTTTGAGATCTTATAAATGGGCATCCCAGCCTTCCAGAGAGGCATTGTTTGTGATGATGTAATCCGGTTTTGAAGTTAAGAATGTTAGTCCTTGTGAGATATGCGAAACTTGGGACCACCAAGTCAGCATTTCCTGCTTCCCAGAGGTTATGTTGATCAAATCTTCGAAAGAGCCTGTCAGTTGGACCCATTGCAACTGGAGTTCTTACTGTAAATGGTCTCATTTTTCGACGAGCCAGTGGGACCAAGCTTATCGCAGAAGATATCATCCCAATTAAAATGGGCTTTCTTTTGGGAATTTTTAAGACCAGATTTGACAATCGCTGTTGTCCAGCTAGAGAACAGGTAGGCTTTGTTGCTGATGGTATCAAGATTGTCTCCTAAAAATTCCTCATTTGACTTGGAGTGGTTGAGGATTTTAGGTAGTTGACTGTGAGAACAGGCTCGAGGAACAGCCTTCCTCTTGTCAAGTTTTTGGTGTTCCACCATTGCAGAGAGCGATGCGTACGGCTGTCTACCAACACCAGGTCTGTGAGCTGACCTTGAGCCTAATTCCACTGTCGTGCTAGACACTCTTGTAATGGACGCATTTGCTGTCTTGCATGTGGCACTATGAAGATGCCATCATGCCTATTATTCTCATGAACACTCTTGCTTGGAGAGACTGTTGGTGTTGAAAAGTTGAGACTAAGGCTTGAATGCTCTGTATCCTGGCTGGACTGGGATACGCTAGAGCTGTAGATGTGTTTATGGTAGCTCCTAGATACTGATGCACGTGCGAAGGCTCTAGGTGTGACTTTGTGTAGTTGATAGTAAACTCTTAAGTCGTGCAACAGTTGAATTGTCAGCTGAGTGTGTTGTACACATTGGTGGAATGATTTGGCTTTTATGAGCCAAATCGTCCAGGTAAGGGAAGACGTGTATCTGTTGTCTTCTGAGATGTGCTGCTACTACTGCTAAGCACTTCATGAATACCTGTGGAGCTGTTGTGACACCAAATGGAAGGACTTTGAACTGATAGTGCTGTCCTTGTATTACAAACCGTAGGTACTTCCTGTGAGCAGGATGTATTGGGATGTGAAAATAGGCGTCCTTTAGGTCTAGCGTTGAAAGGAAATCGCCTTGTTGCAACAGTGGGAGCACTTGTTGCAGAGTGATCATATGAAAATGATCTGATTGTATGTAATGGTTGAGGGGCCTGAGGTCGAGAATTGGTCTCAGTGTCCCATCCTTTTTAGGAATTAGAAAATACAGCGAGTAAACCCACGTCACCTGTTCCTCTAATGGGACTAGTTGAATAGCATCTTTTTGTAGAAGTGCTAGGACTTCCTGTTGAAGCAGAGTCAGGTGATCTGTAGACATAGGACGCTGCCAGGGTGGTATGTTTGGGGGGGGTTGCTGTAAGTTCTAGGCAGTAGCCATGTTGGATAATCTGTCTCACCCACCTGTCCGTTGTGATGGAGTTCCAGACAGGAGGAACTATGTTAATCTGCCCCCCACAGGAGTGGAATGCTGTTGGGGGAGCAGAGGGAAGTCACTGTTTAGTTGTGGAGGAGGAGCTATTGCTGTTGTTACTGCATCCTCTTCCCTTGTTATTATTGCCCCTGTATCCTCCTCTAAAATATCCTTTGTTAGAGGATGTTTGTGTTTGTGTCTTGAAAGATGTTGCTGTGTCTGCTCCAGTCTGCTTGGAGCCTCCTCTATAAAAGGAGCGACGAAAAGAACCTCTAGTCTGTGTGGACTGTAGAGCTCCCACTGACTTTGCCGTATCTGTGTCTTTTTTTCATTTTCTCCAGTGTAGTGTCTACTTCTGGACCAAATAACTGGTTTTGGTTAAAAGGCTGGTTCAAAATTGTGGTTTGCAACTCTTGTTTGAACCCGGAAAGGCGCAGCCATGCATGTCTCCTGAGTATCACGCTAGTATTTACAGATTTAGCAGCTGTGTCTGCGACATCTAGTGCACATTTTATTGAGGCATTTGATATTAATTTGCCTTCTTGAATGAGCTCAGTTGCCTGATCTTTATACTGATCTGGAAGGTGCTGTATTAGTGTCTCTAATTGGTCGTAATGAGCCCTGTCATAACGTGAGAGAAGGGCTTGTGTATTCGCAATGCGCCATATATTTGTAGCTTGTGCAGCAATCCTTTTACCTGACGCATCAATAACTTTGGATTCCTTGTCAGGTGGGGGCGTTTCACCAGAAGTCTGTGAATTCGCTCTTTTCCTTGCATTGGACACCACCAAGGAGTCTAGTGGAGGATGTCCCTTAATATAGGTTGGGTCAGAGGGTGCAGACCTATATTTCTTTTCTATCCTTGGATTCAGTACCCTAGCACGTACAGGATCTTTGAATATTTCTGGAGCGTGCTTAATGACTCCTTTGATCATGGGAAGAATGTGAGTGGATCTGTGTGATGGCTCAAAAGTATCTAACAGAAAATCCTCCTCAATGTAATCAGAGTGCATTGTAACATTGTGGTAGATAGCAGCTGTAATGTAAATGTATGAAGCTTATATAGCGCATGACTTACCCTGGGGCATCTCCGCGCTTGCTTAGGGAACCCGTCCTGGTATTCCCCTGTGAGATAACCCTGGCAGGGTATCCACAAGGTGAAAGCCAGGCATCCCGCCGCGAGGGGCCGATGTGGAGATTAAGCAAGCTATTGCCCAGAGTCGCAGAGTGTGAACCCGTGAGTCAAGAAGGCACCGGAGCGAGAATTAACGAGTCCGTGGAATTATTGAGCCCAAGACCCGCCGAGGCGGGGAATTGAACCCTGTTCCAGGGCCAAACTCAAGCTCCAGGTCTGCCGCCTCTAACCCCTGAGCCACACTTCTCCACTTCTCCACAGCTCTGTGTAAGAGGTGATTAAAGCCAATGCTGTCCTCTGGAGGAGAGGGCTTTGATGGGTATAACTGTGGATCCAGGATATCAGGCACATTATGAGGTGGAAAAGTATAAACATCCTCATCTAAAGGATATGTATTTGGGTCTGCATTCGGATCCTCCCCACCACCTAAGTCATACTCCTCATCAGTTTGTGCTGAATGTGAGGATGCAGGAGAGGCTACAGGAGAGATTTGAGGTGAAATGTAAGGAGGGATAGGAGAGGAAGGAGATGCAGGAGAGGGAGGGTGCATAGGGGAAGTTGCACAGTCCTTCTTTTTGGCAGGAACCACAGGTGTAGGTGGTGCTTCTGCTGGTCTCTTCTTATGAGGTATAGCACCCACATGTCCAGTCTTTGAGTTTATGTAGATCCTCTTTTGTTTAGGATCTGGTCTGAACAATTCTACCTCTTCTTCCTCTACAACCTTCTTCGGTGTCGATTTTTTTCGGTTTCGACAGAGGTTGTTTTTTCGTTTTGCCTTGGGAGGTGTTACAGTGTCTTGTGGCAAAGTTCTTGGTGCCGAAGGTGTTGCTTTCGGCTTGACAGGCGTGTCAGAGGGCTTCAGAACCTCGGGATCCGGCCTTGCGGGTGTGTCACCGGAGCGGCGGTCTTCAGAGTGGAAGCTGACTTTCTATCTTTATCTTTAGAAGTAGACGGCTTCGGGGCCGAAGCTTCGGTACTACTTTAGTCTGCGGTGCCGAAGGATCTTTTGATTTCGGTAACGAAGGGTCTTTCGCTTTCGGCGTGGAAGAGTCTTTTGGCCTTGGTGCCGTTGGAGGTGGTGGGATCGGCACGTGTGGTTTGCTCGGTGCCGAAGCACCTGAAGGCGTAGTTGTCTTCCTCGGAGCCGAGCTCGAAGTCTGGGCTTTAAGAGGGAGCGCTTGGTCTCAACTGGGCCCCTTGGGCGGAGTGCTGACCTTCGCCTTTGGTTTGGGTAGTGTATGGGGTGCAGGGGCAGAGGAACTCGCAAGTTGACGTGATGGAATCGAGTCGTCCGAGTCCTCTGCCTCTGATATGATCTGGAGATCCGGCGAATCATCTTCTTCTGGAACGAGCAGAACCTCGTCATCGAAGATATTCTCCGGTGCTGGGGCTGATCTCCTCATCTCGTGTCGACGGGCCCTCCGATCCCGGATAGTCTTCTTCGATCGGAAGGACGCACAAGCTGTGCAGGTCGACTCGTTGTGATCCGGCGATAGACAGAGGTTGCAAACCTCATGATGATCGCTATGCAGGAATTTTGCCTGGCATTTCGGGCATTTCTTGAATGGAGTTCTTTCCATGTGGTGTAGGCCGCACGGCGTCGATAGGCCTAACGGCCCACTTCGATGACCGGAATGGAAGTTATGTCATTGAAAAGCCTTGTCTTCGATGTCGAAGGTAGTTTCTTGAAGTTTGTGGAAGTTTTGCGCTTCTAAGTTGCTGGAAAAGTTTTTCTAGCCGGAGCGGAGAAACTTTCATCCGAACCCAGTGGCGGAAAAAAACAATCTAAGGATGGAGCCGATGCCCATGCGCAGTATTGTCCAAGGGAGGACTCACCTATATCGTGACTACAAAGACTTCTCAAAGAAGACAACAACCTGCAATCATCCAAGCCCAACACCAGGTGAGATCTAATGTATAGTGTACGATCTGCAGCTCATATGCCTCGAACATGGATTTTTAGACGGTTGATCCTAATGCCATGGATGAATAATAAAGGAATCATATCAGAAGGGGTGCTAGAATAGGGTTCTAGCATATCAACTATGGTTCCATATATTGCAGTATACTTTCAAAGACAATCAACAATACATGGCCATCTGATACTCTTTCTATTATTAGACTGAAATACTGGTGCAGTTAAAGTGGCAGTCGTCCCATTATCTTGAAGAGGGATGTCTGTTAGAATCCACGAAAGGGCATTGTGATCATTGTCCACTCTATTTACAACCCTACACACCACCCATGTTCGCCCAAAGACATAGCTTTAGCAATATAAAATCAATGTGGTCAATCAGGTCCTTACTGATCACTACCTCAACTCAATGACTACGATAATCAACGAAGTTGCCCCCCTTCAGCTAAAGAGTCTCCTCCAAAAGCTCAAAGCCGTGGTATGACTGTCTGCTTAACAAGGATAGACGAGACATGAGACTAGCAGAACGCAACTGGAGATCCACCCCATCAGCTATGCACCTCAATACTCTGAAGAAAAAAAGAAATGCTTACTTCAGGAAAATCAAACGAACAAAAGCGGACTTCTTTAGCCATCAACTAGACCAAGCAAAAAACCGACCAAAAAAGCTATTTGAACTAATCAAAATTCAATCCAAAGATGAACCACAGCGAGTGTATAGCACAACCAGCACGCTACCATCCTGTGAAGAATCTCTACCTTCTTCAACCTAAAAACAGTCAACATCAAGAAGGATCTCCTCACGGATCTAAACCTATATTCTAACCCCATCAGCAAAACACCCGTCAAACTAAAAAACAATGCTACTTGGGCATCCTTTGATACATACACAGAATAATCTATAGGCAAGATCCAAAGTACCCTGAAGCTCTCCAACCACCTCTCGGATCCTCTACCTGCAAACGTCGTAAAGGACTTTAGCCCATGGCTTCTCCCGCTCTGGACCAAAATCATTAATAGTTCTCTTCAACAAGGATCTATCCCAGACTCCCTCAAAGTGGGACAAGTATCACCCATACTTAAGAAACCCAAAGATGACCCTACTGACCTCAATAACTATCGCCCCATCTCTAATATACCTACCTTAGCTAAACTGTTAGAAAAATGTGTCCACCTCCAACTGACTAAACACATCAATCACTTTGACCTCCTCAACCAACACCAATCCGGCTTCCGTGCAGACCACAGCACAGAATCAGCCATTTTTTTTATTTTTTTATTTTTTTAAGACCAATGGTCCCAAACTTTATTTAGTTTCACAGATGAGTTAAGCAGTAGTTACACAGTGTCATAACAATGAATCATTACTGCAAACGGTACTTGGCTATCGGCACAAAATGACATGTCAATTATATACAAGTGAAAGTAAACAGTAGCCAGTGGAAATGCATTAATTCACAAGTAGCGGTGCCAGGGAATGTCTCGTGCCGCAGTGTTCGCGGCTTGCGGCACTGCGCAAGGATCAGGGTGTTCAAGAAATCCAACAGTCCTTGTATTGAATTGTGTTCCCTGTTCGTCAACAGTCTCTGCGTCAACCAAAAGATATAACTGGGAAATAAAAGAAGTGGGGGAGGGAGAAACATCTCAACAACTGTTGGACTAATATACGAGTGTGTGGTAATGTGTCTAGATCCCTAGCTATGTGTGGTGTACCCTGAATGGGCTGCGCAGGGGCGAGGGCGGGTGAGGATGTGGTGTCGCCACGGCTGCAGGGCGGAGGAGGGGGGGGAGGCAGGGCAGCGGCGGGGAGCGGCAGGGGACAGCTCTCATAGTGCAAGATCTCAGCAGTCGGGGCAGGCAGCGGGGGGGGGGGAAGGAAGGGGGGGGCGGCAGGGGGGGGGGGCAAATTCTGTGTCCTACACACAGCACAGAATCAGCCATGACTCACATAATTGATGACAAACTCCAAATTCTAGACCAAAACGGCACCTACCTCCTCATCCTACTTCACCTCTCATCTGCATTCGATACGGTCAAACACGAAAACTTACTCGATCTGTTGAATATCAGAATGGGCATCTCTGGGACAGTACTCAAATGGTTCGCCTACTTCCTTCATAACCGGACCCAGAAATTCAAAACTAATAACACTATGTACACACCTGTTCCAGTTACACTTGGTGTCCCGCAAGGTTCCTCCCTATCACCGACCCTGTTCAACCTAGTCATGGAGCCACTCACCGCACTGCTTCATGCCTAGAATGTGCAATTCCACATGTATGCGGATGATACCCAACTCTACCTCAAAGTACAATCCCCATAAGACCTCAAACTTCTCAACTCAACACATAAGGACACACAAACATGGCTGGCAGAGAACCATCTCAAACTTAATGCTCTAAAAACAGAATTCCTCCGAATAGCACCCCCCTCCAAAATCCCCATCGCCCAGGACTGGCTGAAACACCTCACTGCATTCAACGTCCAACCTATCATTGTAGACTCAGCCAAATCCTTAGGTATCACCCTCGATTCCAATCTCAATATGCAACGACATATTAGCAATGCAACCAAGGGAGCTAATTTCCGAATCAATACCTTGAGAAAGCTGAAACCCTTCCTCCCAGCCGACGACCTTAGAACTGCAGTTCAAGTGCTAGTTATCCCTCGGATTGACTATGGAAGTACCCGCTCTGCGGCCTCCTACTATCAACAACCGCACCATTAGGAGCCTACATCAATGCTGCAGCAAGGCTCATAATTGGATCAAAAAACGCTCGCACATCTCTCCGCCCTTAAAATCTCTGATTTGGCTACCGCTCGAAGCCAGAATACACCTGAAAATCGCATGCATTACTCACAAAGCCTTACATCACAGCTCGCCCAGCTACATTGCTCAGAAGCTGACAATCTCAGGAGGCTCAAGAGCCACAAGAAGCACAGAAACTCTCCTTTTGAAACCACAAAGATTCCGCAAGAAAAAAACTTACAAGCGTTCCTTCTCAGGGATGGCCCCCCGGATCTGGAATGCCCTCCTGCCAGAAATGAGACTCATCTCATCCACTGCCTCCTTCAAAATAGAAATCAAATCTATTCTCATGGCTAAATTCACTTGAACATTAACTATGCAATTACTGTTTGCCTCCCCCTTGTATTTCAGTGCCTCAATCGACCACACAATCGCATGCTACTACCTGGCATTGTGCACTCCCTGCACAAATTGCCTTATTAAGTTTCTCTATTGTGTTCTCCTTTTATATGTATGTACGAATTGCCTTATTAATTTTTCTTTATTGCGCTCTCCTCTCATATGTATGTAAAGCGCTCTGATATCTGCAAGGATCTTGTTCGCCCTATACAAAACTCAGAAAATAAAATAAATAAATAATGTTGCTTGTGGTCATGGCGCTCTTGAAAGTATGCTTGGGTGTACGATCATAGGAGGAGCGGATTTTACAGGCTCAAAGCCCATGTGTGAGAACGAATGATGCAAAATTGGGGATGCAACCGGAGATATCGTCTTTGAATAAGAGGTTGTTTATTTAGGAATATTCCAGTCTTCTTTTATTAGGTTGTATATTGTCTTTTGATGTTCAAAAACGTATTAAAATCACCCACAACTAGTGAGGGATAACTAACAGCATCTTGATCCAGATGATCATCAAAAACTTGGATGATTTTGGAATCCTTGTTCCCCTTTGTACAGTGATTGTATCAATTAAAGATCGTAATTAACAGCAGCTTACCAGAAGAAATATGGAACCCTAATATGTCCAGGGAGCTAATATCCAATAGTTTGATTTCTATTGCAAGTGACACTTTGGCCCAGATAGTTAATCCCCCTAGATGGGCGGTCCGAAGTAAATGGTACTGATTCCACACTAAAGTTCAGCTAAGCTGATCTATGAACTTGGGTCCTGAAACTTGGATTTCAATCCTGTTGCATTTCAAGAAAGTAGCTTAAGTGAATTCAATTTCGACGTGGGCACAGTTACAGTAATAGGATCAAAATTATGGGAGAAACACAATCTTGGCTGCTTCAGCCTAGAACCATTATAACTGTTCTTCAAGATCCCAGATTCCATGCTCGCCTTCACAGTAGTTGGAAAGTGAATTGTCTATAGATGGCTCTAGAGGAGAACTAAGTCAATCGACTTCCTCCAGCCCTGTTCCCCACGTGGGACACTCTAGGGGCCTCAATAAACAGAGTTGGTTTGCCGAACAGGAGGAGGCCTTGGTTTAATGGAATACAGGAACCACTTTTTAGGATTTGTTTGTAAATCAAGGTCCACTAGCCTGTCCACTATCCCACCACCCCCAGTTTCAATGACAATGAAATCATACAGGTCATTCTTTGGAGACTCACGCTCATCATAATGAAGGTCTGACCTTATTACAGAGAGACACTGTTGTGATTGGCGATCCAATAGATTACCGTGTTCTGCAAAGATTCCTTAACCTCTTTTGAGGCGGAAAATTTGGGGGGAATATTTATCATGTACAATATCAGTCTACTAGGGTTGTCTAACACGTACAGTGATACATTTTTATCAAACTGCACAGATTGTATGGGTAATTGCCTTGAGCAGACTTGCCAGTTCTTTTTCCATTTCCTTGGCCAGGAAATTGTAACAGGCGTAAATTTATGGGTTTGGGACAACTCGCAACTTTGAATGCACTGTTAACCCTATCAATTCCCAATTCACCATTGGAGATCTTCCCAACAAAGGTTCCACACCAGCGCCCCCGCCGGGGGTACGTTAATTCCTTAATAGAATGAAAATTTACATGATGAAATCTTAGATTGCAATGAGTCCACCTTCAAAGATCAGTCCTGCACCTGGCCTCTTAAATTAGTGATTTCCTCCCTCAGCAGATGTAAAATACCCGTAATTTCCTCTCTGCAGGTGATGACTTTGCCGACACTAGCCAAATACGTCACAGGGGTGCAAACCCTCAAGTCTCCCCACCTCAGGGAGTCTAATGCTGGAAGCAATGCTGGTGGGTAGTTCCAATGACTTAAGAGGCTTGAATCTATTGTGACATTTTACCGTGGGTCGCATGTTTTTTTAACTAAACCTACTGGGACTTTCCTTCCAGTAGGTTATTGTCCAAAACCAAATTTGAGATATTAGGCAAGTGTGCTATAGCACCGTCAGTTCCTTGTACCTGTGGCTTCATGTGCGGGCCATGTGATTTCTGTAGGACTGCACGCTTAAATTTCTCCAAAAAAGTCAGGAACCCTACAACCAATTTGGGAAAGAAATTAACTTCTGCCTGTATATAAAGAAAATAAACAAAGAGGATTGAGTAATAAACTTTAACAAGTATCGGGAAAGAATTTCCAATCAGTATGACCCGGCTGATGACGCGCTAGGGTGAGCATGCCCTTGCCCGGGTGTGTCCTGCGCTGCAGGGCAGGATGGTGCTTAAGCTGGGTCTGGTGACTTAGTGTAATAAAGTGTCCACTGTAGGGGCCTATGTTTGACCTCATGGTCACAGGTTCAAATCCTGACTGGTCCCCTCAGCCTACTTCCACGTTATGTTGTAGTGATTAAAGTATGGGGTCCGCCTCCTTTCCCCACCTGCACCAACCGAGGACTTGGGAGTACCCAACAGCAGAGTTCCACTCCTTGCCTGCTGAGTTAGTCTGCCCTGATTTTGAAGGAACATGCCTGATGACTGGCTACGAGGGAGATCCTGCAAGGTTCTAGCTATTTTCCCCAGACTGAGTTACTAGACAAAGGGCACAGGACCCCACTATGCCCTTCATGTTGCAGTACCACTTCATTTGTGTTATCGGTCAGGGCTTGGACTAATCTGCTTCTGTCTGAAGGCAGTTTGGAGGCACTTCTAAAAGAATGTGATGGTGTGACTCTATTGGCAAACAGAAGCCCACAATCTCCATCTAATTCATATGTGATGCCAGCCTAGAGAGGACGCGTCTGACACTACTACAAGATCTGCTTTGTCTGAAATGCAGATCATGTCCTCTCCTCCCCACTGAGCTAGGCCCACATACAGTGTTACCTTCACTGCGAGCCCGCATTTGTGCCTTGTGCCAAAAAGCCTTTGAACTATCAAGGCCAGAACAATTGCTCGATCTCGAAACATCTGGATCATAGACTACATTTCCTGGAATCATTGTTAGGGCAGAAAGACCTTTTGAAGCCACTGTGTCCAAGATGGTCAATAGAAAGGGAATTTTCCACACAGTATGAAGGTGGGATTTTGTTCACTGATTGAGAAACGTGGGGAGGACACAACAAAACTTAGTTGCAGGTGATCTAAGACAAGATATGGTGAGCTCGCCTTCAGCCTTCTCTTTCAGTTTATTGTCTCGTAGAGTCCAGTCTGGGCCATAAGATATTCTTTGCATCATCCTAGCCACCATGTAGTTTGGTGAAGGATGGTACCCAGAGGGCAGGGGTGTAGCGACCCAAGCACACAAAATTAAATGATTGGAGTGCACGGCTAGCTGAAGAAAATTCTCCTGTGCCCACAGTAATTTTCCTTAACACCTTCGACGCTCATGACGAGCTCAGCTCGTCATGATGTACACCTCTCATACACTCATGACGAGCTGAGCTCGTCATGGAGCATGGGTTTCTTAATATTTCAGCACCCAGCGGGAATTGCTCTAGCAGCCATGGAGTTAAATTCCCTGTCCAGCAAGAAATGCAATTTGATTAATATTACTGTGGAGATGTAAATTGTAAGGCTCTTGAAAGTTGTCTGCTGTGCCATAAAGGTCGGATCACCTAGTGCAGGTCTGTGCCGCTGAGTAATGAGGCGACTCACTGGTAAGGCTGAGTAAGGTCTGAACCAGGCTGCCATGAGAGACTCCGAAAAGGCTTTGTTAAATGGAAGCAAAAGGCTCCGAATGTAAAGGCTCTGGTTGCAATATTTCTGCCAAAAGATTATCCCTAGTCTCCACAGTGGGTACCTGCACATCCAAAGGCTCCGAGTACTATCACAGCAAAAAGGCACTTTTCCTAGTTGGGACACCTTATTGTGAATTCAGTTATGTTTCCGGTGACATGTTGAAGCCACTGACGTACTTTAGTTCAAGGTATAAGCCAGCATCATTTTTATCTAGGTGGATCAAGTTATCTGCCTTCTGACCATCATTATGAGGAACATGCTGCAATTCTTCCAGAGCATCGGAATTAGAGTAAAGTAGGGTTTGCATCCTCCTGAAATATTGCCACCAAGGTAATGGTACAGGGAAAGACTTATCCTCAACATTAGTCTCTCTGCCCCACTAATATCATAGCGCAATATGAGATGTGCCCAAGGCACTGTCGGCTCTGAATCTGCTTACAGGGTCAGAGCGGAATCCGGTGCCGGAACAACGGGCAGAGCCTGCAGAAAAAGTGTTGATGCACAGCCAGGGTCCAGAGGCATAAAAGACTGAGGCCAGACAGAATTAGTTGGTCCCGGGGAAGGATCTATCCTTTCCACAAGGGAGGCAAATGGATGTCCCAACGGATCTCCGGTACCCTAAAGCATGCTAAAGGGATCCAAAATCATCATGAAAAGTTGTAGCATGGTCGCCTTGAGGGCAGCAATTTTTATGCTGAGACAACCATGGCCCAGGGACTTCAGGGTGCATCCGCTGAAAAACCAGAAGTAGAACTGGCTCTGAATCGTACTCCAGAGTTGGGTTTGCCTCATTAGTGCACAGCATGTTGGATTTCCTGAGGATATGAAGAGCCTTGCTTAGATGTTTATGCTTTCTTTTGGACTTACCCTTAACTAATCTGAAGATGGCAACCAGGAAATGTACGAGGCACAACCTCGCAATTTGGAATGGGACATGCCTCGCTTCTTGTGTTGGACGAAGTAATGATTGGCTTGCCGCTCCCTGGCTGTCTCAAATACATAAGGGAGCCTTTATTGCAGGACTAGAAGTGGAGTTCGGTGCCAAGGCACGGCAGACAGACATCTTGGAGGTCTGTTACTGTATCAATTTATGAGAAGAATGGCCGAGGTTTAAACCCTTTACACCAGACTTCTCCAACAAGTAGCTCATGTGCTACTTGTAGCTATCCACCTAGCTCTTAGTAGCTCTCCTGTGTCCATAAGGTTTTGTTTGGCTTTATTCATTTATGTAAATAAATGCAAAGAGAGGGGCCCCACAATCCAAAGGGACAGGGCTCTGCGAAAAACTTACCAGTTAAAAATAATTCTGTTCGGAAACCACTATATTATTATTACTTGAACATCCAGACAATCAAAAAACATTTATACTCCCAATCTTAAATTAATTAAATTGTTCCTGCAACCTCTGACGCTGGATGTTTAATTAATAATAATATACTGGTTTCTAAAGGGAATTACTTTTGACTGGTTAATTAATTTATGTACACCAAAATTAAGACTGTGTATTCTAGACAATGTGTGTGTTTTCAGAACTCATAAACTGGTGTTTAAAAGTGGACATGTGCCTGATAAATCATTTTTCGTTCGGGAGACTTATTAGTAATAGTCGATTGGTGTCAGGGGCTTTGCACGGTTTGCTGTTATGCATTACCCATGTAGAGGCATTCCAAATTGACAAACCCTGGTTTAGATTAATTCTTGTAACCTTGCTCAATACCCTGAGGTGATCACGGTTTGTGTATGGTGGCCCCTTCAGTAAACTTTTCTGATGTGGTCACTGTTAAAGCACCAGTTGCTCGGGATGATTTTCATTGAACATAAATAGCGCTTATTACAGACCAGGCTGGATACCTCAGCTCTACACTTTTATTTGAAGTTTTGAAAATCCTAATAAAGATCCGAAAATGGTATAAGATGAGCTCCAGACCTGCATTGAAGGGTGTGGAAAAAAGAAATGGACATCAGTGGTGCCTAAATGCTGCTCTGAGTTATGCCCAGTGGTGGAACAGAGTCAAGGCGGTGGCCAATGCTGCCAGCACATAGGTGCTGTTGCAAATTTTCCAGATGCGTTTGGTGCATGAGGAAATTCACAAGAGATCTGTTTTTAGAAGTATCCAACAAAATATATCTGGCTGTCTGCCTTGTATTGATGTTATGTGTTTGTAGGCTATAAACTGTTAACGTTTTTTTTCTTACTTTGCCTTGTATTTTAAAGTAGGCTGCCACAACGCATGCCTGAATTATGCACCTCAATCTGATGAGTGTGAGTCAGATGGAGAAGCTGCCATTGCATCACATGCTGGCTGCCCTTTTCTTAAAATCATGCGTGGTACACATTTCTGCATACATTATTATTCTTGCCAAGGCTTTTATGGCGACTGTTTTGTGTTTACTTAGATTGTGGAAATACTGTTGAAAATGAAGTGTTCTAGCTCCAGATCAAGGTTACTTGCTGCACGAAACACAACACAGCTATATTACATACATAATTGGACCTCACATTGTATGTTTTGTTCCTTTCCAGGATACTTTAACCGTCCATGGCAGTGGGAGCAGATAAAGTCGAACTGCCGTCACATTGTGCAGTTCGCTTCAACAGACGATCCTTTCCTCCCATGGAATGAACAGCAGGAAGTGGCCGATGAACTTGGAGCTGAATTGCATAAATATCTGGACCGTGGTCACTTTCAAAATACTGAATTCCATGAACTAGTCGAGGCAGTTCAAAAACTGCTTGAACAATCTGAATGAATTATTTCAACCACTACCTGAATTTTCAATTACTGTTCGAAAACGTATGTTTCAGCTGCATTTATAAACACCTGGTGTGCACAAACGTCATTTAAACATATTGGCCTTATTTATGAGCCTGTTTCATCACTTTTTGTGGTGTTGCAGTCTGAATAATGCAACACGTTGCGCCATATTTATAGAGTGACGCATCTAAGCAGAGGTGTCCCTTTGTAAAGCTGTGCGCTTCATTATACCTGCGTCAGGTATAATATATGCAGGGTGGGCATTCCCCCGCAAAAAAAGGGTCATAGAAGGGGCGCAGTGAAATCTAGGACGTCACTGCATCAAAATCTTACGCCTGCGCACAGCAGGTATAAGACTGACGCAGGCACCTTTTAACATGGGATTTGCCCATGTGTAATGAACCATTGCTGGAGTAGCGTCACTTTTGCGACACACTCCAGCAATGCATCATTACTGCACCTACAGATACGTACGGAATACTGAAGTATCTGTAAATCCTTGTGACATGGAGCGCCATACAGTAAGTACGGCACAGCCATAGTGTTGCAAGGAGGATGCACTAAAAAGTGTTGCATTGCTGTTTTCACGCAGCAATACTTCATAAATGAGGCCCATGGTAGTTCTAGCAGGTGGAGTGGTAAATTGTTACCTGTTTTAATAATTCACAAAGATTATTTGAAATTGCACGATTCTTAAATGAACTAAGAATGCGAATAATGAAGGTTGTTTTGCTAAAGAATGTGTCATTGGCTCAATTTGCCATTTGTGGTGTCGGTGAATGTGGGAGAAAGTAACTGCAGGGTAGAAGGAAGAGTGAAATTAGGTTTTGGGTCCAGATTCACTCTCACACACACACACACCTCTCCATAGGTTTGAGGCTAGTGCTACTGGAATTAGCCACAAAAACTACTGTGGGTAAGCATTTGGCAAACACACCTGCACTGTCCTGGTCAAAATGTGTGCATGTAGATGAAGCACACCTATATCTTATACATCCCAACTTCATTAAAGAATTTCATTTTAACAGCCCTTGATTGGCTCACGGGTATGTGCGAAGCTGCCCGGGGTGACAAACGCCAGCATTACAGGCAGTGGTGCTCGCCAATAACATGATCTCACTAAAAGCATAGTGGTTAAGTGACAGACTGTCTTTGAAAACACAACAAAAGCTGCTAAAACAAACGCATTTGAAGGGCACCTTTATTATTCATTCTCGAGCTAAACTTTTTAAAGTTTGTGGGGGTGCTGCAGCACCTCCCACAACCCTCGTTCCACCGCCACTGATTTCAAGGCCTAAATGGCAGACTGCATAGGTAAGCTTTCACCGGTTTCATACTGAATTACATTTATATCCCACACCCAGGGTTGGAAACACATGCACAGGCTTATGTCTTCTACATATCAGTGCGCTCCCACGGACCATGTTTAAAGAGGTGACGTCAGATGCCCCGATTTACGATTGGGCCATATCATTTAACCAATTTTAAGTAAGTGCATCTATCCAGATGTAGTGGGTCATTTAGAGGTTTTTGTTAACTGGGCTTCTGCAAAAATTATGGCCGTGCCTCATTTAGAGATGTATCTGTGTGTGTGTGTGTGCGTGTGCGTGTGGGGGGGGGGGGGGGGGGGGGTGGATTGGTTTCTGACTGCAAAGCGTCCACCAGGTCCACTGTCCGCAACACCTTAATGGTGGCCCAGCAGCCGAAGAACAAACCTCTCCTATTCATCAGATCAGAACTAAAAGTTGTTTTCTTTCAACACCCACCCTAAAAAAATCCCTGATTTGGGGATTTATGTTTGGCAGAAAAATGCTGACCGACGGGCAGTGCACACATAAACTGAAAGTGCTTCTGCCTGGTCAGCTGAGGCACTTTTAATTTTTAAAAAATGTTGCTTGCCCAGTATTGATGTCTAAATATACAAAGTCTTTTAATAAACGAAAGGCATTTCTGAGAGGCAGTTGAAATAGCCCTCAATAACATTGCAATCTGCAGCCAGTTCATTCATGCACGTTTCAAAATCGCCTTCTAGGCGCCTCCTGAATTTATTATTTAACACCATTCAATAATCAACTGAAAAAGATCTAACAGAAGGTCATTGTAACTGATACAGCTCACAGTTCATTACCTTGGAATTACAGGTAAAAATTCGAACTGTACCCAGTTAGCTCATGCGATCTCAATCCCATCATCAGTGTTTGCAATGTTGTCATTAGTTCATATATAAATCCATTGCGTTCTTTAAGGCTATCTGCACCAAAAAGTCTTTTTAACATAAGTTGATCCACTAGTTTAAATGTTCAGCATTGAAATGGTAAAATGGTTTCCTCTGTGTCCAACGTAAAATAAATAGCCGAAACAGAAGTAATGTCATACTCCACAAAACCAAAGCATTCCCCAGTTTCTTCGTTTTCCAGGTGTTGGGTGGTGTTGCTGCGCGCTGTGACAACTAACCAATTGGCTTGATTTCCTTGGGGCAGCTCTGGCTGTTTTCAGAATTAAAATTCAAACCACTCAGTCATGTAGATACAGTTTGAAGGTGAAATGTCACCACCTTCATGGCAGTCATCAAACACCTAGAAGGAAATACAATAGTTTAAAGGTCAATTCACATGGGTACTTCCATTTCATTCTTACAAATCACTCACAGTAACTTAGGTGGGTTGGCAACAATTGAATAATATCATATACAAAAACAGCAGGAAAAGCAAATCTGTGAGAACAGTTTAGAAAGACCGCCTAAGTATTTGTAAATGTAAGTTTCATAGTATTACCCACAGCATATTTCCTAATAGGTTCTTTCAAGTTGAGTTAAACAACTGATCCATTTATCTGTCCTATACAAACGCATAGATTTAATCAATATCTAAATACAAAAATCATATACAATTTGAGCTGAAAGGAGTCAAGTTCTTCTATTTCTGCCTTATTCTTTGTAGGTGCTTTCCTTTGACTAACAGATCTTCACCAGCAGTGGTGGCTAGCACATTTTCAACAAGGTCAGAAAAACCTTCCCTGCTGAAATGTTAGTAAGACAGCAGGTAAACAAGTGATCCTTATCTCTTCCAGTGGGACCTGATATGTCCTCCACTTGGAGAAGTCTTTGAAAAACAATAGTATGGCAAATCCAATAGGTCTTGCCTTTAGGACTTATCGGCTTTTCTGATGTTTTTAGCCATGCTGTAATGCATCCCTGATGCTATGCAGCATGGCTAAAAAAAAAAATTAAAGCCTTTTTGCGGCTGTGTCATTTTGTAGTCGTGCACACCATGCAGCGTTTTTATTTCTGTTTTGTTACTGATCCAGCCAGGATCAATGTAGGAAATTGATTACTATGTGGTGTGGTTGTGAGACCTCACCAAGTAATAATATCACAATCTCTATCAGGTCCGGTTAGGTTTCTTTACGTAAACCCTTAGGTCAGTCCTGGCAGCTGTGGCACAGAGCAGTCCGGCTTAGTCAAAGGAACAAGTGTAAAGCATTTAAAAGTACCAAATCACCAGATATGTAAGAAAAATGACAATAAAAATCCAACCCCAATTTTTTTTAAAACAGAGTGTATTTTTAGCATAATTTAAGTGCTAAACTGACAAAAATCTACTGAGGGGAACTGAAGCTATGATTTTTTTTAAAGATAAAAACATTCTTTTATGATCCAATAAATCTTTGTAATCTGCACTGTCGTTCATGAACCGCTGGCTAAGATGACTACCAATCCTCTCTTGGATTGGTTACAATGGGCTAGGAGCTAGTCACTAGGTCCAGGAGGACAATTAACTGTTGGGTCCAGCAGTCTAAAAGTCCTCACAGAAGATTTCACCGGGATCGTGGTTCCAGCAAAGACGAGGTCCTGATGCTTGGGATGTAGGAGTCTGTGAAGCTGCAGGGAAGATATGGTGGGTATTCCTGGGTCCATCCCGGGGTCCTTTCCAGCCTCAGGACTTCATCTCCTACTATGCCCCCTTGAGTCCAATTGCCACTGGTCAACTGCTCTCTGGTTACAAAGGTTGTATACAGGCAAGTGTCCTTTTCATACACTAGGACCAGGGTTCACTTTGAAAATGGCCAGGAGTCCCATAGGCTTGGGGACACCTCATTTATGCTGCCTTCTTGTTTGTGGGAGGGGAGGACTCGTTTGCCAATGGGGCAATAGTTCCCACAAAGCTACCTTTCCCACTATGATTTTTCCTGGGGGTTTGAACCTCAAACAATCCTTGGACACCCCACTACCATAAAACAAGATGGGGAAGCCTTCTTCACCTGTGAGGAGCTTTGAGCACATCCCTGGGTTGTACCCAGCAAAAGGAGCCACACCCCCTGGAAACCTGGTTCTGCAACTGCTTTTTTCCCCTCTGCTTCACTAATACAGTAGCCTCTTTTGAGCTAGGCCATCTGTGGCAACTACCCGGTAGTCATCCTGCTGAAGGAGGTCACAACACCACCCTTCAGCAATACTCTTTGTTCCCTGTTCCTAGGAGCACTTTACACTTTCAAGTGACAACTGCTGCATTAAAGAGGGAAGGCTACTGAATGTCTGGGCAACAGTGGTGATTTTCAAAATTCACCTTTTCATGAAAAGTTACCTTAACCTGATGTCAAATGATTAATTGGATACCTTGGAGTAATATCTTTGGAAGTCCGAAATGGAAGTTAGGACTTAGCGCGGTGGCTAGTAAAAATCCAAGCTGGCCAACGGTACCACCGGGCTTGCTACAGTGAAATCGTCAACAAACGCTTTCAAGGTTTGTTAAATACTACGACCTTCTTTTCAATATTAAGCAGACTAGCTTGTGGGCTACCCAGGCCTTACCTTGGGGTGGCTTGCTAATATTAAAAAGGAATGTTTTGGCTTGACGAAATTATTAACAAGGGAAAAATAATGATGTGCCTTGTCGAGTCAGCAGATTTAAAGCTGCCCAACTATGCTGCAGAAGGAAGCCTAGAGTCTTGTTTTCAGTGTGTCACTGTAGTAGTGGCACGATTAAGTGCTGTCGCCCACTGCTGATATTTAACTTACTAGCCCCGGGTACCTCTAGCATCATATACTAGGGACTTATAAGCAATGCTCCCTTTAAGTATTCTTCCCCTGTGTGCAGCTGCGTAATGTTTGTGGGCACACTTTTTTGGGCTGTGCGTGATGTGACGTGCAACTATGCAGGTGAACCAGCTTCAGCTTAAAATTAGGTTTAGAAGTAGGGAATCACACTTTAAGATCTTCCCTATTCCAAGTTTTCTAAAGTGAGCATTTTAATGCACACTTTCCTAATATTGGCTTGAACATGCCAGGGTTGGATACTGTTGAAATTGATAACTCACAAAATTGTCCAGTACTTCAGTAATAGCCAATGCATACATCATTTTTTTGGCACTATAAAAAATAATCATATACTAGTTTAAAGCATTCTTCGCTTTTTATATGTTAAAAAAACTACACATCACTTCTAGGCACCAAATAATGTATGCAACAATAGGTGCTATGCCCAGGTGAAAAAGTGGACATACTGTTCATCTGTTACTGGGTCATATGAGGAGTCATGAAAGGTCTGCAAGTTACTGGGATGTAAATTGCTTGAACATGAGGCACTAGTACACATCATACATGCTATCGGATAATAGGCCAGATAATGCCAGTTACTGGGCCACATAATCCTTTTGCGTCCGGTACCGTTCCACGTACTGCTTGCCTTTCAGCTACTGGGCCACGTGGTACAGCCCTAGTTGAAACTAGGGCTCATCGTTAAGATGCCTGTACTTTTCTAAGCCATATAATAGGTGTTTTGCAGACATCCTGTAGCATAATAATTGATAATCAGGTTCACATTCAGGCTTCCATTGATTACTGGGTCACAGGAATGCTTCCCATCACTTACAGGACTACATAATGTCTGCCATAAATATGTGGTTCATAGGATTCCTGCCCACTAATTACTGGATGATTAGGCAAACATTGCTAAGACGCTATAGTCATGTCTTCTTACTAACTTCCTCTGTTTGTCTTCACGTAATTCCAATTTTCTCTGCCTTCTTCCTCAAACTCCTACTTGCACTACCTTGTTATAACTCTCACACAAGTTACACACAGTCACAAATTTCCGACTAGCGAGTGGTATAGATAAAGATCAGCTCAGTCCCACAGCAGGAGAGAGGATGTGGCGTTATGGCCAGAGCTGAACCAGGTTCCAGTCTTGGCACTGGCTTAACATCCTGTAATTATTGATCAATCACTTATTCTGCCTGTACCTAAAAACAAAATGATTGGGACTTTGAGTAATATAACTGGCGATAATGTAAAGTGCTCCAATACCTTTGGATCGAGTTTGCATTATATAAAACAGCAGAGAAACTGACATCTATCAGTAATACTTTACAAAGTATTTTACGGCAGCCAGTGAATTCTAGGAAGTGCGCGTTGCTTCAGGCACAATGCACTGAGGGAAAACACTTTGTGCATGCCTATAAGTAAGTTAAAGGAGCCAATCGGGTATTAGCCAATTGTGCATATACTTTGGGGGTTAGAGCACATGCAGTGGGGCATAGACAGCAGCACCCAGTGCATTACAGAGTCAAACGAAAAAAACAGCTTCATTATTCCAAAACCTTAGGGAAGATGATCAAACAAAAAGGGGTCCTTTCACACAATCAGTAAAGGTTTTTTCCAGACAGGTGGGGAGGAAAGCAACACTGGAGCAGAAGCAAGATGGAGGGTGCGGGGTGAGAAAAGTAATGGCAAGTGCAACATGGTGCAGGTGAGGAAGATGTACAAGAATAAGCAGGCAACGGGGGAAGTACAGTGTTAGGAAGAAGAAGCAACAGGCGAGAGAAGATGGCTTGGACGAGTAGGAGAAGCACAGGGCAAAAGAGCAACATGAAGCAGGGGAAGGAGAAGCACAAGTGGTAGAAGCACACAGGCAAGACAAAAAAGAGAAACAGTGTGGGGAGGGAGTAAGTATATAAGGGAGAAAGCTTGGAAAAAAACACATGCACTCTCAGGGAGTGTTTACCTAAAATTACAAAAAGTAGTGCTTGAAAAGCAAGCATTAGAAGTATAGAAGGCAGCCAATCAAAAGTGATGGTAAAGAGGAAATGCTCCATGAGAGGGACAAAGAAAATATCGATAAAGTGGGACATGAATATGAAGCAGGTACATGAGATAGCATGAAAGATGAGCAGTGGGAAGGCTCAAAGCCCCTTTATTATCTTATTAGGCCCACAATATGTCTCACAACAGACAGTGCATACACTGTCTCGTTGGTGAGACCTAAAAATAGATGAAATTGTGTTTTTTTTCACATTTTCCAATATATTAGCTAAAGCTACAGAAAGTTCAAGCATTTCCGTACGGCCACTAATGAAATATTCCATTACTTCCTGGTTCATAGATCCAGCCAGCCCATCTTCAGTAGCTTTTGTAGGCTCAAACCCAGCAAATTGAAAAAGAGATAAACAGTGTTTTTAAAGCCTAGTTTGCCCAAGAAATCAGTGCAATGTTATTTTAACCCCTTCGATGCTAGCCCTCCCCCCACCACCCGTGCTAAGTCTTTTATTTGGCTATTCGGGGTAGTTTGCGCTTAGGCCCCTGTAATTTTTTTTCCACATACATATCCACACCAAATTTGTGTCCTTTTCTTCCAACATCTTGCAGATTCTAAGGGTATTGGGGGTTTGTGGATTCCCCTGGAGGTGACTTAGAAACTGGCCAAAATACAGCTAGTTTGTTTTGTTCCCCGGAAAAAAGGGAAATAATGCTGCAGAAGAAGAAAGTGTCTGGATTTTTTGCTTTAAAAAAGGTATCAACAAGGGGTTGGTGGTGCTAAAATCGCCAGCTTTCAGGAACAGGCAGGATTTTGTCAAAAAACAAAAATATTCTACAAAGTTTAGGCATTTTACTGGGACATAGCCTATTTTTCGTGCATTCAACCTCCTTCCAGTTAGTGGTAGAAATGGGTGTGAAAGCAATAATGGATCCCGGGGAACTTTACATTTCTAAAAAGTAGACACAAATCTAAATTCACCAAGGTGTCATTTATGGAGATCATTCATGCTTTTTCTATAGAAACTAACAATTGACAATAAAAATGATTGAAATTGAATTGAAAAAAAAAGCCATTTGTGCCAACGTTTTCACCTGTAACTTCTTCTAAGTATGGCAGCTTTTTTAAACCAATATACATGTACGTCAGCTGGATCCTTCTGATTGCGGTACCCTGAGCCAATAACTGAGCTGCTTCTTGCGATGATTTTTCACTGTGTACCAGGTATATAGCAATTCATTTGGTAAAATATATAGAGTGGAAATTCCACACATTTCTGGAAACTAGATACCCAGGGGAGTGCAGGGAGGTGTGGCTTGCATGGATCTCTCCACGTTTTACTACCCAGAATCCCCTGCGCACCTCAAATTTAGATTAAAAAAAAACACTAAGTAGGATCACTGCACTGGCACCAATGTCCTACCACCCAGCGTTCCCCTTGGTCTCCAGATAAAAATGATGCCTCACTTGTGTGGGTGTCCAATGCATAAACACCTAAAAACATTTTTTTTTAAATAGCGCCTAGAGCTCACTGTGCTAGCCCCTCAATCCCTATGTTTTTGGCCCTTCCCAGTCGTAGGCCCTTGGCCCACCCACACAAGTGAGGTATCATTTTACTCAGGAGACTGAGTGGAACACTGAGTGGTAGGACACTTGTTCCGGCGCCATGATCCCAGACAGAAATGTGAGGAAAATGTGATTCTTGTTTTTGCTAAATTTGAGGTTTGCAAGGGATTCTGGGTAGGAAACAGTTAGGGGATCCACACAAGTCACACCTCCCTGGACTCCCCCAGGTGTCTAGTTTTCAGAAATGTCTGGGTTTGGTCGGTTTCATTAGATGGCTGTTGAGCCTGGGACCAAAAACGCAGGTCCCTACCTTGCAAAACTAGGTCATTTTGTGATAGATAATTTTGATGTCTCCACAATACGTTTTGGGCCCTTCCCTGCCGCGGGTACTTGGCCCACCCACACAAGTGAGGTACCATTTTTATCAGGGGATATGGGGGAACGCTCGGTTGTAGGAACTTTGTGCCAGCCCGGTGATTCAACAACTTTCCCACACAGAAATGTGAGAAAAATTTGAATCTTTAGCTAAATGTGAGGTTTGCAGGGGATTCTGGGTAAGAAAACATTGGGGAATACACACAAGCCACACCTCCCTGGACTCCCCCAGGTGTCTAGTTTTTAGAAATGTCTGGAATACGTAGATTTCCCAAATATGGCTGTTGAGCCTGGGACCAAAAAAGCAGGTGCCCCTTTCAAAACCAGGTTGTTTTGTGATAGATAAGGGGAACATCTATCACATCTAGGGAACCCAACCAATCTCACACAATTCAAAACATTAGACACCCAGGGGAGTCCAGGGAGGTGTGGCCTGCGTGAATCCCCCAAAGTTTCTTATCCAGAATCCCCTCACACCTCAAATGTAGCTAAAAATCAAATTTTCCTCAAATTACTGTCTGGTATTACTGTGCTGGCACAAATTACCTACCACCCAACTTTCCCCTCAGTCTCCAGAGTAAAATGATACCGGACGGCTGAGCTTGGGTCTAAAGTCCACAGCTAGGCACATTACAAAAAAGGGCCTGTTTTCAGTGGAAAAATGTGATTTGTCCATGTTGCATTTTAGGACGTTTGCAGTCGCGGGCACTAGGCCTACCCACACAAGTAAGGTACAACTTTTATCAGGAGACTTGGGAAATGCTGGGTGGGTCGAAGTTTATGGCTCCACGCAGATTCCAGAACTTTCCATCACAGAAATGTGAGAAAAATGTGCTTTGTATTGGCAAAGTTTGAGGTTTGCAAGGTATTCTGGCACACAAGAGGCACACAAGTGGCACACAAGTCACCCCATCCTCGATTCCCCTGGGTGTCTAGCTTTCAAATATGTACAAGTTTCCTAGGCTTCCCTAGGAGCCAGCTGCGTGAGACACATTGCAAAAGAAAAAAAAAGGTCAATGCCTAGTGGGCTTTCTTTCCGGGGGGGGGAGGGGGTGTAGATTGATGGCTAGTGCCCAGATATGCCCCCAAGGGGGGCAGAAAGACTGTGGCCATTGTTTGTGGGGGGAAGGGACATTGGCATGCCCTTTCTGAGCAGCCCCCACCCCTACATATAAAAAAAACCTAGCTAATCTCTGGCGCCTATTGGGCTCTCTGCCCCCTCTGGGCAGGCAGATATGGGGCTGCCTCCATCTGCCTATTGCTGGGCTGGGGGGGGGAGGCAGAAAGACTGGCATTTTTTAGGGGGACCATTGGCATGCCCATTCTAGGAAGCCCCAGCCCCTGAACTTTAAAAACAAATAATCCCTGGTGCCTAGTGCGCTATCTGTCCCACCGGTGGGGTAAGATAAGAGGCTTTTGTCCCATATGCCTCCGGGGAGGGTAAAAAGACTAGCCATTTTTTTTGGGGTGGAGGCATTGGCATACCCATTCTGGCAAACCCCTACAAATAAAAAAACACCTAATTCCTGGTGGCTAGTGGGCTTTCTGCCCTCTCCCCGGGGGACAGATCAGGGGCTGTTGCCCCATCTGCCTCCTAGAGGGGGAGGGGTAGAAAGACTGGCATTTTTGAGCAGGTGGGGGCATTCGCATGCCCATTCTGAGCAGCCCCCACCCCTGAACTTTAAAGAAAAACGAATCCCTGATGCCCAGTGGGTTCCTGCCCACCCGGTGGGGGAAGATAAGGGGCTATTGCCCCCATATGCCTGGGGGGGGGGGGGGGGGGGCAGAAAGACTGGAAATTGTTTTTGGGAAGGGGGCATTGGCAGGCCTAGTCTAGGCATCCCCACCCCTAGGTATATAAAAAAAAAAAATCCTTGGTGCCTAGTGAGCTTTTTGCCCCCCGCCGGGAGGGGGCAGATCAGGGTCTATTGCCCCATTTGCTTCCTGGGGCGGGGCAGAAAGACTTTTGCATGGGGGGGCACTGGCATGCCCATTCTGGGCAGCCCCCACCCCTGATCTAAAAAGAATAATCCCTGGTGTCTAGGGTGCTTTCTGACCGCCACCCCCCTCGGGACTATGCACAAGCAGGAATCCACTAAGGAAGGGTACCATTTGGGGAGATTCTTCCTTTTCGAACAATACCTCACACATGTGATTCGGTGCTTGGGGGGCTGAGATAGCCCTACGAGCACTGAAACAATGAAACTGCAAATAAGTTTCAGTTTAATTTTCAATGTAATGAGGTCAGTGTGCCACTGTCATTACATTGAGTCTGAACAAAAAGCCTCGGGAGGTTGGGGAAGGCAAAAATAAAACAAAAGGAAACCCTTCTGCTGTCTGCAGCCGAGGGATTTTGTGGGCCTGTGCACATGACTGATTGGTTCAGTCATGAGCACCGGAGCACGGGTGCTCATGAAGGAACCATTCAGTCATGAGCACCGAAGAGTTAGAAAAAATGCCTAAAATAGGCAGAAGTTAAAACATTAATGGAAAGGAATACAGTGTTTTTCAAAAGTATACGTCTCCTTCAAGCACCAAATATTAACACATTAGATTGCAAAAACTTATGGGAAGATGGCACAGATAAGAAGTAGCCTAATTACTACATTTGAGGCAAATGTCCCACTTTCATGGGCCCTATAAAAAATCATAGGAGTAGATATACAGATATAGTCACCTACTTTACTATTTACTGCATGCAAAAACCTCTGACTTGATGTGGCCCTCATTATAAGGGACCAGTTCACGGTTTTGATGGGCAGAATAGGCAATCTGGTAATGCATTCGAGAGATCTAATTGTAAAGGTGTCCCCAATATACAGAGGCTTTCCTTGTAGCTTACTTGAACCATCAGTAGATGAGGTATACCTCGGTAGTGCCACTGTTATATCTTGAAAAGTGAGATCGGAAGTATCTGGTAGAAGAGGACTGAATCTTTGTAAAGGAGTAAACTATTCACCTGCACAATATATGATTAGGGACAAGAGTACGTTTAACATTGGATCCACAAGTCCATGAACTTGTGTGATAAACATTAGCATTTTTTTTAGCAAAGAAGTCTAATAAATAAATATAACAGGATCTCTTGAGTTACACATAGCTAAACCCACTATGGCCCAAAGACAGCACACTAAACTAAAACTCAAATGTGTATATTGCTAACTGCACTTACACCCAAAACATTAATAATTCAAAAAACAGCCTTTAAAGAAAAGGGTTCCTCAAACGGGCTAAATGAATTAAACTGATCCCAGTAGCTAATACACACTATCCAAACTCAACTAGACATATCAGAAGCTGGCACAGAGATTGCTTGATCAGATC
This sequence comes from Lissotriton vulgaris, assembly GCF_964263255.1. Classification (NCBI taxonomy): domain Eukaryota; kingdom Metazoa; phylum Chordata; class Amphibia; order Caudata; family Salamandridae; genus Lissotriton; species Lissotriton vulgaris. The sequence continues at coordinate 929,887,037 of NC_141694.1, forward strand.
TTCTAGTCTTCTCCCTGATCTCAATCGAATATTGATAATTCGTCAAAGAATAGCAGAAACTGGGAGTCTGTAAAGGCCACAAAGGAGAAAAGAGTAATGTGAATTGAAGTTAACATTAAAGATAAATCGACCAGGAGAGTTTTGGAGAATTTGAAAAGGAAACATTAAATAGATGGAGGGTGGCAGTAGAAGAGAATCTGCCATGTAAACTCAGAATAACTCCGATAACTAATTGGAAAGTCTGTAAAAGACTTAATAAAGTAGCCCTCTGTCTAGTTATTCTTCTTGTAGGATTGAGGGTACAAAGACAACCGAAGGGTTCTACCATTTATGTACTTTCTTAACTAATGATTTTCAGCACATTTAAGATGTGGATCAGGAATGTCCAACATTGGTCCACAGTTTGTAGAGCGTAGTGCATGATACATGTTTCAGAATACCCAAATGAGACATTACTTAGAATGAATCAAGGTAGAAACAAATAAGTGGTTATCCTGACAATCTGGCAAGTCTCAGACCCAACTATGAACTGCTGTAAGACATCTCTGATCTAGATAAACTGAACACATTTTTTCAATCAATAGACCAAGAGCATCCCACTAAAAGAAAGAGATGTATTTAAGATCCTGTGTCGGAGAACAGTTGTGTTAATGACAGGGAAGGCCCACAATCTAAATATCGTACTCAAAACATCCACAAGACATGTCCTCTTCTGGCGGTTATTCAGTGTACTTGGTTTAGGAGAGGGGATGACTTTCCTTCTAAAGTAAGCGGACATAATTGAAGACTGTCAGTTTAGATCCTTTTTGAGGGTAGTGAATAGTGTAGAACCCTCAAAAAGCCATCTCAAGTTCTCAACTTTCCTCTATGTAAAGCACCTGATGTGTCTTGTTAACTATCCAAACAATAACAGGACTTTTTATTTTTCACTTTTATATAGCGCAAACTTGACCCGAGGCATACACAAGAAGAATAGTAGGCAAAAAGGGTAATAAATATACAACAGATGGTGAAATCTTCAGGAGAACCACGACCCACCATCACCCACAACAGGTTCCCCTAAGACGCTGGAGCAAGATCACCGCCGACCAGCTCACCACCGCCCTCAGCCAGAAACCACCCACCAACACAACGGACCCCAACGAAGCAGCCCGCAACCTCACACAGTGGCTCACCAACTGCGCCGACGACCTCGTACCTCTGAAGACCCCGCCCAGCAGACCAGGCAGCAGGAAAGCCTCGTGGTTCACCATCGACCTCAAAAACTCCAAGAAAACCTGCTGCAACCTCGAGAAAGCCTGGCGCCACGACCAGACAGCAGAAAACATGGCAGCCCTCAAGAACGCCACCCGAAAACACCACCAGATGATCCGCACCACCAAGAGGACAACATTCAAAGAACGACTGGACAACAACACCCACAACAGCAAGGAACTCTTCAGTATCGTCAAAGAGCTCTCCAACCCCAGCGCCTGCAACAACAACATCACACCGTCGCAAGATCTCTGAGACTCACTCGCCTCGTTCTTTCACCGCAAGATCGCCGACATACACAACAGCTTCGGCGCACAGACCACGCACCCCACCACCACCCTCCAGACCTGGACCCCTGTCAGCACCGAAGACACCACCCGCCTGATGAACACCATCCACTCCGGCTCACCTTCCGACCCCTGCCCACACTACATCTTCAACAAAGCCGATTCCATCATCGCACCCCAACTCCGGAACATCATCAACAGCTCCTTCACATCCGCCACCTTCCCGGAGAGCTGGAAACATGCCGAGCTGAGCGCCCTCCTGAAGAAACCCACAGCGGACCCCACAGACCTCAAGAACTTCCGCCCCATCTCGCTCCTCCCGTTTCCAGCCAAAGTCATCGAGAAGACCGTCAACAGACAACTCTCCGCCTTCCTCGAGACCAACGGATCCCTCGACCCCTCACAGTCCGGCTTCCGAGCAAACCACAGCACCGAGACCGCCCTCATTGCAGCTACCGACGATATTAGGGCACTGCTCGACAACAGGGAAATTGCTGCCCTCATCCTCCTAGACCTCTCAGCAGCCTTCGACACCGCATGCCAGCGCACGCTGATTCAGCGCCTCAGCAACACCGGAATCCAAGGAGCGGCACTGGAGTGGATCATCTCGTTCCTCACCGGAAGAGCCCAGAGAGTCCGCCTCCCCCCGTTCCGTTCTGCGGCCACCGAAGTCATCTGCGGTGTCCCGCAGGGATCATCACTCAGCCCCACCCTCTTCAACGTCTACATGAGCCCTCTCGCAACCATCGCTCGCCAACACAACCTCAACATCATCTCCTACGCCGACGACACCCAGCTGATCCTCTCCCTCACCAACGACCCTGCCACCGCCAAAGCCAACCTCCAGGAAGGAATAAAAGAAGTCGCAGAATGGATGAAGATCAGCCGTCTGAAACTGAACTCAGACAAGACGGAAGTCCTCATCGTCGGACCATCTCCCTTTGCCTGAGACGACTCCTGGTGGCCCCCTGCCCTGGGCATCGCACCCAAACCAACGGACCACGCACGCAACCTGGGCTTCATCCTAGACTCCTCCCTCTCGATGACCAAGCAAGTGAACGCCGTCTCGTCATCATGCTTCAACACCTTGCGGATGCTCCGAAAGATCTTCCAGTGGATCCCCATCGAAACCAGGAAGACGGTCACCCAGGCCCTCGTCACCAGCCGTCTGGACTACGGGAACACCCTCTACGCTGGAACCACAGCCAAACTCCATCGCATTCAGAACGCCTCAGCACGACTCACCCTGGACATACCTCGCCGCTGCCACATCTCTGCCCACCTGAAAGACCTACATTGGCTCCCCGTCAACAAGAGAATCACGTTCAGACTCCTCACCCACGCACACAAAGCTCTCCACGACACGGGCCGAAGTACCTCACCAGCCGCCTCACATTCTACACACCCACCCGCCAGCTCCGATCCGCCAGCCTCGCCCTCGCCTCCGTCCCACGATTCCGGAAATCAACCGTCTGAGGGTGCTCCTTCTCCTACCTGGCAGCCAAGACATGGAACTCCCTCCCCACTCACCTACGGCTGACCCTGGACCATCTCTCCTTCAGGAAACAACTCGAGACCTGGCTGTTCGAGCAGTAGCAACCCCCCCCCCCATCCCTCCTCAGCGCCTTGAGACCCTTACGGGTGAGTAGTGCGCTCTACAAATTTTGATGATTGATTGATTGAGATAGATGATATAGTTTGGAGGATTCTATTGTAGATTATTTCGGAAGTTGAAGAAATAAATTAATAGTTATTTCCAGAGGTATTGCTGTCAAGCTCTTTGATGGTTAAGGAAGAACGGCATCAAAGTATGTCAAGTATGTTCGGAGGGTCAGTTCAGATATTTGTTGAGAAGAAATAATGTCAGTTTTTTTATTGAAGTTCAAGAATGATTAATTGTCACTTAGGTCCTTTGGTAGAGTGTTCCAAATTCTAGGCTCATACCCAGAGCTTCGCAACTGCCTCTTATGGCCTGCTTTTGATAGTTTGTTTGCAAGGTAGTTTGGTTTTTCAGTGTAGAGCTTTGTGAGTTATGCTGGCCATATTGAATATGCTTCTCACTTTGATTGGTAGCAAGTTTAGTTTCTTAAGTGTGGGAGTGATATGATCATAGCAGCTCTCTCTCGAGAGCAGTCTAGCCGCTGCGTTAAGTGTGGCTTTCATATGGATAAGGTAGTTTTTAGGGCTACCAGTGATCGTTGCGTTCCCTTAGTCCAGCTTACAGAGGACTAGGGATTGCACTACAGTCTTAAGGTCTTCAAAGATGATGAAGAGTTTTATTTCTTTTTAGGTGTTTGTGTGTAGAAGGCACTTTTAGCTGAGGCATTAATGTGGTCTTTAATGTTCAGGTTTTTAACACGTGTAATTTCTAGTGACTTAACAGAGTTGGAGATAAATAGATTGTTTACAGTTGAATACATTAAGGTTAACAATTCAGTTATGGATAGGATTTTCCTTTTGGTTGTTTGTTGGGGGTAAGCTTTAAGTGGTTGTTAGCCAGTCAAGAGTGTGCTATGAAGAGTGTTGTTTAGGTGCTGGATATCTTTAGATGAGGAGATTTTAATGTAGAGTTGGCTGTCATCTGCATACAAATGGTAGGTAATACTGGCTTGTTTAAAGATCACTATAAGGGGTTCCCATGGGAGGTTGGACATGGCAGAACTAACAGGGTGTTCCTATCTCCTTCCTAAAATACTGTATGTGTCTGTGTCTCCAAAAAAAATTCCCAACACCCTCTCAACTTAAAAAGTGTTGTAAAAAAAAAGTGTGAAAAGTGGGAAGGGACCTCAAGGAAACAACCACCCGGGAACTGCTGACAGGTACTCATCAGTGTGATCCACTTATCATCATTGGCACCTTTCCACTGAAAAAGAAGTTTGCAGGTAATGTGTTCAACTGAATAGTGAAACAAACTACAACTACCTATCAAAACCTGACCCCTGAGCTACAACCACTACGTATACTGTTCTAGCCCTCTAAAAACGAGCTAGGCACCTCTAGCACAATAATAAACTTTATTCGCTGCTGAGTGTCTGCTCACATTAAAAACAAAAAGCTTCTGTCGAGTTTCCTTTATATTGAAACGAAGCTTGACAGTAGCTTTTTGTTTTTAAGGCGCTGCATTGGTTGGGACTACTTGTGGTCAAGCGACACATTGCAAAGGAGGGGAAGAATGTTCAAGCCTGGGAAGAATGTACAAGCCTGGGATGGATGGGCGAAGGGCATGGATTTCTGCATAGGCCTAGAGCACCCGGTATATCAGGCTAGGGGGTGCCCTTGTAAATATCTCAAAAGCTGGATAGACTGGGTGGAACACAGAGGGGATTTATATAGAACCTTTCCCACCCATACCATGGACAATGAGTCACACTCATAGTTGCACTAATGCCCCTTAACGCTGGATCCTAACGTCTGGTATTTTCTTGACTACACTATGTGTACTATTGGAGGTGGATTCTAGGGTTGAAGACAAAATATGCGGCAAGTAGGGCACCATTCGCAAATTACACAAAGTCAGGAAAATTCCTTTCTCTATCAGAGAGGAAGTAAAGTCCCATTTAGAAAAATTACTCACGGATGACATAATTGAGATGGTGAAGTCATCCGAGTGGGTCACCGATTTGGTTGGGGGTACTTCTCAATCACCGGATTTACCGGACCTGCACGACGAACGCTCCTGCCGTGAGGGAAACGGCCGTGGGGCTCACTGCTCGCCGACAAGCGCCGTGAGGGCAACGGCTAAGAACTCCATTACCCAGGTGCCCCTGGGACTACCGGCGAACCGCTGACGCGCCTGGCTGCGCCCGGAGGCGCTACATAGCGGAGGAACGCCTCCCGCCCCGCGGGCGGCACCGGGCTAAGCCCGGGCAAAGGGTGGGCCGTCTGTGGCCATCCGGGGCAGGAGGAGGCAGGGCTGGGCCACGACCCCTGGACTAATTCCTATTTCAACGGACTACCGGGACTACATCACGGTATAGTGAGACTCCATGATATAGAAGATCTCGCATTTAGGAAAAAGTCTATTTTATATGTGGACAGTTCATGTGAAAATATCGGTTGTTTATAATTCTATTTTTATATTTAGCTCCCCCTCTAGATATTCTTTAAAAAAATAATCATCAGCATGTCTAAAAACAGGGTTCCCCCGGCCCCTGCAACAGTAACTATGGACAATTACCTCGTGAAAGTTGTTAGTAAAATAAATAGCGAAAGGAGGATGTCCCTGGGTCTTAACAATTCCCCGCCACCCTCATCCCCATGTACAACCATTGTTACCTCCGATGGGGAGGTATTTAATCATCCGATTAATCTGGATATAACTCCGGATGGTTTGGTGGTGCAACAAGATATCCCTCTAATCGAACATGTTGATTTACAAGACATCAGCGTCCAGCACCCTACCACTCCAGTTACCCCTATCACCCCTGTTAGAGCAGTCAGGGCATGTAGAAAAATCCTACCTAAGCGGGGGGGGTGCTCGGATATCCCGTAAAAAGGCAGTAGTTCCCTCAAGTGACCCCATTAAAATAGGTGAAGATAGGGACAGTGAGGATAGCGTGCTATTAGACACTACCCAGCTCAACTTTTTAGCAAGTTTCTTAGAAACTAAAGTAGATGGGATCATTAAACCCTTGGTAGACAAAATTAATATAATGGCCTTAGAGGTCAAGAGACTGGGAGACCTTGTAACCAAGATGTTGTGCCCAGGCACAGCATTGTCGTTCGCCCAGGTAGCTGGCTCTAACCCCACGACTGCGCAAGGTAGCAGCGGCAGCCTGGTGACCTTACAAGCCGCTGGTTCTAACTTGGTAGCTCGGCCAGGAAGGGGTTTACCATTCGGAGAGGGCCCGTCTATTGACCCAAAGCAAGCGGTAGGCCCCGTTACCCAGGGGACCGCAGCTGAGGCAACCAAGGGTAAGGAGAGAGAGGAGGGTTGGACTGAGGTAAGACGCAAGCGTTTCATTAACTTACCACCACAGTGCGCGCCCTATGTGGTTGTATTAACCAATGTACCTGAGGTAGCAAATGATACCGTTCAAGAAACACATGAATCCCTAAAAAATAAGACGGTGTCTTGGTTAAACAGGCAGTGTGGTTTTCCTACTGAATATTCTGACCAAATTCTAACTACCAGGAGGATTAATTGGATTGGAAGTTCAAGGAAGAGCAGTAAAGGTGACTGTATCATAGTTAATTTTAAGCACCCTCAACATGCAGCCACTGTTCTCCTAAGGGCGGCCTCTTTGCCTGTATCTGACCATAATGTGGGTGTACGTTCTCTCGCATTCTTTTATTGTCACCTTAATACTTCCCTTCAGGCCAGTACTAGTATTAGGAATGGTTTATTTACACCGGCACATGGGCCTGCATTTGTGACACCAATGCATAATCGATTCTATGCACTTAGTTCATTAGATTGTAATGATTGACTCCCTGTGCTTCATTTGTCGCTTGCCCAGGGAGAATATGATAATGGTGAAGAAATAGGAAAAAACGATAACTCTGTTCCTATTTACCCGGAGTCAGTAATCTGCCAAGGGTACAAGGCTGTAGATTGTACAAATGTAGTCCAGGACAACAGGGGTGTTAGTAACACTGTTGAAGTCTGTGGCCTGGCTGATTGTAGGAGAAGGGAGATCAACCACGGTGGTCACAGCTTGAAGGGAATTACACTTGCTAGTTGGAATGTGGCAGGGATTAGGTCAATGGAGAGGGATCCAGCCTGGATTGATTTTGTTAACAGTTATGATATCCTGTGCCTCCAGGAAACATGGAGCAGGGAGGAGATTAGTTATGAAAGCTTTGAGTCCTACAACCTACCTGCCTATGGTTCAGGCCCAGGGCGAGCTAAAGGGGGCCTTGTGGTTTTAATATCTATTTTACGCCCCATTGTGGTGAAAAAACACCTGCAAATGGGTGTTCATGGGCAGATCCTTTGGCTTGTCGAGACTGGGGCTCGAAACATTATATTGATCAATTATTATAATAATATTTTTGACAATACTAGGTCCAAAGTGGTACACGATTTAGCGGACGCCCTTGAAAATCTATGTGCAGATTCTAAGGTTGTATTAGACTTCATTTGGATTGGTGACTTCAATATCAAGTTATGTGAACATTCAACATTGGGGATTTGCGGGGTTACAACTAACGATGGCTGGGATGCCCCGCATTTTAGCCATGGCAGCTACGGAGATGAATTGCATAAATTAATGAGCTGTTATGATTTGGAAATCCTGGAACCCTGCAAAGATGAACATGGTCTAACTGTCCCTACATTTAAGAACGGTCTAGGAGGCTCGGTCATTGACCATGTGATTATATCCACCAATGTAATTTCTTGTTGCGCCACCCCAAAAATAGTTGTCTGTAATACCAGTGATCATAATTGTATTACAATGGAAACTACTTTCTGGGCGGATAAGTCAGTTATAGTGGGACCTACTGTTTCTAACTTGGAACCCCATAGGACTAATGGTGTCAGACTCAGGTGGGCAGGGGATAAAGCCAGGGATTTATCTAGTTGTATTATTAAGGGTAGCTTTGCAGAAATCGATTCAATTTTAGCAAATGTTAATGATCATGAGAGGGTACTGTTGTGTTTTAAAAGTATTAACCTAGCTATTAGTAGGAAATTTACCGGGAAAGCCAAGACTATCGAGGAAGAATCCAGGATGGTTTAATCATCACTGTACAGTCTCTTTAACTTCCCTGAAGTTGGCATTATCGGTTAAACCTAGGGATCCTGTTTTAATTGCTAAATCAAGACTGGAATATAAATGCGCCCTTACTGAGAGGAAGAGGGAACTCCAATTGCAGGCATGGGATTCACTAAATTTAGCTGCTGAAACATCGAATACCACCCTGTTCTGGGCAACAATTAATTTCCCATTACTTAAAGCGGACGATACCCCAGAACTAACCTCCACCGTGTCTAGTGAGGGGTGGATAACTCACTTTTCCAACATTTTTTACACAAATAGAACAGTGGCGGTGGAGCCCAAGGGGTGGGATGTGGTGCCGCTTGACATCACTCCCAAGGAAGTAGAACATTGTATCACACTTAGTAAAGGAGGCAAGGCTCAGGGCCCCGATGGGGTACCGATCGATGTATATAAGACTGAACCCAAATTGTGGGGACCCCTGTTAGCATCTGTTTTTAATGCAGCTGTCTGTAGTGATGCACCTGTTACCTGGGGACAATCAATTATTGTACCCATTTATAAAAAAGGCAGCAGGTCAGAGGCCAAAAACTATCGCCCTATATCCCTCCTTGATTCGTCGGTCAAAATTATGAGTCGGGTCATGCTAGTAAGATTGGAAGAATGGGCTGAGCAGGAGGGTATTCTGGCTAATAGCCAATATGGCTTTAGAAGGGGTAGGGGTACTCTCGATCAGTGCATCAATTTGGATCTGCTGATCGGGAAGTACACAAGGCTAAACAGGGCTCCCTATACCTCTGCTTTGCAGATCTGAGCAGTGCTTTCGATCTAGTGGACCATCCCACCCTGTGGACCACCCTGCTCAATCTAGGTGCCCCAGAGGGTATAGTATTCTTTTTGGCTAGATTATATGACAAACTGCAGACCTGCGTTCGTTTTGGTAAAGGGGGGGAATGTACCCCGAACTTTGACGTCAAGCGGGGAATTAGACAGGGCTGTGTCTTGGCCCCGCTTCTTTTCATTTTATTTATTAACGGGATTGATAATGTTTTAAAGAAGGTTGTGGCGGATGCCCCCCAGATTCATGTCGACCCTATCCCAGTCTTATTATATGCTGATGATGCTGTTTTACTATCAAGAACGCCGATAGGATTACAGCGCCTAACGGATAGGTTTTTCAGCCTTTATTAAAGCAAGGAAACTGGTGATTAACAAAGGGAAAACTGTAATAATGACCTGTGGGAAAAAAAGGAAGTGTCCAAATGCCTTTTTTATTGATGAGGAAAAAGTCCAACATGTGGACAAATTTTGTTATCTGGGAATTACCTTTGCAAATGACAGGAAATGGTCCAGCGAATTCACCAATATCCGGAATAAAATGGCCAAGAATGCCTATGGTGTTTATAGATTTGCCTCAAAAGTGGGGGAGACATGCTTAAAATTTATCAGGCTAGGTGTGTGTCTATTGCATTATATGGCGCAAGCATATGGGGCTATAGCCGGCATGACAGCTTACAAATTAAAGAAAATAATTTTTTTAAAAAGTTTCTGTGCCTACCTGTCTCAACCTCTAATGAATTAACCCATCAAGAGCTTAATATCCACTTTTTAGGTGATTTGTTACCCCTTAGGCCTTTGATGGTCTGGCGCTCCATCTGGCTCAAGGAAGAGAAGAAGGGGGGTGCTGCACTCGTGCTTATATTGCGTGTTCAAAATATTATAGCGATACGTGTGCTGTGCCAGATCAGTGCCTGCTCACTATCCGAAAAACAATGTATATGGCCTAGTGTTGTGAATCACTAGGACTCTGGCACGCACAACAAACAGATTTTTCCTTTATACCATTAAATTTATTTTAAATCAATGTCTCAAAAACGCCAATGTAATACATTGGCGTTTTTGAGACATTGATTTAAAATAAATTTAATGGTATAAAGGAAAAATCTGTTTGTTGTGCGTGCCAGAGTCCTAGTGATTCACAACACTAGGCCATATACATTGTTTCAAGGAAGAGAAGGCCTTTAACAGATCAGTCATTGAGGATTGCCTTTTAATGGACACATTTTTAGCGATCCCATGGATTAAATATGTTGTTGTCTGATTTTCGGAAATCTATTGTGTTAATATTGTTAATGACCCATCTGCAGTATCCAATATTACTAAGACTGAAAGAACAATTGTTACTTACCTGTAAACAGGTGGTTCTCCAGTATTGGTGTCTTTCATAGATTCACATGCTTGAAGATTCCCCGTCGTCGGAGTGGGAGTCCCACGGTAAATAAAATAGCAATAAATACTAAATATATAATAAATATATATATACATAATAAGGAAAAACCCAAAAATGCATACAAGAAGCATAGGGTACCTAACCAAAAAGTTCTCCATAGGAATGCATGGGAATATAACAATTGCAATGCAGCCTATCCTTGTCATTATGTTAGTCCAAACTGCAGCCAATCAGGCGCCAGCAGCCCTCTAGAACCTTCTCCTCAGAGCTCAAGCCCTCAGATTTTCGTAGCACAAGAGTGACCAAAGAGTCTATGAGGAGAAGAGAGCCTCTGAGGGGAGGATGGGAGGGTCGCATGTGAATCTATGAAAGACACCAATACTGGAGAACCACCTGTTTACAGGTAAGTAACAATTGTTCTTCTCCAGTATTGGGGTGTCTTTCATAGATTCACATGCTTGAATATAGAATAGTTAGCAGTCCGTATCCCAACACAAAGTTTCCAGAATGCAATGTATAAACAAAAGGTTGGAATCAACGGGTGTAATGACCCATGTCATAGAAGTTATACAACTATATGTGTACATAGAGAAGACATGCATAAAACTGGAAACTATTAGGAGGAGGGTAGAATAGAGGCTCACCTTATTGAAAAAGATTACGGAGCACAGCTTGTCCCACTGCGGTATCTCCTTCAGCCATGGCACCCAGATTGTAGTGCTTCGTGAACGTGTGCCTGCTGGACCACGTGGCTGCTCTGCAAATCTGATGCAATGGAACTCCGGCAAAGAGTGCAGTCGAAGAGGCCATAGATCTGGTAGAGTGGGCCCGTACTGCAGTCTGTGAAGGCTTTCCCGCTTTCTGATGGCAGAAAGCAATCGCCGAAGCCACCCAGCGGGCTACCGTAGGTTTGGTGACTGGCCGCCCTTTTTGAAAGCGGCCATAGGCCACAAAGAGCTGATCCGACTTTCGGAACTGGGCTGTTCTGCTGATGTAAAACTTTAAACATCTTCTAATGTCCAAAGAGTGCAAGCGTTGTTCCGCAGGAGATTGCGGGTTGGCAAAGAAAGACTTCAGTATAACAGGCTCATTAATATGGAAGTCTGAAGGCACTTTTGGAAGAAAAGTAGGGTTAGTGCGTAAAAGCACAGAATCCGGTTTAAACTGTAGAAATGGTGGTTTGATCGTGAATGCATGCATATCACTCACTCGACGTGAAGACGTCAAAGCAAGTAAAAGCGCGACCTTCCAGGTGACATACTTGAGGTCTGCTTTATGGATTGGTTCAAAAGGTGCAGTCATTAATTGTGATAGGACAATGTTGAGGCGCCACTCGGGAGGGGGACGCCGAACTGGAAGAAAAGTCCGAAGAAGTCCCTTGAAAAATTGACGTATTAACCTGGATGAACATAGGGAGGCGGAGCCATCATGGCGGAAGCGTGATATTGCCGCCAGAAAAACTCTTAAAGTAGCATGTGATAAACCCGACTGAGCCAGTTGGAAAAAGAAAGGGAGGAGCTCAGCGGGCGTGGCACGCAAAGGATGTACTCCGGCGTCTGCACACCAGTGGCAAAAGCGTTTCCATTTCAACTTATAGGTCTTTATAGTTGATGGAGCCCTGGCCTGAGCAAGGATGTTACGACACTCCTGAGGGATGGTTAGATGTGCAAATTCACAGTGTTCAGGTTCCAGGCTGATAAGCTCAGAGAAGAGCGGTCTGGATGGTAGATTTGACCCCTGTTCATGGAAAGAAGATCCATTCGAGGATGAAGAAGAATGGGTTTGCATTGAGACAGGAGTAGCAGCTCCGAGAACCACGCCTGTCGCGGCCACCTGGGAGCAATCAGAAGGATGTGGCAGGGTTCTCTCCGAATCTTCAAAAGTACTCGTGGCACTAGAGGGATCGGAGGAAAGGCGTAGGCGAAGAGATTCGACCAATCCATCAAAAGGGCATTGCCTTGGGATCCTTTGTGGGGATGCCAGCTTGCGTAAGCGGGGCATTTGCGGTTCTCTGGAGCTGCAAAGAGGTCGATTTCCGGGAATCCCCAACGACGAAAGACCATATCGAGTGTTGGCTGGTGGAGTTCCCACTCGTGGTTGGATGACCTGGATCTGCTTAGGGAATCCGCCAGAAGGTTGGACAACCCCGGAAGATGAACTGCGGTGATTGTGATCTGATGATTGATGGACCAGTCCCAAATCGCCTCTGCCAGGCGGGATAACACCGGAGACTTTGTTCCGCCCTGCTTGTTTATGTAATGCATGCAGGTTGTGTTGTCCGTCTGTATGAGAACCGACTCCGCTTGCAGCACTGGTTGAAATGATTTCAGGGCCAAAAAGATAGCCATGAGCTCCAATTTGTTGATGTGCCAGGTCTTTTGATGCAAAGTCCATTTCCCCTTGACGGAAAGGTCTTGGAGGTGAGCTCCCCAACCCTCCAGGGATGCATCCGTCGTTAAAGTTAGATCCGGGGTGTTGAACAGAAAGGACGTGACTGCCGCTAGCTGATGTGGTTGTGCCCACCATCTGAGCGCTTTCTTCATGGGGACGGTGATGGTAACTTGATCGTTGAAGGAACCGGTGACTTGACGCCACTGTTTGTCCAGAGCCTGTTGGATAGGTTGCGCTCGTAGTCGGCAATGAGGGACAAGAGCGATGCACGACGAAGCCATCCCTAGAAAGGACTTCAACAAACGGACTGAAGCGCACCTCTTTGCCAGAAGTAGCGACACTAATCGGAGAATCCTTTGCGGACGTTCCCGGGAGACAAATGCCTTTGCTAGTTTGGTGTCCAGCGTTGCTCCTAGGAAATCCTTGCAAGTTGTTGGCTGCAATTGAGATTTCTCCAGATTGATGGACAGACCCAAGGAGCGGAATACTGTCTGACAAATGGAAGTATGGTGTTGGAGTTGTGAGCGGGATTGCGATTTCAGGAGGCAGTCGTCGAGATATGGGAATATCTGGATGCCTTGGAGACGAAGAAAGGCCATGACCGGAGCCAACATTTTTGTAAAGACTCGGGGGGCCGACCGGAGGCCAAATGGAAGGACCTTGAATTGGAAATGAAGGTGCCCCACCTTGAAGCGCAGGAACTTTCGATGACCTGCGAGTATTGGGACATGGAAGTAGGCGTCTCGGAGATCGATGGTTGTCATGAAATCTCCGACAGAGAGTAAACGCAAGATTTCTGTAAGCGTTAGCATACGGAAGGTCTGATCCTTGAGATAGTGATTGAGTGCTCTCAAGTCCAATATGGGTCTCCATTCTCCGTTCTTCTTGACGATAAGGAAAAAACGGGAATAAAACCCCTTCCCTCTCTGAGACTTTGGTACTACTTCCACCGCACCTTTTTTAATGAGAAGGCGAACTTGATGAAATAGTTCCTTGAGGTGCGGAGGTGGTGGTCCGGAAGGTGGCGTTGGAGGAGGTACCTCGACAAATTCCAATGCATGGCCTTTTTTCACAATGTCGAGTACCCAACGGTCCGTAGTAATGGAGGACCATTGAGAACCAAACAGAGAGATTTGACCTCCAATTCCCCGTTCGACAGACAAGTCATTGACGTTTGTTGGATTGTCCCCTGAAAGTGGACTTTCCTCTGTAATTTCTGGCAGGTTGCTGACGGGAAGAATGTTGACGGTTACCGGTGAAACGTTGGTTACCTTGGTTAAAGGACCGATATTGACTGCTTCCTCCACGAAAAGTGGATGTAGTGCCACGTCCTCGAGCACCCCGAAAGGGCTGCTTCTTAAATTGAAGGGTACCCAAAGCACGTGCAGTGTCCGTGTCCTTTTTTATGGATTGTAGCGCTTCATCAATATGCGCTCCAAATAATGACTCGCCGTCATATGGCATATCCAGGATTCTTGTCTGAACTTCCTGTCGAAACGAAGTTGAGCGTAGCCAACCTTGTCGACGCAGGACGGCCGCTCCAGCGAGTTGGCGAAAACCAGTGCAGGCCACATCCACTGCACAATCAATGAGTTCCTCTGCAGTTCTTTCTCCTTCTTGCAGAATTTTCTGTGCTTCTGCCTTGGAAGCATCCGGGAGTAACGCCACATAGGCGGACATATCAGCCCAAGCCTGACGGTCATAACGACCTAAGATAGCCATAGCGTTAGCTACTCGAACCGTTGTAGAGGACATGGAGGAAAATTTACGCCCAATAGCATCTAGGCGACGGCCCTCTCGGTCTGGAGGAGCGGTGATTGTAGACGCTGGATTCTTCGAACCTCTTTGAGCTGCCTGCGTGACGACAGAATCGGGCTTAGGTTGACCTGTAAGGCATGCTGGAGATCCCACCGGCGCCTTATATTTCTTTCCCAACCTCGGCAGTTGTGCTGGTAAAGAGTTAGGCGTTTTCATTAATTTCACCCCTTCAGTCCAGATGAAGTCTATAATCGGGACTGTGTGTATCTGTTTTAATGGTTGGTTCTTGAAATCATATAGGAAGCAATCTTCCTCTCTGTGGGCTCGTGGCAATTTGAACCGTTGCGCCGCCCTGTCCATTAATTGGTGGAAGCCTGCAATATCCACTGGAGGAGAATCCCCTGGCGGCACCTGAGAAGGGGATGGTGTCTGAGCACGATAGTCATCCCACTCCGCTAAATGTTCTTCACCATCCTCATCCACATCAGAAACTTCTCCATCCTCACGCTCTGGAGGATTCTCGTCATCATCATCATCTGGATAAATGGTTGTGTGAACTCGAACTGATGTACTCCTGTGAACGGTCACAGGCGGCGCCGGTTGTGAAGGAGCCAGTGCCGGCTCCGTAACTGGGTTCAACACCGATGGGACAGCGGTAACCTGTGGAGATGGTGGGAATCGTCGATTGTAATCTTCCAACATACTTTGGAGGTTCGATATCATTGATATAGGCAACATCGCAGCTGGTACTTGAGGGTGAGTCGCTTGATGTTGGCCATACTGATCCTCTTCATCGTTACTGAAGTCTTGGCACTTTATGTTCAAGTCCGAAAGACTTTGAGCTTGGTCATCAGACTCTTGATCTGAATCAGTAGCAAACAAAGGAGATGGAGGATTAATCATTTCTCCTTCTGTAAAAGTCCCGAACTGGACAGATTTGCTGGACTGTAGAGGCAATAAAGGCATTGAAGCAAATGAAGAGGCTGGCGTGGAAACTGTGTCCTGCGTACGCGTCGACGGCATGACATCAGTCGTCTTCTGCGAGGGAACTGGCTTGGATGCCGTCGCCGACGAGGAGACCGCCGACGGAGTAATCTTCATGGGCATCGTCGTCGCCGTCGTAGACGGAACCTTCACTTTCAAGGTCTTTGTCGACGGAGCGGTCGTCGACGGAGCGGTCGTCGACGGAGCGGTCGTCGACGGAGCGGTCGTCGACGGAGCGGTCGTCGACGGGACAGATGGAACAGGTCCTCTCGTCGACGGGACAGACGTCGACGGTATCGAGGGCGTAGACGAACCCAGAGTCTTCGATCCTTTCGTCGACGACGACCGGGTCGTCGACGACTGAACTCTCTTCGTCGACGAAGATGAAATTGGTATTAAAGAAGAAACAGTCTTAGAACTCAGAACCACTCTCATCGACGACGAAGACGTCGACGCCGAAGCCGACGACGATCCAGAGGCCAGCGTCGTCGTGACTGTCGTCGTCGATTTTGATCCAGAGACAGCCATTCTCGTTGACGGAGCTGAAACTACCGTCGTCGACGGAAAATCCGTTTTCTTCACAGAAAAACTGGAATTTGAAGCAGAAGGAGCCTGAGAGCTATGTCTCGTGGGCCCAGACGTGGTAGGCAATGGTGAAGACACCGCAGGGGTCAAAGCGAGGGATAGTTTCCTCTTTTTAAGAAATGGGGAAGGCACCTCCTGCACACTACCACGCTTAGAAGCTGCTTTAGAACGGCCTGAAACAAGACTTTCAGCATCAGAAAGTATGTTGTCTTTGTCCTTCAGCCTTTGAAGCCAAACTAGTAAGCGGCCTTCTCTGTCCTTAAGAGTTTTCTCTGAGAATTTTCTACAGAGCTTACAGGTTCCCACTTCATGGTCCGGGTAAAGGCAGTAAATACACTTACTGTGTGGGTCGTCATGAAATAATCTCAGCTTTCCACAGGAGGAACAAGCTCTGAACAGAGACTTCTTACTTGAAGACATTGTGGAGAAACTGGAAACACTTGAAGAGAAGAAAACTGAGCAGAGCTCAGGGAGACTCCCTTACACACGACGTGCGGTAGAGAATCTGAGGGCTTGAGCTCTGAGGAGAAGGTTCTAGAGGGCTGCTGGCGCCTGATTGGCTGCAGTTT
Source organism: Lissotriton vulgaris (assembly GCF_964263255.1). Lineage (NCBI taxonomy): Eukaryota > Metazoa > Chordata > Amphibia > Caudata > Salamandridae > Lissotriton > Lissotriton vulgaris. The sequence goes on from NC_141694.1 coordinate 929,903,757, forward strand.
GGACTAACATAATGACAAGGATAGGCTGCATTGCAACTGTTATATTCCCATGCATTCCTATGGAGAACTTTTTGGTTAGGTACCCTATGCTTCTTGTATGCATTTTTGGGTTTTTCCTTATTATGTATATATATATTTATTATATATTATTATATATTTAGTATTTATTGCTATTTTATTTACCGTGGGACTCCCACTCCGACGACGGGGAATATTCAAGCATGTGAATCTATGAAAGACACCCCAATACTGGAGAATGAAAAATACCTTTCTTGGATTTGCAGATAGAGAGCGTAAATTAGCCTCTGGATCATTATCTACTGGCAAAACTGAATTGATTTTGCCTGGGAAGAGTGAACTGTACTGGGGGCCACATTTCTGGCCTCCAGAAATGGGAAACCCTCCAGCTAAGTCCCAAACAGTAAAAAGCCTAGGAATCACTTTTAACGAAGATCTTTCGCTTAAAAGTCAGGTAGGGACCGTGGTATCTGCAAGTTTCTTCCAACTTCGTAAGATCAAGAAGATTGCCCACCTATTAACCCACCCTGCTCTGATTCAGGTCATCATTGCTCTTGTGCTGTCCCGCCTGGACTATTCCAATAGCTTGTATTTGGGTCTTCCAGCGGGGCAGCTCAAGAGACTTCAACTGGTTCAGAACCAAGCGGCCAGGTTGATTTGTAAGATTCCCAAGTGGCAGTCCATTAGGCCGGGACTGGCCAGTCTCCACTGGCTGCCAGTAGCGCAGAGAGCAGCATTTAAAGCGGGATGCATTATCTTCAGGGCTCTACAAGGTAAGGGCCCTGGATTCATTAGCAGCCTGCTTGTCAGTTACACCCCCTCTCGTGCTCTCCGCTCAGGTCAAAAGAACTTGTTAGTGGTGCCTCGGATCAGGAAACAACGCCAGGGAGGCGGATCTTTTCACTTCTTGGCCTCCTCCCTGTGGAACTCTCTGCCACTGACTTTAAGGCTTCATGAAGACCTGTTAGCCTTTAGACAGGCATTTTTTGTGATGGATACAGAAGGCGTAACAGCTGAGAGAAAAGAGATAAGAACACATGTGCGTAACAGAAGGCGTGCACGAGGGCGTACACGGAGGTGTGTGCTAGACAACGTCATATGAAGGTGTCACAGGTGGGTGGATCCATAGAGGAATCCTGCAGTGTCAGCAGAAATATGTAGCAGAGATGCGCGCGCAGCAGCATGACGTGTGATTGACGTGTAACTGGAAGGTGAAGGGGACTTGACATTTAGCACCATACGTGGAGACAGAAGTCTGGCGTGTCAGAACAACCTAAACCCAAATTATATCTGGTATCTTGTGTTTGAGGAACTGTATTATCTAGAAGGAAAGGTCTCTCGGGCAGAGGCTATTCTATACTGACTGCTAGTGCGTGCATATGTGACTACGTGTCTACGTGTAATGTGAGGGGGCCATGGGCCTACCATGGTAACGGGAGCAATGAATTACTTGCACGGAGACAGAAAGGCCGGGCCCTTTGCTCTGCAGCTGGGGAGGTGTTTACCTAAATCTCTAGACAGGAATGTATTTTCGAGGAGCGGAGCAGATAACTTGAAGGCTGAATACGGTCTTGGCAGGCAAGCAGGCCAAGCCGGGCACCGCTCGCCGCACAGGGAGTAAGGCAAGGGTCATGGATGCGGATCCAGGTTGCAGCTTTTCAGAGGCAGAGAGCAGAAAGGGCTCGATGGCAGAAATCAGGGCCTAGCTCGCCAGAGCCAGGAAAACGTGAAAAGTGCACCATGTAAAGACGGTGGCACGGCATACTTAGGAACGGAATAATCGATCCATTCATGGTGGATCTGAAAGAGGACATGTTAACGTTGGACGCAAATGTATTTGCGTCTTCATAGCTGGTTGTGGAGGGAACATACATGTACTTGAAGCACGTACATGGAGCCGTTGGGGTCTACGTTAGGGGACACAATTGACCATAAAAATTCATATTACCTCATTCCCTCCTTGTCCCCTACGGACCCTTCATGATATATCAATCCTCATTAATCTATCAATCTGTTCATGTAACATCATCTGCTCTTCCCTTTTCAGGCGGGATTTAGAAAGTGGACTTGAATGGGGAATACATGATGTGGCGCACAAGCCGCAAATCGCTGGCCCACATTGCAGACATAAACAACAACTGAATACTATGAGAAGGGCTATTCCTAGGAAGGATAGGACTTTCCAACCCCAGGCTGATAACATGCTCCAGAGCCAACCGGACCAAGTCCAGTTGCCTGGATCCTGATGCATCTGACTTGCAATTTTGTGAAGACGGGTTATGGCTTTATACACTGATGGTGCGTTTTCTGGAATGAAAACACAGCAACTCGATCCGATGACTCTACAAGCTCCGCCCCTATCGGCCAGGATGACGTCAAGAACAAGACGATTTTGGAGAACGACAAGTCTCATAGCAGACTGTTCCTCTGTTAAGTTGCCTAGGGCGGAAGTAGTTTCATTCACTACTGCTTCAAGGGTTCTGGTCAATTTACGTATCAGTTTACTATTAAAGACAGTACCTAAATAGGGAAAGAAGCCTTTATTGAAGTCTGTATACTGTTCCCATGCCGTTTCAGTATAATCGACAATCGGGAGATCTCTCTTGAATCTACTGTGTACTAGATGGGAGTCCCTATGATAATCAGGGGGGGCTAGGAAAACGGGTGGCAGAAGGAATGCAATGTAACAAGTACCATCCCAATCCAGAGGTAAGCGTATATATGCTGTGTGACCACAAATGAAATAGGAATGACGGGAAGCTTTAAATGTAGACTTGCCTTTATCACTAAATTCGATTACAGTAGTACATCTACTATGACCCAGGTGTACTGAACCATTCTTTCTGACACATAATTCACCTTTGACTGGTAATACTGACATAGCGGGTAAGTCTGGTTTTGTATCGGACTGGACATTCAGAATCATGAGGTTAAGTGTAAAATTACCTAATCCATATACTTCGTTTTCTAGATCGGTCCCTGTCCTTTGGGGAAGACCCTCCTTGTCAGGGAAACATACTTTATGCAGAACTGTGTTCAGGTTTCCCCATACCCAGTTGCCCTGGTAAACTATGGAATCAGAATCTAAAGAATTTATTAAACTAAACCATGCACCACAGGAACCATTGTGTGTGAACGGATACGGAAAGAGGGGCAGAACTCCCTTGTATTTCTGATAGGGAGGGAGTCGGCCACATATCCAACAATTGGTAGCATTGCTGGTCTGATGGGAATGATGTAACATACTGATAAAGGTATTGTTGCGCAGCGCAAGTCGGTAAGATAACTCATGCGGGGGTAATTCACTGAAAGTATGCTCGACAGTGTCATTTGAAGAAGAATGAGCACGTGTGAAAATAGGAAAATATATGTGTAGCAGTATACTTGCAGCAATAATAAAAAGACTCAGAAAAAACATAATCAATAATGTCACTATGCAGTGACTACGGAGAGATTTACAATATTCACGTTTCTTGAGCTGTTTCTGTCTATCTCTCTCTCTATTGGGGTCTAACGGGTACATGTCAGAAACTTGTCTAACCGATTCACCTAGGGGAGGACTTAAACAATTAAACTGTCTGACTTGCTAGACCTCAACTTTGATTTATACTCCTGAGAAGGAGTTTTCTCTACCAGGGGGAGTTTGGTGTCAGTCTCTGGAAGGGGGCCGGGCTGAGAGTCTAATTCTGGCGGCAGTCCATGGCATTTCTTAACGTGACTCGAGTGAAGCCAGCCCTTACGGCCCTCCACCTTGATCGCTGTCCTTGTAGTTAGTAGAACAAGCTTCGGCTCCTGCCAGCGGGGCTCCAGCGGACTTCTCCTGTCGAAGTTCCTGATAAAAACGTATTCGCCAGGGACGACCTCGTGTGGCTTCACCTCGGTGTTGTCGGGAAAGGCTGCAGCTACCTGTGAACGACATGATTGTAGTGCAGACATCAAGGAAGCAAGGTAATCTGTCAGAATGTTACAGTCAACATCGGTTATTTTACGAGGCAGAGGCGTCCCCCACATATTCGGTGGCCTACCAAAGACCACCTCGTGCGGGGACAGCCCTGTTCTAGAATGTGCGATCATTCTCATGTAAAAAAGAGCAACTGGTAAAGCTACTATCCAGTCAACGCCTTTCTCTCTACATATCTTGGCAAGGCGAATTTTCAGGGTCTGATTATGTCTCTCTACGAGACCTGCTGCCTCGGGATGTCGGACACAGTGGAACTTCCACTGATAACCTAGCAGGAGTGATACCTGCTTCATAAGCTCGGACGAGAATGGCTGACCATTATCTGAGTACACGATACGAGGCAAACCATATCTGGGGAAAAATTCACGTACCAGCTGTTTGGCAGTGGTCGGAGCAGTGTAATCTGGGACTGGATATGCTTCTGTCCAACGGGAAATTGCACATACAACTACGAGGACATATTTGAATCCTCGACAACGTTCCATCTGGATATAATCCATCTGAAGGACTTCAAAAGGGTGATCGGGAGGATGAAATCCACCTTGCTTTACGGGAATGCCCTTACCTGGGTTGAACTGACAACAGATCATGCAAGTACGCACTTTCTGTTTTGCTGCTGCTCGTAAATGTTTATTGAACCAAAGGTTTTGAATACTGTCTAACATAGCTTTTTCTCCTAAATGTGCAGGACTATGTACTGTGTTAATGATAACTTGAACCATAGAGTCGGGGAGAAACCATGTGGATTTTCCCTTTGTCATCCATCCCTGTTCTGTCTGGATCCCTCCTAGTTCAGTCCATTTCTTGACTTCCTCTGGTGTAGCATGTGTCTGTATGTCAATTACATCTAGGGCGGGATCCTTAACTGTCATGCAATGTGTCGGTGTCGGGACTATTGTTTTTGTCAAGTCAGTTGTGTGAGTCTGAGTCTGAGCTGTATGCTTGGCTGTTTGGTCTGCCAGGTCGTTACCCTGGGAAATAGTGTCTGTGACTTTCGTATGTGCCTTGCACTTCATGATGGATATGGCTGGAGGCAAATGTATTGCGTCTAACAGAGCTTGAATGAGGGGACCGTGTTGGATCTTGGCTCCGTGAGAAGTTAAAAAACCTCTTTCTTGCCAGAGAACACCGAAGTCGTGTACAACTCCGAATGCATAACGGGAATCTGTGTATATGTTAACTCTCTTGTTCTTTGCTCGAATACAGGCTTGTGTCAGAGCGATGAGCTCTGCTGCTTGAGCTGACAGGGTGTCAATACAATTCGTTTCTATGACTTCAGTTTCTGTCGTTACTGCATATGCGGCCACTAACTCTCCTGTACTTGTTCTCATACATGAACCATCCACATAAAGTGTCAGGTCTGGATCTGGTAATGCAGTGTCGGTCAAGTCTTGTCTGGGTTTCGTCGTAATGGTAATGACTTCAACACAATCATGTGCCAAAGGGTCTGTCTCACTTAGTGGCAGAAGTGTAGCTGGATTTAATGTATTGCAACGTCTGATTTCTATGTGTGGCTGAAATAATGTCAATTCATAACCTGTCAGTCGTGCTATGGTCAAGTGCTGAGTCTGTGTTCGGTTTAAAAGAACTTCCACGGAATGTGGAACTTGTACTGTCAATTGGTGTCCTAACACTATGGAATCGCTTTGTCTGATTGCTAGAGCTGTCGCTGCTACTGATTTCAAGCACGCAGGCAGGGCCTGGGCTACTGGATCTAATGTACTAGAAAAATAAGCACACGGTTTGTGTGAACCTGCTTGATCCTGGGTGAGTACTGACAATGCAGTACCTTCGCGTTCTGTGACGAAGAGTGTAAAAGGTTTACTGTAACATGGTGTTGCTAAAACTGGTGCTTGACATAAGGCTTTCTTTAAGTCGCCAAAAGCATGTGTATGTTCCTGAGTCCAAGGGAGGATAGTCGATGTCGCTGCCTCCTGGGTTGTCAACTGTATGAGCGGCTTGGCTAGAAATGCATACTGAGGGATCCATTGTCTACAGTAAGAAGTGAGGCCTATAAAGGCCCGTACCTCCTTTTGTGTCTTGGGTTGTGACATATTTACAATTAACTGGATACGGTCAGGCGTTAGCTGTCTCCCCCCTTTGGACAGCAAGTGCCCAAGGTAAACCACTTGCTGAACACAGAATTGTAGCTTCGAAGGAGACACCTTGTGTCCCTTGTCAGCCAAGAAATGCAAAACCGTCAGTGATGTTTGTTCACATTCTGGTTCACTTCGGGCGGTGATCAATAGATCATCGACATACTGAAGTAGGGCAGTGTTGTCAGGCATATGAATACTGTCAAGTTGTCTTTTCAATGCTTGACTATAGATGCTGGGGCTTTCTGTGAATCCTTGAGGTGCGCGTGCAAATTTGAAGCTTCGGCCATTTAAACAGAATCCGAAAAGATATTGGCTTTCCGGATCAATGGGGACACTAAAGAAGGCGTTCTTCAGGTCAATTACAGTAAAGAACGTTGCTTCAGAATCAATAGCAGTCAATAGGGACGAAATATCCGGGACCACGGGATATTGTGGTACAATGCATTTATTCAATTCTCGTAAATCGATCACTAGTCGATAAACTGGAGGTGCATTTGGATCAGTACGTTTAAGAATCGGAATGATAGGGGAATTACATAGATTTGAGTCGGTTTCTACAACCACTCCTTGTGCAATGAGCTCGTCAATTATTTTCAGTAAAGCCACTACAGCATCTGGGGGTAACTTGTATTGTCGGATTCGTGGTAGTACTACTCCTGGTTTGAGTGTGACACGATATGGAGTGATGTGCATACAACCTACATCAGTGGGGCCTTGTGCCCATAAATGTGCAGGAACATTCTGTAATCTGGGATCAATATCTCTCAATACATAGTGACCCTTAAAGTCACGCAAAAACAGTCTGACTCCTTCCGGAGAACAGCAAATCACAGCTCCTAGAGCTTTCAGTGTTTTGATACCTAACAAGTTTTCTGGACAAGACTTCGTGAGTAATAAATCTGTAGTGCGAGACAACGGACCAACTGCTAGGGGGACTGGTTTGGATACTTCATTTACAATAGGCTTTCCTGAAAATCCAAGGGAAACATTCTGTGAGCCTGAGAGGGGTGCCCCTGGAACCTCGTCGTGACTGATTGTTGTTCTGCTTGCCCCTGTGTCAATCAAAAACTTTCTATCTTTCCCTAATACCTGACTATGTACGTAAGGACCCTCTTGATCTACAGGAACCTCAATAAGAGGCAAGCCAACCTCCCTCTCTAGGCTGTTTCATGTGTATCGCTGATAATCGGGATAATCAGTTTGTGCATATTGGTACATCTGTTGCGTTGCATGTTGCGTTGCGGCAATCGGTTGTGGCTGTGGGACCGCTACGGTCTGTACTGTCTGTTGTGGAGCATGCGTAGGCTGTACATTCTGTGGAACGTGTTGTTGGGCCTGGTCCTGTCTAGGCTGACGCGGTCTCTCTTTAGTTTTACCCGTAGATATATTGTGTTTCAAAACTGCACATTCGTTTACATAGTGACCTGGCTGTTTACAATAGTTGCATGTCCCTTTAACAGGAGCTGCTGAATTATTGGACTGTGTCATGCCCTTTTTCTGACCGTCAGCTGGAACTGACTGGGCAACTAGCATTTTCATTTTCGTGTCTTTCATACGTCTTTGTTCGTGATCATGTTCTTCTCTAATTCTGTTCTGGTGGTACTGTAACATTTGTAACATTTGGGAAGGCGTGTTTGCTTGCCATGTGCTCTCGACCTTCAGTACACGATTCTTAACTTGAGGCAGGGAATTCTCGACTAATTTGGATACAAAAAGGTGTGGGTATGATTCGCTACTTGCTTTCAGGCCACTATTAATAATAAAACATTTCTCAAATCGTGAATAAAAATCACTAGTGTCTTCATCGGGTTTCTGTTTGCAGGCTGAGATTGCATCCCAATCCTCCTTTTTAGTAGCTAACAAACGTGGCAAAACCTGTACTAACAATCCTGGTAATGCTTTAGTTTTGTCCCCAAGACCCAACCCTGGGATTCGAGTCGTTTCTTCAGTTTCTAATGCAGCCCAATCTATCTTTGTGTCACCCACCTCCCATTCTATTTCTTTGAGTTTCTCGTAAATACCGGCAGGCAATAACACTTTCAATATTTTCATAATGTCGGGATAGGTATAATCTCCCATGAGTAACATGTCTTTTATTTCACGGTGGAAACCTGCGGGGTCTTTATCGTGACTGGGCACTATTTTCTTCATTTCCAATAATTCCATTTTAGTTATAGGCGTGTATACATATACACGCGTAAGGGTGTTATCATTATTCTTGACTGGATGTACTTCTCGCAAGGGATTCTGTCTGTCTATGTAAAACATTTTTCTTTCTGGGGGTGGGGCTGGAACAAACTGTGGATTCAGGAAAGCACTATATCTGTGTCGATGTTCTAAAATTACTTTAATTAAATCGGTACCCAGGCCTCTCCATTTATTCATGAGTAACTCTATTAATATATCCGGTAGGGGACCTGGATCAGAATGTTGGCTTTTATACAATATAAGGAGGTGCTGTATCATGTACATACCAGCTAATCGCTGTTCGTCTGGGGTAAGATTCAGAAATGTTTGCGCTAATGCGTCATCATTATATTTATCAGAATTGTCGGCCCATTGTACTGCTGACCTAGCTAATTCTTGTTCATCCATGGAATTGAGTACATGGTACCCCATTCGTTCTTGAAGTACTTTATCGGTAGCCTGAAATAGATGTTCAGGAGTCTTCGGGTTTGCCATAGCAGAGTGAAAAAGTCTCCTACTTTCTGGACGTATCGGTTTATTAAAGGGTCTACCCTTTCCTACATATGCTATTGTTCCTCTATCTTCTGGCGCATCCTCCTCTGAGGATTTATTCGCGTCTGATTCTGCTTCCCTTTCAGCTTTCTCTTTTGCATGGAATACTGTTATTTCTTTATGGATTTTCCTGTACATGGCCTCTATACATTTCTGTTTATCATGTTTTCCGTCTGCAATATTCTGACCCCATGTAGTTAGTACCTCCATCTCTTCTTTATTTACACCAGGCCGGTCTCGTTCTCTTATGAAACAGTTTATGAGGAATCTCAATAGTACACCTTGAGTGTCTACTTTCTGATGTGCCATGGCCTCGTGAATACATTCCTGACCCTCCCCAGTCTGAACAAAATGATATATCCTGTCTAGATAATCTTGCATTCCTGGAAATAGAACCAAAAAATTTGCAGCACGTCTTATGCGTATTGAGGCTAATATCATGCAACCGTCTTTGCCTGGTACTGGGTCATATCTACAGTCTGTAAGAAACTCTTTAAGCTTTTCAATTGTGACTGGTTTCGGAGTACGTTCCATTGCTAGTTCTCTAATAGTTAATCGGCGTACTGGTGGCGGGGTATGGTAACCTCCTGATGCGCCTCCTGAGGCGGAGGCTTGAGCATGATCTGTCTGTAGGGTCGGTGGCGGCTGTAACGGAATTCCAAAAGGATTAGTAGGGGGTGCAGGAAGTGGTGGAGGAGTGGTCTGTCGTTGGGGAAGGCGATCAGTGGGTGGTATAGGCGCAGGTGGAACATTGGTGTATGCGGGAGCTACATCGTCTAAATAGGAAGAAAGAAAAATGTCTGCTGCGGTCTTGTGACGTAATTTAGTCGGAACCAATGGAGGGGGGAGATTTTTCGGTACTTCCGGGGTCGCCTTGGGCAGGCCCTCGGCCAGGACTGGATACAATCCTGTTAGAATGGCATTACTACGTCTATCGTGTTGTTCCATTCTAACTCGTTCTCCTTCTTCTAGTAGTTCCTTTTCTTTAGTTTTTTCAGAATCCTCTCTACTTTTCTCTGCTTTTCTGAGTGCTTTCTCTGTGCGTCTGTGTGATTCTTTACGCCATAGTTCAATGGCATCTTTCTGTGACTGTCTGGCTTTCTTTTTCCATAATGCTTCTTCTACTCTCATGATGCAATCGGCATCCCATGTCCCTGTAACGGGCCATCTCTGATTCTCTGCTAAATCCTTAGTGTAATCCACCCACAAGTCGAGATATAATACAGCGTCTAAGCCGTGCTTGTGGTACATAAAATATCCTGGAGTGTCCCTGGGTGGGATGGGAACAGCTTCCTCGAGTATCCCTTTTCTAGTTCCTATCTGTTTCAGTTTAGAAAACAGCGGCATTTTGAGCCGTGATACTTGATACTTACTCGGACTTGAACACAACTAATACAGTAAACACAGTAATGAAGATCAAACAATCACTCATACCACGACATTAAAACACATTAAAACACTTCGGAACGGACAATAACTTGATAACTTGATACTTGATATACTGCTAAACAGTACAGATACACTGCTAAACAGTGCAGACCGGGTCTGTGTACCCAAACCCGTCTTGACCGGACACAAATTAATGCACCCGTCTAGATGCGTCCCCAGCAACGGTACTCACCGGGAAGCACGGAACGGAAGGCCTCGGAAACTCGACACTGGACTGGACTGGGCTCGACTCGACTTGTGACGTAGGTACTTCGGAACTTCGGAACTGGTGGGCCTCTGAACACCTCGGACCTTGCTCTCTCGGCTGGGCTCTGGTCGGGATCCTCCGCACTCCTCACCGCCTCGTCTGGGTGTCGATCGCAGCCTCAGTCACCTCCGTTGGCCTGAGGGAGATACAGGAAATCCTGCGGGTACGCGTAGTTGTCCGTCACGGCTGTGGCAGGGGACCAGGCCTGCAACGCACCGCCGGCGCGTAAGGTGGGGGAGGGGTCCCTATTCGGGCGCCAATTATGTGGTAAATAAAGATTTACCTGCTGAATTTCTATGCGGTAAAGTTCAATAAAATAACTCAATCGAAAATGAGAGGCAGAGTCCGTGGCATCTGAGTTTATAAGGATTTTATTCCATAAAATGGAATTGGTTCGAACCAGGTATCGTGTTCCATCACCACGAGGGTTCAGGAAGGGATAGACAATGCTTTATTAACAGAGTACAATATATATAGTAAATGCATACAGTGGTGATGGATACAGAAGGCGTAACAGCTGAGAGAAAAGAGATAAGAACACATGTGCGTAACAGAAGGCGTGCACGAGGGCGTACACGGAGGTGTGTGCTAGACAACGTCATATGAAGGTGTCACAGGTGGGTGGATCCATAGAGGAATCCTGCAGTGTCAGCAGAAATATGTAGCAGAGATGCGCGCGCAGCAGCATGACGTGTGATTGACGTGTAACTGGAAGGTGAAGGGGACTTGACATTTAGCACCATACGTGGAGACAGAAGTCTGGCGTGTCAGAACAACCTAAACCCAAATTATATCTGGTATCTTGTGTTTGAGGAACTGTATTATCTAGAAGGAAAGGTCTCTCGGGCAGAGGCTATTCTATACTGACTGCTAGTGCGTGCATATGTGACTACGTGTCTACGTGTAATGTGAGGGGGCCATGGGCCTACCATGGTAACGGGAGCAATGAATTACTTGCACGGAGACAGAAAGGCCGGGCCCTTTGCTCTGCAGCTGGGGAGGTGTTTACCTAAATCTCTAGACAGGAATGTATTTTCGAGGAGCGGAGCAGATAACTTGAAGGCTGAATACGGTCTTGGCAGGCAAGCAGGCCAAGCCGGGCACCGCTCGCCGCACAGGGAGTAAGGCAAGGGTCATGGATGCGGATCCAGGTTGCAGCTTTTCAGAGGCAGAGAGCAGAAAGGGCTCGATGGCAGAAATCAGGGCCTAGCTCGCCAGAGCCAGGAAAACGTGAAAAGTGCACCATGTAAAGACGGTGGCACGGCATACTTAGGAACGGAATAATCGATCCATTCATGGTGGATCTGAAAGAGGACATGTTAACGTTGGACGCAAATGTATTTGCGTCTTCATAGCTGGTTGTGGAGGGAACATACATGTACTTGAAGCACGTACATGGAGCCGTTGGGGTCTACGTTAGGGGACACAATTGACCATACAAAATTCATATTACCTCAAATGGGGTCATGGTTCTCTACATTTCCGATGCATAGGCACAATGCTTATATTGGAATCGTTTGGTGATTATGACAATTGGTTTATTTTGTATGTTATGTGCCAGTGCTGGTTTTTTTTCTGGCTGAAAATCTCTAATAAAAGGTTTTATTAAAAACACTTTTAAAAAATGTTAATGCAGTGAGAGAGCAAAAAGTGGAAGCTGCTACAAAAGGTCTAGGGTAAATCCAAATGTGCTTGGTTTATACTTAAACATGCCAAAACAGAACATCAAGAGAGTCGATAATATTAAGTCTTAGACTCTAAACGAAGAACGTCCAGTAAACTAACAGGAATACAAATCCCACAGCACCATTTTTAAAATTGAATGGAAAGTGCAAGATTTAGCTTCAGGATATTCTCTGTTTTTGAGTCCTTATACTCACTATAATTTTGAGGCTGCGGTGAATGTATTTAAGGTTAGTTCTTTCAATCTGTAATCTATGTAAACACCACCATAGAAAGCATGATATTATTGTCTGTCATCAAGAAGTTAGAATAACTTACAGGACATAGACCACAAGGGGTTCGAACCAACCCAGTTGGCTGGATTATCGGATTGACGCTTCTGTAAAGCTTCATTTGTCCATCAACGCTGCCAACGGTCCCTTCTTTTGCAGCAATTATGGTCATTTCCACTTTCCCGTCATAAATTAAGGTGTTTAATATAGTTTCAATGTCTTCCATCGACAACTCCACCTAAACACATTCAAGAAAATTTAGTTTGTTAAAATACATTGAATCTTCAACAAAAATTTGTAAAAAGTAACACAATAGCGTTTCCAACTGAAAACCAGATATTTCTTTTTACAGATATCCTCTCAACTTTTGAGGGAAAATACCTATTACTAGGTACTACGTGGCAATTAACACTACATTTAGATCTTGAATGACTTACTCCTTGTACGAATACTATAATCCCACTATTACAATTTAAAAAAAATAAAATGTCTGCTTTTGGAACAATTATGATGCTTTCCTATAAAATGTAACAGATGGTGAATAGGCAGTAATTCAATCTTCCAAAATTATCTTAATTTACATATTTGTTACACGGCTTATTTTTTTGAACTAGTGCCCTAATTAAGAGTGAGCCGGGTGAGGCACCATGAGGTGCAACATTTACTGGGTGCAGTAAACGCCTCTGATTCAGTGCTTTTCTCATGAAAATTAGAACATGCCTCTGTATTTAACAGGCACTTTTTCCACCCTGCATATTTTGGCAGATTTGACGTGCCAAACTTTACCTGAAGAAAACGGGAGTTAGAAAACAGATTGGAATTAAAGGTAGTGCAGTGTAAAGGAGGGGGTGAGAGGGAATTACAGTCCAGCACACGTGGGTAGTTCTGTGGAACTAGTCCCAGAGACCAAATTTTGGCGAATGGATGATCTGTGGGTCCTTCAAGATTGATGGTGTTTATTAGGTTCAGTATATCATTGAGTCCTTCACACAAAAAAAGGTATTTTGTCAACAATAGCTCTCAGGAAGTGGTTGCAGTATTTGGAGAGAGGTCCTAGCAAACTGCCACTGATCCAATGTTAGGACACCTCTGCAATAAACATGCTGACCAATCAACCCTGGGATCATTGTCTCCCTAGGGATTCCACCCCTTTGATTGTTTACCCTTAACAACAGCATATGCTAAGAATAAAAGGGATTCAGGTGTGCTTAGTTAATTTTAAACAACAATCTTCCTTTTAAATAGGTTTTGGGTCTACAATCTTATGGACATATGATCTGAATGATTACTACAGATTACCTGAAAAATGCTGCATTGTAATTGTAACATGCCTGGTTTCTTAATAAAAATAGTATAAAAAAATTAAAATAAATCTTCCATTTGATCTACTCCTACCCGCTCACATAAGATAAAGGGGACAAATGCTTTTTGTCAGATGACCATCAAACAAATAGACACTAAAAGATCTCCTACTGAGTACCCCCTTGCGGACCTGTTGGGCATTGCAGCGCCCACCAAACGAGGAGCACGACCTGATGATGAAGCATGCCACCTAGGTGTGTGAGGGTCTGTGCACCTTATAGAGTATGCTCTGCTTGACCTAATGAGTTCCACTGCCCAAACCTTAGTCACTGGGACAGTTTTCACAGAACTGCACCACACCATTTTGAATAACCCAGTTAGAATTAAAGGGCCTAACATGACCAACAGGCAAATAACACAATGCCTTCTTGCTGTCATTACTGAACTTCTTCCTACAGGGCTAAAATTAAAAATAATATTAGTAGGTAACTGAACATGTAGACCTCGCTCATTAAAAGTACTGTAAAAGGCATAACTGAGGACTACTGAACATGATGCAATTGCTGCTGGCACTGACATTCAGATGTACTCCTCTGGACTACCAGTAGTAAATATGACTGTTGAACACAAGAAAAATGTGTTATAAATAAAAAGATACGCTAATGAATAATAGAATAATCAACCAATTAGTATGCCACATAGAACGCATGGGGAAATATACAGCTTTATATGGCTTCCATAGGAAGCCTCTATTATTAAACAACTGGATCGAAGCCTGGTGATTTCACTGTAGCGATGTCACAACGGTGGCTAACCAAAATAGCTAAAATGCCAGTAACAAGGACGTCATTCACTCCAGGGTTCTGAGTGACATCACAAACAACTAGAGTTTCATTTGTGTTGTTTATTTTATATCACTCGGAACCCCCGGGTGAAAAACATCCATGATTCACAATTACCCATCTACAATTCAGTATATCAGGTACATGTCTAGGCAAAATACTTACTTTGTTAAACAAAATGTTTTATTTATTGTATTTGTACAGGATTCACACTGCATTTGATTGCTGCAGAGGGTCCGTCGGGATGGGAGGGCAAGAGGAATAGAGTTAAGTAAAGGTATCTTTTAGGTCTGCATTGACTGCATGGATGAAGAGGTGTTTCTTCAGGCAATTATAGTACTGTATGAAGTCCACCTCAAGGCAAAGAAGCAAATGTGTGAGCTTCGGAGGACGGAGTCCTATGAATGCAGGGTCACTTCTCAACATTTGTTTCTAGCTCATCAGGTGCAGCGAGATGTCTCAGGAAGGTCAAGCTTAAGTCTCTTTTCGAGTGGCAATTCAATCAAGTAATAGTATATGGCACTGTGCAGACCCTTTGGTAGACGTCAGATGTTTAGAATTTGGCCCTTAACCTCACGGTCACGAAGTAAAGAGAGATCAATGCAGTGGTTGTGATTAGATCTAAGTTGGGCGTCAATATTTTGGAAACTTTGGAGTTTGTTAAAGTATATTTGCGAAGGTGACTACACTCACAATGTATTCATATTATATGAACATGCATTTTCAAATTTAGTATTTTCTTTAGTGAACTTCCAATGTACTCTTGACCCATCCACTAGGTAATATGTCAAAAACTGCTCGTGTGCAATACAGATAGCACTCAACTTTATGCTTCCTTAAAGCCACTATATGCTCTTTAACAAATAAATTCTTCAGAGATCTTTTTAATACATTCAAACTAGAGTACACCTTAAATTTTTTATACATTTATTTATTTTGAAGGTTTTATAGAGCGCAAACAAGATCATCGCGGATATCAGAGCGCTTTACACACATAGAGGTTATACAGACAATATAAACCATTTAACATAACATTTTGGGAAAAGATTAGCCAAACGGTTACATAATTCTCGTTTTAGGTTTGTGCCCAACTCCTTTTAAGAATATACTTAAGCTTCAGGTACAAACATTAAAATAAAGTTTCCTGTTTTTTCTAGTATTGCTGAATGCAAAGCATGTTTCTCTTGCAACTGAGAGAAAGATGCTAAAATACAGGGGCAAGCAGGCTACACTGGTAGGACCGTGGCCGCCCCAGAACTAGAGCACAATGCTAGAGTAGAAGTTCAGAGATTCAGATACCTCTTCATACAACTCGAGCAGGATGTCTCCATGGATTCTAGCTGACTGAGCTACAGACAAGCTCTTCTTCCCTAAGTAAACACTTGGTTTACTACATCCTCTAGCAATTGGTTCCATTAGGATTGTTGGGAAAGCTATTGTTGGGAAAGGTGCTACAGAAGCCTTTTCAAACAGAGATGCTCCACTTGGCAGCCATCAAGCACTGGCCCCTCTCCTGTCCTAATGGATTGTGTGGCCTGTATTGTGATGTAGCAGCTGGAAGGCATTACCCAAACAAATGAGCAATGTTTGATTACAGACAAAAGCATGTGCGCCTTTTGGAACGCATGAGCTTAGGCCGTCCATAGTCCACATCCATGATCTAAACCTGTGTTAAGATAACAGAGGTTTAACTTCACTACTGGTCTTTTTAGCTCCGGTGACCTTTATGATGACAATATTGGTTTGAAAGTACTTCCATAATATTACAATTTTACTAAGGTTTTATAGCTACTGAGATTTGCCTTTTATGAAATGCGTCACCTGCCATTAGTATGGCATTGGCGAAATGTCAGTGAGGGAATCTGTTTGTTTAGATGTATGTCAATAAAATGAAGGAATGGGCGTTTGTCAGGCGAGTATGTTATGTTTAGTTATCTGGATGCGCCGATTGAGACACCAAGGTAGTTTAATAATCTCCCTCATTATGTGTGCTATTTACCTGACAGATGAATGTGTGTGTTCGGCATCTGGTGGAGCAGTATGCTATTGAGTGCTCTAGAATCCATTACTTGCATATTGTGGCCAGAATGAGTGTATGTTGAGTGTTTTGTCTTAATACATTTTACACAGTAGGAATATGTCCTGCAGAACAGACTGCTAGCAATCTAAAATTACATTCTGTGTTTTAATAGTAGGTGGTAAAAATATTTCCTCAATTCTGCTCCGCAATCTGAAGAAGAGATAGCGGTTTTTACTCGAGTGACAGGAATAGCAAGTTGGAAATAAAAATAGTTCACGTGGTTGGTCCTGTCGAGCGGGCTCCTGCAGAGGTGAAAGCTACCCAATAAATGTCCAGAGTAAATAAAAGGTAACATGTCAAAAAGATGAATTTCTCTACAGGTGACCAGCCCGGTAGAATCTCAAGAGCCTAATGGAAGTATCTCAGATTTTGGTCCAGTGAGGCACAACTATGTATATTCTTGAATGCGTATGGGACTCCGTGCTTCACAGATCCTCAAACATCCTTGTATGTGCATAGGTGCAGTGCACAAGCATACCAGTCAATGTTACATCTCCTAAAAATGGCTGCAAAACGTGGCATGAAGACACAGAAGAGGTCCTGACCGCAAGTTAATCTTTAAAACCACCAATGTGATCTTCAAGGTCTTCAAAGATGAAAATGCCCAGTCCCAACTTATTGGTGCAGTATGACACTCAATCTAGGAAGTGCTGTTTCAGCAACTACGTTATGACATTTCGTAATTTCTAGCACTAAAACACATTTGGTCTTAGCAACAAAGATTTCTTTGACTCGATTGACTGAATGACACACAATAAACTACTTCTCTTACAAAAAGTGAGCCCTGAACACTTTTTTTAATTTTTTTGTATTATTTTTTTTAGCACGGTGTATGCCAAATTGCAAATATCCAAGAACAGGCACTCCTGCAGGCCACTTTTAGACAAGAGAGCCACGACATGTAATTAGGTCCTTGCAGAACGATGGGGCACTTGCATCCATTGATATGATGCAATTAATGTTCTCCTTTTTAGGTCGTTCTACAGTGCGCATGCGCAAGACCTGCAGTAATCAATAATCTGACTATTTTCCTCCTGCTACTTACCATTGGTTCACTCCACTGTCCTTCTTTGCTGCCTCTTAACTCATTGGTTTTGCCGACATGTCACTTCCCTTCAGGTTGAGGTGCACCGGTAAAGTACAGCTTCCTTACGCTCTGGTTCTTAAGTGGTTGTGTGCGAGATCTCTCTTTTTTTTTTAAATGTTCCTTTCCCCCACGCCGCTGCTCATCAGTGCTTCTTTTTTTATTTCATTTCGTTTTATTTTAATATTTACATGGGACACGTGTGTGTGGCCACAAGCTTTTTGTCAGCACGGGGCTCGTTTCACGGCCCCACGCTCCATGAAGCTCAGTGGGCGCCGTACTGATAAAAGAAGACACAGACTTTATAATTAGGCGCTAGTACTGGGGGCATTAGGCAACTCATGTTGTAGTAAGCCATCTCTCTCGCGGCACATTTTGCAACGTCACACCCCGGCTTCAGCATGGTGGCTGCTTCTTGTTTTAGTGAGGAAGAAAGATCGGACCGTAACACAGGAAAGGGACTTGCTATTCACGCCTGGCTTTGTTTACACATGGGAATTGTGAACTTGCCCCACCTTTCACTTGGAAGCACTCTGCTGCTACCCGCACCCGGAAAGATGTTTCGAAACATTCTAATTGCATGGCGAAAAGTTCTTGCTACGAGCCAGCCAAACCCCTGCAGTTCAATTTCTAAATTGTGGCAAAACTATAAAGAAACGAGGAATTAACTCTACAGGCAGCGCCTCCAAACCGCGCCTGCTGTTTAAGGAAATGAACTTGGAAAATGAGGGACCCGGTCACTGTTTAGTTATGCCACTTTTTTTTTATTTTGAGCAAAATAAAAAAAAAAAAGTGGCAGAACTACACAGTGACGCGGGTCCCTCATTTTCCAAGTTCTAAGACGTTGTCCTACCCGGCCACAGTTACGGACACAACCCCACCTCTTGCATAAATTTAAGGAAATGAGGCAGGGGTTCCGGTTCATTAAACTTTTTGTAAACCACATATTCAAGCCTAAAAGATCGTCAGAGTGCTCAATAAAACAACAAAACTTAAAAACAATTGCATTTTGTTTTTTAATTGGTGCTGATCATCACTCCCATTGTTTTGATAAGGAAATAGTGCCAAGATGGCCGTGAGGTTTGCATTGTGTGCAGGGCGTTCCACAGATCACGGTCTTTCGAGCTTTCCCAATCAATTGCGTACAAACACAAGCCTCGCCATCGCTAGTTTTTTTGTGCATGTACAGCCCTGGGACCTCAATCTTACGGCACTGTATGATTGAGCAGCATATGTCATTAAGGTAAATAAACAGGGCTCTTGGTAAACAATAAGCTTGCTTTTAGCAAAAGCTGTGCAGACAAAATAAACACAGGCTGTTGCATCTAAAAATGATCGATTTTCTTAAAATGGATTTGACACAATGCCTCAATTCATCCGCAAGATAAGATTCACAAAGACTGGCAGCAAACTGGAATCACGTGAAATGAGTGCATTAATCTGAGGGGTTTTTGTTACGCGTAACTGCCTCTTACAAAAAGTAACATCTCACTTTGTTCATTCCAAATGAATTCAACACCACCCTGTACCTATTCCAGAAAAGGGAAGCGTTTCTGGTGCGAAGCATTTCTATGCATTCAGGCGGAAGTTCTTTTTTGCAGTTAGTGCTTGCGAACAAAGGAAAAACATACGTCTTCCATCCTGTGCCTCTTAGAATACAGTACGTACTGCGACTCTCGGGAACTAACATATGTTTTATTTAGGATTAACAGCATTGCTCCTGTACAACAAACATGATGCATCTGGTACTGAGATTTCCTTTTACCAATCACGGTAAGTTTGAATAGCTTTATTTCGATATATTAGCATATCATAAAAGCATTACATTGCAAAGGTGAAATAAAATACATATCAATATAACAGTGTACATAATATAAAATCTAGAAGATCAATAATAAAATATCATAAAAATAGATTAATTGGCCAGGCATAAGAACAAGTTAAGAGCAGGTTCAAGCAAAAACGTATTACTGAAGCAGCAATTTCTGTGCAGATCTTATCCGCCATGCCCAGCCCAAAAATTTTGCCAGGCAACAGGCGAAGAAGGGACGAGCATCAGATCGTAATATACGTAATGCCTCCAGGTGCGATCTAGTGCCCAGGCTCCTGCATAATGGTTTCAGCCATCTCAACCTGGGCGCTGCATATGCGGGACACTCAAACAACAGATGGGCGATAGACTCGACCCTTAGATCACAGAAGGGGCAGTATGGAATGGTTTGCAACGGTGGCTTCCAAGTAGAAGTTAACTGCCCTAAGGGAAGGACTCCCACCCTGAATTTGAAATACAACGATCTGTCACCCGGGTTACAAATCAAGTCCAGGTATGGTTCTCTATGAGGGAGCTCCTTAATTGAAAGAAACTTAACAACAGATTTACATAGATTGGAGTTGCTCATTCTCTCATTAGCCACCCATGACCAATAAATTTTCTTGAGCATCTGTTTCGGTGGAGCTGTTCTGTTAGCCCAAGCATCTCCTAGACCCAATTCGTAGAGAAGCCGCTTGACTTCTCTGAGCCAACCGACCTTGTGCCAGCCGGGTAAAGAAAGGAGTTCTCTTAGGGCATCAGCATAACTACACAATTCAGGAACATTCCATATCCGGGCCCATAATAAGAGGGGGCGTAGCCTAACTTGTTCACTTATTGGGCGTGTACCTGCGTCGAGTAAGAGAGGGAGTGTAGGGGTACTGTGCGGTAACTTCATAAGATCCTTATGAAAGTTGTTTTCGAGGTAAGTTAAGGTGTCGACTCTCTGTACACCCCACAGTTCCGCACCGTACAGTGCCGCACTCACCACCCTTGCCCTGTAGATGTCAAATAATGCCCCAATGGGTTTAAGAGATGAGGCACGTTGTTCTTTTAGCAGGGCCCCTGTAACCCTCTTGTGAGTCAAAAAGACCTTTTGGTGATGGGCCTTCCAATTCATGGTGTCACAGAGTCGAATGCCCAAATAATCGAACTCCTTGACTCTTTCAAGTGGGACTGAGTCTAGAACGGGAGGGATAACAGATTTCCTAGGGGGGTTTAGGACAAGGAATTTGGTTTTGCTCACATTAATAGCTAGGCCCTTGGTGTCACAAAAGACCTTGAAGCTAGAAAGCAACTTTTGAATACCTGCTGGGGATTTTGAGATTAGGAGGGTGTCATCTGCAAATAGGAGCGTGGGTATTTTCCTGCCAGCCAGGGAGGGTGCATCTGTTGGTTGTTGGAGAAGATGCTCCACCACTCCGTTAACATAAAGTGAGAACAGAGTGGGGGCTAGCACAAAACCCTGGCGGACGCCCCTATCTACAGGGATGCGAGATGTTTTTTGCCCCTGGTCACCCCACCTAATCTGAGCAAAATTGCTTTCGTGGAACTTGATAAGCAATCCCAACAAATAAGAGGGGATACCCAACCCCTCTAAGACATTCCACAATTGGGCTCGTGGGACCAGGTCAAAGGCAGTCTGCAAGTCTATGAAGACTAGGTACAAACTGCCCTTGCCCAATACGACCACTTTCCAATACAACATTAATAGGCGAAATGTCTGTTCGATGGTGCCTGTTCCTGTTCTAAATCCGGCTTGGAAATCTGACAAAACCTGATTTTCTTCGGCCCAGTGCAGGATCCTACCTAAGACTACTTTGCCCGCTACCTTTTGAGTTGAGTCGAGCAGACTAATTGGGCGATAGTTAGCTGGGTCGTCCCGACAGCCTTTCTTAAAAATCGGGACGACCTCAGCACCCCTCCAGGAATCCGGAAGGCAACCTCCTGACACAGCCTCATTCAGGAGCGAGGCAATTAATCTACTCCACACTTCTGTGTTTTCCTTCAACAGATCACCTGGGATGCCATCTGGGCCAGCAGCCTTATTAGCAACAAGGCACCTGATTGCCCCTTCTACTTCCTTAATATTGAAGGGGAAATCATTTGTTGTAATGGCATCCGGGAATCTGGGTAGGAAACCCGTGTTTGATTGTGATACACCTAGTGCGACGGAGTATAGTTTGGAAAAATGGGCAAACCAGGCCTCACCAGAGATGTTACAGGTCAGTTGTACGTCAATGGGCTTATCCCTGGCTCTCATCAGATCCCAAAACCCCTTAGAGTCTTTTTTAGAACTCGCAACCATTAGCTCACTCCAGAAGTTGTATTCATGTGCTTCCTTAGCCATGGCTATGGTTTTTTTATATAATTTCCTGGCGAGTCTAATTTTGCCTGGGTCTTTGGATTTCACAGCAGAAATGAGTTCCCCTTTGGCCACCCGGCATTTTGAGGAATACCATTTGTCTCTTGCCTTGGAAGCGCCTCTCGTTGCGGCCCTTACCCTATTTTGAGGAATGATGAACAGTTCACTTAGGGCCGCAATAGTTTCTGTGAAGGTCGCTAGAACAACATGTTCGGTGTTTTCCAAAGCATCAAGGCGCGACCTCACGGTTGTCATTATAGTCCTTGCTTGCACCATCCTTCCCTCATCCGCTGCTACTTTGGCCCATTTTAACAGCCTGCCACAGTTTGAAGGAACAAGTTCATGGGATGTTTTCCACATGGAAGCGGCCTTGACTGGATTTCTGTCGTACCACGGCGGGCTGAGGGTTAAAGATAAAGGATTGTGGTCGCTGTCGCAAGACAATATGACTTCCATATCTTGGTGAAACGGCCATAGATTGTGGTTCAACATAATGTAATCTATTCTGGAGGTATGTCCCACCCTGTTGTAAGTATGCGCTCCCCTGAGGTCTGACCTAGAACGACCATTAGTTGCTCTCAGGTTGTGTTCCATACAGAGTGCGTTGATATCTATTGCACTCTGCGTCCATTTTTGGATCGGTTCTAAGCTGAGCGTGGGAATACCTCTCCTTGTGTCATCTTCCCAAGTGTCCAAAATGTCCTCACTGGCCAGTGGCTCGAAGCAACAATTAAAATCACCTGCGAGGAGTACATAGGAGTCGATGCTGCAGGTTTCTAGTTCACTGTTTAATCCGGTTGAAGATAACGATGTTACCCCTCCCCTGGCCCCCCTTAAATAGAGGTTGAACACTTCTAACTTCCTGCCCCCATGACAGTGTATGGTTATTCTCTGGAGATCAGGAGATGGAGTGGTTTTATGACTTACACTTAGACCCAGTGCAATGCTGACCCATATGAGAAGGCCGCCGGACGGGCGACCTTTACTACCATGTTGTTGAGAAGCTGGAACGAAGTAAGTTGTAAAACCTACCCTGTGCCTAGGTTCTAGGCACCAGGTTTCTTGCAAGAGACCGATGTTAAAAGGATCCACAAAAGCGTTCCACTCTGGGATGTCAAAATTGCGAGCAAGCCCTGCCACATTCCAACTTAAGATCTTTAACTGAGTTTTACCTGGGGTAACCTGCCTAAGCGAAATGACAGGTATAGCCGGATCAGGCTCTAATCCTGTCGCCACTGCAACAGCTCTATTATACCTTTGGGAGGGCTCGTTCTGAGATTGGGTAAGAGCCCTGGCTACAATGAGCCGCTTCCCATCTGCCGGAGCCATCCGATGAGGTGACAAGGAAATCATATGGGGTACGTCCAGCTCATGAGCTACTGCTTGGGTTCTGTTAGAACTGGCTATTTCTGGTAGGCTAAGGCTGACGCCAAAGCCAGGCAGAAACCACCAATCTAGTCAGGGCAAGGAAGTCACACGCCAAGATAACCCCTGCTCACCCCCTTGGTAGCTTGGCACGAGCAGTCTAGGCTAAACTCGGAGGCAATGTGTAAAGCATTTGCGTCAGCGCACAATAGCAACAACATACTAGGTACACCACAAAAGAGACTCCACACAAGGTTATTATAAAAATACCTTTTGTATTGTAAAAGCACATCAGATAAAATCACACATATACATGGTGCCAATTGGCACGGGCAATATTCACATGGGATTATTCACAAGACAGGGCCACATAGGCCACTGTCATATTCAACACTTTCCGAAATAGAAATACTTGTCAGAAATTAGAATAAGCATATAAAATCACTGTAGCACAAAGTAACAGTTATGAATCACATCCAGTAACTACTGGGAACAGGTAAGTACACACTACGCAACCCTAAACACCTTAGGAGCATGTCACGCAGGTAACCAGGACCTCACTAGGACCCCCTGTACTAGAAAGAACACCCACCTACGGATAAAATCCACTTAGGGGTATAAATCAGAACACATTACCCATGATGCATGAATATACATTCAGAGGAGTAGTAAAGGGAAACACCTGACGCATAAACCTACACATTCAGCGGTGTTTAAGAACAGAGCACTTGATGCAATAAAATACATTCAGGGGTGCAGCGCAAGTAGACACATGATGACTAAACATTCAGAGGTGCAGCGCATGGACAGAAAGACACATAATGCAGAAAACATTCAGAGGTGTCAAGAGTTATACCATAGCGCAAATATCACATGAGGCCTAAAAGCCTTCAGAGGTGCAGGAATAACACATGATGCAAAAGTTCACATTCAGAGGTGCAATAACCATACCATTGCGCAAACTCACATAAGCCACTACCTGTGGCAGTCCCTAGGCCAATGGCCTTGTTGGGGCTCAGACGCCCTGAGTCTCAGTGTCAGGGTTGCGCTGCCATGCAGCGCCAGTCTCAAAGTACCAAAAAGCCTAAACGTAGCAGGTGCCCACTAAGTGCTGGGCACCTGGAGAACAATAAAACTGCGCCAGGGCCCTCACTGGCCCTTAGGCGCCAACTGCGCCACTGCTGGAGCCACACAGGCTCTGGGCATAGCACATGCCCCAGACGTTGGAGCCACAGAGGCTCTAAAGCAATGATGCCAACCGTTGGAGCCACACAGGCTCTTACAACAATGATGCCCCCATGAGCCTCACCGGACTCTAGCCCTCACACTCAGGGGCAGGAGGGGACGAGCACCGAAAACATGCCCCGAAGCCCCCCTCTCGAATATGGCCCTCTCTGGAGCCAAACGGGCTCTACACACCGTTGGGGCGGCCCGCTGCCATCCGGGGCCGCCCTGAAGCAGTGCCTCCAACCCGGCACCAACACGAAGAAATGCGGGCCCTCAAGAGCCCCTCGCGGGCTCTGGGCTCACGGTGGGGCGAACCACTGCCATTCGGGGCCGCCCTTCCTTGGTGCCTCGACCGGCACCACGAGAACCCCTCTGCTCCCTCACGGAGCAGCAACAGCACTGCTCCCGTCTCACCCGGTCCACACGGAGCCCCCCAGCCCTTCAACTCACCGGGCCTCAGGGGCGGCTCCTCCGGGCGGCGGCTCTCTTCTTCTGGCCAGCGCGGGGCTCCTCTTCCACCACGGAGCCCCGCCGGGCCGCTCAGACGCTCTCCTCTCGCTGCAGGGCTCCCTCGGCACACGGGAGCCCTGTTAACCGGCCGCCATCTCTCCGCGCCTTCCTCCTCTTCCTCCCGCCTCACAGGCTGCGGGGCGGGTCTTCCGGCCGGCCGCGCTGGGATTGGCCGGCCGGCCAGGTACGTCCGGGTCACCGCGGGCAGCGCGGCGGCCCGTGTTCAGACAAGCAGGCGGGCAGGCAAGAAGAATATCGGCGTGGGCAGCCGAAGGTTGAATAAAATTCAAAATAAGCGAGGTGGGCACTCGCAAAGTAAATAAAGCGCTCCCAGCGCTAAATGACGATCCACAGCGCTCCCAGGAGCAGGACTAAAGCGCTCGTAAGCGCTAGAGGAAATTTAAAGCGCTCCCTGCGCTAAGAAGGACAAAGCCAGCGCTCCCAAGCGCTACACAGCAGGCAGAGCGCTCCCAAGGCGCTAGATCACAAAGTCCCAAGGTCCTTCCAGCAATGCAGCTCCACCATGCTGCACAAAGGTCCCAGAGAGTCCCAGGGGGCTAAACAAAGTCCCCCCCATCAGCCCAGGCAGGGCAGAGGGTCCCCCAGGAGTCCAGGCATCCAGGGGCTGGGCAGCGCCCACCCCTGGTAGATCCAAGTCAGCCACAAGAGCTAGCACAAGAACAACTTGGAAGGAGACTCATCCCCTTCTTATACCTAGAAATGCCTTTGAAGTACTTCGTGCAAGGGACCCTGAGTGCTGGAATGTTTCTGGTTTTCGTCTTCCTGACAGCTTCAGGGCCAGAGGTGACAGTGGGCCGTCAGGATGGAGAGCTAGCAGGGTGGGCGGCAGGCACAGCCCGGCACCACCAGACGCTCTTTCCTCCCATCCCTGACAGCAGAGGGGCCTTTCATCCACGGCTGACTCAGACCCCCTCCTCTGGGGCCTTGCAGACCCTGCAGACCCTGTCCTACTCAAACCGGACAGTCCATCCACCAGCAGGTCCAGGCACTCCTGGGCAGACTCACCAGCCAATCACACGCTAGCACCAACTTACACAATTATGCCAACTTCCAAAAGTGGTACTTCTAGACTAGACACAGTCATGCTGCATACATCATTTTGCAGCATTCATTCTCACGAGTTCACACATATCAAACTCGACCCTGCACTCCCCACGCATCAGGAATCTACCATGGGCATACATATTCCCCATTAATTCCTATGGGAGGGTAGGCCATTCACCCTTCATACAGAGAGCTCCAGCACTTTACACTGTACCACAGTGAAAAAAGTGCGCAGAGGCCTAGAATCACCAACACCAGGTTCCAGAAACAGGCTAGGAAAAAGCAAAAAGTCTAGGGGTGAACCTGCCCAAAGGGCCGGGTCCAACACAGCCCCCTTCCAGCCAAAACGCAGGGTAGACCAATCACTCCACTGATGGGCTTCACTGCTTTGGGCGACAAAAACCACGGACACGGCCCTGCACGGCAGGGACAACCTCCGGTTTATCGCCACTCTGAACCTACCTGGTTACCTCTAAACAATAACTCTCTGACACAACTAGGATACCCCACTGGTACTCCCTAGTCATCCACAGCCAAGACCATCCAAATCACAGGTCCTAACCAATCCACAGAGCGGGGGGCAATAACCCCTGGCACACAATAGCCATTCTCCACTCTCTCTCTCAGTGTAGCTACAACTACCACTGATCCAACAACCTAGGGTCCACACCCCCAAGCTGACCAGAGGTCATGGGCAAGAATGCCCCAACCTACCTCTACTTCTGGATTTCCGCACCCTCACAGAGAAGCACTCACCAGAACACAATTCTCCTACCAGATCAGGACCTCACTCCATCACTGGTCTACCACCTGGAAACTATTTCACTTCTGAGGTACAAAGCACACAGCACAGTTCCTCTTCAAGCAGGTGGGGGGACACAGTCCACAGCAAAGCCCCCTTTCCTCTACCTTAGTGGAAACAACAACTGCAGGTGAGCCCCAGATCACACAGCTAGGGCAGCCCCCCTCAGTCTCTTCAGCTGATCCACTTGGGCAGAGATTCCTCTTGACCTAGAAGTTTCCTAATCTCCCAACCTAAGACCTAAACCCTCAGGTTGCACCGGGGTCAGAAGTAAGGACACCGTCCCTCTGCACCCCCTTCCAGTTCCACTACTACAGGCCCAGTATGTCTCAGGCTAGACAGAGCACACGCCAGCGGCGTATCAGCGACACACACTACTCCAGTACTCCCTATCACAGGGTGATTCCTAGTATGTCCCAGGCTAGACAGAGCACACGCCAGCGGCGTATCAGGGACACACTCTCCTTCAGTACTCCCTATCAAAGGGTGATTCTCAGTATATCCAAGGCTAGACAGAGCACACGCCAGCGGCGTATCAATGACACACTTTCCTCCAGTACTCCCTATCACAGGGTGATTCTCAGTATGTCCAAGGCTAGACAGAGCACACACCAGCGGCGTATCAGTGACACACTTTCCTCCAGTACTCCTCCCAGGTCAGGCCACAACCCCAACCTGGCTTTCCCCCCTCCTCGGGGAACGACCTCCAGAGGCCCCACAAATGGTCAAGCACTCTAGACGGGCAAATGCTCAGCGAGCCAGGACTTCTGCACCCTCCACTTAGGAGCGGTACTGCCCAACACTAGGACCGCCGGAGTTCTGGTTACAGACACTCCCCGTCCTCTAGACACAGGAAGATCCTCCTCAAATGACCTGTATGTACAGCCTAGGCCCCTGACCTGGCGCTCCCTTAGGGAACCCTCCGGGCCCTGAGATAAGGTTTCAGGCCAACGTGGGACACACCGTCCCACACTCACTCCGCCTCCACTGAGACAGGACGTGAGCCCCTACACCCTACCCTTTCTACTGGGATCTAGCTGGGCTACACATGAACCTCTTCACCTACACAGGATCATCAGATACACAAGCCACTGCTTTTAGAATCACTCCCTAATGCCACTGCAAGACATCTAGCACACCGCCAGACATACACCTTCTTGTCCAGTTCCTCTGCAGG
The DNA here is from genome assembly GCF_964263255.1 of Lissotriton vulgaris. Lineage (NCBI taxonomy): Eukaryota > Metazoa > Chordata > Amphibia > Caudata > Salamandridae > Lissotriton > Lissotriton vulgaris. Next base: position 929,931,854 of record NC_141694.1, read on the forward strand.
ACCTCCTGCACACCACCAGAGGTACACCTCTCATGCAAGCTCTTTAACAAAAAGAAAACTCACACCAACTCCTCCAGTTCAGCACATAACTCATTCGCACACTCCCCCCCTTCGGACTGGTAAGGCAGTTTTACCACCCCTGATCACTCAACCTGACCACACGTGACACAGGTACCAAACTCTGGGAGCGGGGAATGGGAGTTAACACACTGGACAAATTTAAGCTGCCACCACTGGATCCTACCACACTGGGGAATCCAGACACACACACTACACTCTGGGAACAACCACCCCCCTGAGCTAGTCTTTTCTCCTCACACTTCTTCTCTATCCTATCTACCCACACAAACACACATGGGGATAGGATTTGGGATTGGACACTGGACCCAGCAAGGGATTCCTAATCTATGGGAACCTCCCCCTCTACTGGCGTCCCGCCCTGTCACTTTCTCTCATCTGCCGCTAACATAAAGCGCAGAAACACATTTGAAAATGACACTCTTGAGGAAAAAAAAAAAATCAAAATCAATAATCCCAAACATGTGACTATCTGAAAAAACAATTGCAGAGTTTTGTAATGTAGCCAGTTGTCGCTATGGCACTTCGCAAACACAAGTCCAAATCCGCACCGCTGACCCACCAATGTTAGAACTGGCTATTTCTGGTAGGCTAAGGCTGACGCCAAAGCCAGGCAGAAACCACCAATCTAGTCAGGGCAAGGAAGTCACACGCCAAGATAACCCCTGCTCACCCCCTTGGTAGCTTGGCACGAGCAGTCTAGGCTAAACTCGGAGGCAATGTGTAAAGCATTTGCGTCAGCGCACAATAGCAACAACATACTAGGTACACCACAAAAGAGACTCCACACAAGGTTATTATAAAAATACCTTTTGTATTGTAAAAGCACATCAGATAAAATCACACATATACATGGTGCCAATTGGCACGGGCAATATTCACATGGGATTATTCACAAGACAGGGCCACATAGGCCACTGTCATATTCAACACTTTCCGAAATAGAAATACTTGTCAGAAATTAGAATAAGCATATAAAATCACTGTAGCACAAAGTAACAGTTATGAATCACATCCAGTAACTACTGGGAACAGGTAAGTACACACTACGCAACCCTAAACACCTTAGGAGCATGTCACGCAGGTAACCAGGACCTCACTAGGACCCCCTGTACTAGAAAGAACACCCACCTAAGGATAAAATCCACTTAGGGGTATAAATCAGAACACATTACCCATGATGCATGAATATACATTCAGAGGAGTAGTAAAGGGAAACACCTGACGCATAAACCTACACATTCAGCGGTGTTTAAGAACAGAGCACTTGATGCAATAAAATACATTCAGGGGTGCAGCGCAAGTAGACACATGATGACTAAACATTCAGAGGTGCAGCGCATGGACAAAGACACATAATGCAGAAAACATTCAGAGGTGTCAAGAGTTATACCATAGCGCAAATATCACAGGAGGCCTAAAAGCCTTCAGAGGTGCAGGAATAACACATGATGCAAAAGATCACATTCAGAGGTGCAATAACCATACCATTGCGCAAACTCACATAAGCCACTACCTGTGGCAGTCCCTAGGCCAATGGCCTTGTTGGGGCTCAGACGCCCTGAGTCTCAGTGTCAGGGTTGCGCTGCCATGCAGCGCCAGTCTCAAAGTACCAAAAAGCCTAAACGTAGCAGGTGCCCACTAAGTGCTGGGCACCTGGAGAACAATAAAACTGCGCCAGGGCCCTCACTGGCCCTTAGGCGCCAACTGCGCCACACAGGCTCTGGGCATAGCACATGCCCCAGACGTTGGAGCCACAGAGGCTCTAAAGCAATGATGCCAACCGTTGGAGCCACACAGGCTCTTACAACAATGATGCCCCCATGAGCCTCACCGGACTCTAGCCCTCACACTCAGGGGCAGGAGGGGACGAGCACCGAAAACATGCCCCGAAGCCCCCCTCTCGAATATGGCCCTCTCTGGAGCCAAACGGGCTCTACACACCGTTGGGGCGGCCCGCTGCCATCCGGGGCCGCCCTGAAGCAGTGCCTCCAACCCGGCACCAACACGAAGAAATGCGGGCCCTCAAGAGCCCCTCGCGGGCTCTGGGCTCACGGTGGGGCGACCCACTGCCATTCGGGGCCGCCCTTCCTTGGTGCCTCGACCGGCACCACGAGAACCCCTCTGCTCCCTCACGGAGCAGCAACAGCACTGCTCCCGTCTCACCCGGTCCACACGGAGCCGCCCAGCCCTTCAACTCACCGGGCCTCAGGGGCGGCTCCTCCGGGCGGCGGCTCTCTTCTTCTGGCCAGCGCGGGGCTCCTCTTCCACCACGGAGCCCCGCCGGGCCGCTCAGACGCTCTCCTCTCGCTGCAGGGCTCCCTCGGCACACGGGAGCCCTGTTAACCGGCCGCCATCTCTCCGCGCCTTCCTCCTCTTCCTCCCGCCTCACAGGCTGCGGGGCGGGTCTTCCGGCCGGCCGCGCTGGGATTGGCCGGCCGGCCAGGTACTTCCGGGTCACCGCGGGCAGCGCGGCGGCCCGTGTTCAGACAAGCAGGCGGGCAGGCAAGAAGAATATCGGCGTGGGCAGCCGAAGGTTGAAAAAAATTCAAAATAAGCGAGGTGAGCACTCGCAAAGTAAATAAAGCGCTCCCAGCGCTAAATGACGATCCACAGCGCTCCCAGGAGCAGGACTAAAGCGCTCGTAAGCGCTAGAGGAAATTTAAAGCGCTCCCTGCGCTAAGAAGGACAAAGCCAGCGCTCCCAAGCGCTACACAGCAGGCAGAGCGCTCCCAAGGCGCTAGATCACAAAGTCCCAAGGTCCTTCCAGCAATGCAGCTCCACCATGCTGCACAAAGGTCCCAGAGAGTCCCAGGGGGCTAAACAAAGTCCCCCCCATCAGCCCAGGCAGGGCAGAGGGTCCCCCAGGAGTCCAGGCATCCAGGGACTGGGCAGCGCCCACCCCTGGTAGATCCAAGTCAGCCACAAGAGCTAGCACAAGAACAACTTGGAAGGAGACTCATCCCCTTCTTATACCTAGAAATGCCTTTGAAGTACTTCGTGCAAGGGACCCTGAGTGCTGGAATGTTTCTGGTTTTCGTCTTCCTGACAGCTTCAGGGCCAGAGGTGACAGTGGGCCGTCAGGATGGAGAGCTAGCAGGATGGGCGGCAGGCACAGCCCGGCACCACCAGACGCTCTTTCCTCCCATCCCTGACAGCAGAGGGGCCTTTCATCCACGGCTGACTCAGACCCCCTCCTCTGGGGCCTTGCAGACCCTGCAGACCCTGTCCTACTCAAACCGGACAGTCCATCCACCAGCAGGTCCAGGCACTCCTGGGCAGTCTTACCAGCCAATCACACGCTAGCACCAACTTACACAATTATGCCAACTTCCAAAAGTGGTACTTCTAGACTAGACACAGTCATGCTGCATACATCATTTTGCAGCATTCATTCTCACGAGTTCACACATATCAAACTCGACCCTGCACTCCCCACGCATCAGGAATCTACCATGGGCATACATATTCCCCATTAATTCCTATGGGAGGGCAGGCCATTCACCCTTCATACAGAGAGCTCCAGCACTTTACACTGTACCACAGTGAAAAAAGTGCGCAGAGGCCTAGAATCACCAACACCAGGTTCCAGAAACAGGCTAGGAAAAAGCAAAAAGTCTAGGGGTGAACCTGCCCAAAGGGCCGGGTCCAACAGGTTCCTAGATTGTTTGAGTAGTTCAATACCCCCTCTGTTGACGGGGCATGTTGCATTACTTGTGAAGATGTGAAATTAGTGTCAACAGATTCTGTCGTCAGAGATATGGAATCTGAGGTCCCTAAGGCTAAAGGAGCCCTTTTAGCTGATCGAGAAACAACTTGCCTTGGGAGTCATTCAACATCTTCAAGACAGCCAAACCTGTTCATAGTTGGTGGGCCAGGCCAGCGTCTAGGGAAATCTTGGTATTTATTCGAGTACCCCCTCCATGTCTGATGGCGTACCAGTGACCAGTCACCTTCCTGGGTATGCGTTGGGCGTGGCGGATAGAAGGACAATGGCCTAGGTACAATGGGAGAGCCTTCGCCATCAATGGGCCATGAGCAGATATGTTGGGCCGTGTAAGGGCCCTCAAATGTCACCACTATACAGTCCCCAGGACTGGATTTCCTTGAGGGACCCACCCAGGGGACTCGACGAACCATTAGGACTCTGCTTCTCCGACCATTTGGAATCGGTCTGTTCACATTGAGCCAGTGCATTATCTTATTCTTCAGAGACCAATGGTTCTCGTGATGGTCATTTTCAATCTGGGGGACGCCCGTCAACACGACCACGTAATCATTGGCCTCCGGAGGAAGATATATACAATATAGCCCCCTCGAAAATTATTCTTGGTGCGTGGGCCCTGGGTCGGTTGGTGAACAGCTTCGCTGGCAGTTGACCTTGGGGGAACGCCAGCATTGGGATATACAGAAGTTTGGGAGGTGGGGAGCTTAGAAGTCCTAGTTGGAAGAACAGCAATTTTTCGATCCACCCCCACAGTTCGAGGTTTGGGAACAGGCCGTGTTATAGCAGGTGCTGGAGGGGGAACTTGTGGGACTTGTGGGGCTGAGTCTTCTACTAAGAGGCCTTGATTTTCTAGACCTCGCAAGCCGAGAGTAGCCAAGGCTATAATGCTCTTTTCCATCTCTAGCAAATTATTTTCAATGCGTGAAAGTCTGAGGTCTAGGGGAGAGAGGAGCCTCTTTAGGGTTTCCCAAACTATACCTATAAATTCCCCATCCCTCCCTTCCTGGCCCTCTAAGTGTAAGCCCTCATCCTCTGCAATTGTGTTAATAGATGCAGAGGCTGTTCCCTCTTTAACCTCCTCTCGTTGTGCCTGTGCCAGAGAGGCACACCCTCCTGGTGCATTAGTTGCAGGCACACTTCCCACATTAAACTGGTGTGCCACAGCAATTTTGGCCTTCTTTCGTGAGTAGGCGGACCTAGAATTGCGTTTCCTTTTAGGTAGTTTACCTTTAGTGTTGTTACATACAGGTATGTCTGAATTACCAGAGAAGGGGAATTAGTGCTAGCTTGCTGATTGGGAATAGCCATGGGTAGGTTCTGATTGTCTAGCTGGATTGCGGGACACAAGGATGAGGGTGAAGTAAATAGGATCGGAGTCTGATGGACGTCTGCTTGCGTAATTACGCAACGAGGAATGGCCAGACGCTCCGGAGTTACAGCAGTTGCTATATGGCCCAAGGAGGATTTTTTTGACATGGCAATGTCCTGGGACAACCTTCTAGCAGCAGCCAAATCCAAGGAGACACGAGTCTGCAGTTTGGAAATTTCTTTGTCTATGGCTAAATTAGTGTGAGTAATGAAATCGTCCATGGGTCCGTTTGTTAGTGGCCCACCCTTGGCAGCCCTACTCCGGGTTGACCGGGAGCACATGACTTGACAAAGTAGGCACACCACCGAAGCCAACAGTAAGGGAATACAATAATATAATAATAATCCAAGTGGCCGAGCAAAGGGCGATAGAGGGTGGCCCAGTCCAGTCCTCTCCGTCCTCAAACGGCCCGCTCTTTGCCCGGTCTTCGCCCCGAGCTGCGTCCCGCGCTGCGGGAGGTTGTGGCTATGATATAGGGGGTGTGGTGGGCAGGGGGCGGGCCAGCAGGGAGAGCGGACCGGAAGCTGGCCGTCGGTCTTGCAGGGACTCCTGGATGTTGGAGTCCCCGCACGCTCGCAGCCCCGCTGATGCCTCTCACCCGATGCCGCCTTGGTCGTTACTCCGTCGGTGATGTTGCCCAAGGACCCACAGAACGATGCGGCACCCGCGGAGCGGGTGCGGCGAGGTGTGGGCGGGATTGCAGAAGAGAAAGCTGCTGTGCCTCTGCGCTCGCCGAAAGGACCTCCGTGAAACAAACAGGTAGCCCACAAGCAGAAGGGGAGGAACACTTTAAGAATCCTCCGTTGGGCGGGGGGCGGGCCAGCAGGGAGAGCGGACCGGAAGCTGGCCGTCGGTCTTGCAGGGACTCCTGGATGTTGGAGTCCCCGCACGCTCGCAGCCCCGCTGATGCCTCTCACCCGATGCCGCCTTGGTCGTTACTCCGTCGGTGATGTTGCCCAAGGACCCACAGAACGATGCGCCACCCCGGAGCGGGTGCGGCGAGGTGTGGGCGGGATTGCAGAAGAGAAAGCTGCTGTGCCTCTGCGCTCGCCGAAAGGACCTCCGTGAAACAAACAGGTAAGTGTATTAGTCCACGTGGGCTAATAAATTAAACATTACAACCCCCTGAGTGCACTGTTTAGGATCTTTGTATATTATGAGGTCAGAATACATACCAAAAATATAATGTAGGTGGTTTCTACATTCTTCCTCCTCTAGAAGTTGCTGGGTATCCCTACAGAATGTAATCTGGGGGGGGGCGACGGACTGTGACGTTGGTGGCGACGTATCCAGTGGAGGTGCTTTCTGCCGCGTCAGTTATTGAGGTGCCGTATATCTGGGCACTTGTTCACAATAATGTGGCGTCGGTGCTGAATCTGTCAGAGTGGCAACGCTAGTGGAGGTGGCGTAAATGTCACTCTCAGGCCCTAGCCATGAAGAACTTATCTTCCTGCTCTTTTATGGCCTTGGGGTGCATACGGAGGCAGGAACAACATGCCCAGTAGTCGTGGTTCGACCTGAGGCACCAAAGGCTCACTGAATGGAGGTCTGTAGAAAGGTAGGATCCTTCTGCATGGTCACCCCCACTTTTTGCATAGTGTTAAGCTGTGATTGGACTAGTCTGACTGGGATCCCGCTAATCAGGACCCCAGTCTATCTGCTTTCTCCCTAAACTGTGATGTTCAGTACCTAGGTACATCCCAGATTGGAAACTGGGGTATGCTGGTCAGTCCCTAGTATATGGTACCCATGTACCCTGGGCATAGGTACCCCAGAGCTCTCCTGTGGGCTGAAGCAGGTATTATGACACCCATGAGAGACAATTCAAAATGGAACTACAAGCCTGCCATTGCAGCCTGTGTAAGTTGGTGCATGCACCACTTACTAAAGATATAGGTTTACTATAGCTAAGGGTCACTGCACTTAAAACCTATAAGTCACCCCTATAGCAGACCTTTACAATCCTGAGGGCAGGGTGCTTGGTTCTAAGTGAGAGGGTGACCCTGCATGAGCAGGACACCCCTGCAGCCTACGGAGTCCATTCTCCCAGGTTGTCAGTGAAGCAGCCATATACTAGATAGAGGGTCACCGCGTAAACATGCGATGACCATCTCGAAAATGGCTACAACGAATCCAATCATGTTTGGTATCAAAAATTCTGGGAATCATACCCCCACACCGTAAACAGTGTGGAAGGTATGATTCCAAGCACTGGAAGAGCCCTCCGTTAGGCTGTCCGTGTTCCCGGGACCAGCTTTCTTGACCCAGACAGCACAAAATGGTTGCTGCCAACCAGATACACATTTCTGCCTTCCTGCTGCTTAGCCAAGCTCGAGCAGAGGAAGGTGGAACAATAGGCATCCTGTCACAGGGAGGTGTGACCACCTCCCAGACAGGATCTAGTGTATTAGAGCTGGGTGGGTGCGCTTGCCAGCACCTGAAAGTCTGCATGAGGGGCACATTTGTTGTTCCTGTGCATAGTCAAGCTCAAACCAGTTCGGGGAGCCGTTGGCTACAGCTACGGCGCAAAACTGGACAAAGGACAAGGGAGTAACCTCCCTTTGAGTGAAGGAGTCACTCCCCTGCATTCGCAGGCACCTCAATACTGCCAACCTGTCTGCTCATCCCAAGCTCCTGCGGACTCCGAAGGGTTTAACAACACAGGTGGTGGTTATTTACGTTTCCTGAGGCCCGACAACTACGATCGTCCAACCAAGCCCTCGCCGCAATTCCGCGCGTTCATAGATCCACCTTGGGGGGAAGATCCTTCTCCTACTTAGCGGCCAAGACCTGGAATTCTCTCCCCACCCACCTCCGCCTTACACAGAACCACCTCTCCTTCAGAAAGCAACTTAAAACTTGGTTATTCGATAAGTAAAGTACCCCCCTCCCTCAAGCGCCTTGAGACCCTCTGGGTGAGTAGTGCGCTATACAAATTTTTGAACTTGAACTTTCACTACGTTTGAGGTCAGAATCCTTTGTGGGGGCTGCATTAACTGAACCCCTGTGTATGCATACTTTTGCAAGTGCATATGCTTGTTGGCAACTTTGCGGCAAGTCAATTGGGCTCCAAGTAGCCCCAAACTCCGGCAGCTTCTCCCACCAAGATCTTCAACCAACTCGCCTCGTGGGCACTGTGGCCTGCTACTTCTGGTGAGCTGCTCGAGGTCCTCTCGCGACTCCTATGCCTCTGGCCTGTGGGTCCATTTGAGGTTCACCTTTGTTTTCCTTTGGCTCCCCTGATTGCTCAGGGCCTGCCCCGACTCCCCTGCTTGTGGTTTGTCTCCTGGACCTTGCTGGTCCTAACGTGCACCTTCTTGACTTCCCTAATGGGTTGCATTTGCCAAGGTTTGTTTGTGCTCCCGCCAGACACCGACCCCTCAGCACTTGACATCCTTTGTGGGACAGCTTGTATCCGGCTCCTGGTCGACCTCAGCATCGTCTGGTCTCCACAGCTGCAGAGTCAAGGTAATCAACATCATCCCTGAAGCACCCGACATCGGATGGCATTCATCTTCCAAGTCTCCCGGTCACTATCGAGTGACATAGACTCTGTCCCCTCTGCTTTCAGGTACTCTTCTTCAAGAACCCAAGTTTGGATTTCCACAGACACTTTCTCCTCTTCCAGCAGCAGCACTATCCTGAAGTTCTCTATTAGATTCAACAGCGGTTTCCAACGTCACTTCACACCTATACACCCGGCTTCCCTGGAATAGCTAACTTGGGTACCACGATATCCACGGGTGGGGTGGCTCTCCAACCTTCGGTCTTCCACTGGGTTTCTTCAGGGTCCACTGGGAAGGGTCCCGAGTCTTTAATATTCCAACCATGACTTGCATATAGACTTGTATGGAGCATGCAGTCGTGTTCACACACTGCATACGCTCTCCGTGGGGTCCATATCTACTCACCTTGGGTGGTTCCTTGCGGTCCCAGCAATTATACGTCCTCTTGACATAGTCCTGATTCGAGTCGTGGTTTTTATACCTGTAGGAAGGTGGATACCCGACTATGGTTACCCCAGATTTTTTGCCTAGTGTTTAGCTGGTTTTCGACTTAGTTGGACTGGGAGCCTGCTAATCAGGGCCCCAGACTATCTGCTCTCTCTGTAAAATGTACTCCATGTACCTTAGGTACATCTCCAATTGGGTATTGGATCACCTTATCAGCCCCTGTACAGTGTACTGTAGGTACCCAGGATATAGGTGCATCCAAGGCCTACCAGGGGCTGCAGCATATCTTTTGCCACCCCTGGCTGGCTATCCAATCTGACACAACTGGCTGATCACTCAGCTGGGGCAAGGTGGTGTAAGGTGGTCACCCCTTGCTTAGATATAGTATACCTATATCTAAACCTATATCTGGACACATATACACCTATAAGTCACTCCTATGACAGGCCTTAACAATCCTGGATTCAGAGTGCTTGGTTTTATGTGAGATGGTGCTCTAGCATGAGCTGAGCCTGTCCGCAGCTTTCGGGACCAACTCCCTTAGCTGTTCTGGGATATTGCCATACCATATACTCTTAAGTGCATTATAATCCTCACGGTTACTTGCTAACTTTGGTTTGGCTTTATCAAAACATGTCATGTAAGGTGTCATACGCTTTGGAATACTACCCCCTCGCCAGTTCTGGCGACGGGGGTAGCATTCCACCCTTCTAGAGGGAAAATACATGTTACTTTGCCTAAACGCGGTTAAATCTAACCAGAGCCTCAGCATCACAAAATGGATGCTGCTGCCACAGACACAAGTCTGGCCTCCTGCTGCTGACCGAAACTCCAGCAGAGGAGGCCTGGACAAATGGTATCCTGTCACAGCACCACCCCAGACAGGCGATAGTGGATTGGGGCAGGGAGGGCTGAATGAAACTAGACACTGCCTGGGGCGCACAAGGCGTCCCATGCATAGTCCAGTTCAAACCGGTGCTGGGGCACTCCAGCCCCAGCTCTGGTGCAAAACTGGACAAAGGGAAAGGGGTGTAACCACCCCCTTCCTGGGTCCCACCCATGGGAGGGACCTAGCAGGTGATCCAGCCCCTAGATTTGGAATAAAGGTAAGAGCTGTGCCAATGCAATTTAGATCATCCTGACAAACTTTGAAACGAAACTCTGGACACTTCGACATCCTACTCAATGTAGAAGACTGAAGAATCTCCCTTGTGGTCAAGGAGTGGCCACCCTGTGCAAGCAGGCACCATCAGCGCATCAAGACTTTCTTTGCTGTTGCTCCCGCCGGAGCTCGAACGACAGAGACCGACAAGACCTGGACTCCCAGACTTCCAAAAGCCCAATCCACAGTCCTAGCAAAGCTTAGACCCGTGGAGGTGACGAGAGACGTGGGACCGGCCTTCTTGAAAAGTCGACGAAGTGCTTCCAGTGCAGCTCCTGAGGCACCCTCGACGTTGTGCTTTGGGGTTTGAGAAGCTCCAGCTCTGAGCAGCCTGTGCTCCAAAGATCACCTCTCCACACTCTCCGAGTGCTGCGTGGGGCCCTTTTGCACTTTTCCCGCTCAACGCGTTGTCCGGTCGCTTGCCCGTTGGCTAGTGGCCTCTGTGACGACGAAATCTTGAAACTACACTGCTGGTCTGGTTGCTCCAGACTGGCCCCAGCTCCCCTGAAATGGAGCCATCGATCTGACCTTCCCGGTCCGATCAAGAAGACATCTTAGAGTCCTGCGTGGGTTGCCTTTGCTAAGGCTTGGTGACTCCGAATCGAGTACCGACACCGCCGACAGCAAGAGCCTTTGTGGGACAGCTCGTGTTGACCAGCTGGTCATCATCGACCCTTCCTGGTCCACGAGGCAGCGGAGACAAACTCCTCGACATCACCTGATTGCAACCTGACATCGCCTGGTTCCTTCCTGGTTCCTCGCTGGTCACTGGCTAGTGACCTGAACTCTGTCCCCTCTGCTTTTAGGTACTCTTCATCTTCGATCCACCCTTGGATCCAACCGGACTCTTCTCTCCTGGCCGCCTGCAGCATCTTTTCCTCCAGGCTCCATAGAACTTCACGACGAAACCCAACACACTTTGCACCTATGCACCCGCTTCCTGTGGGTGAGGTAACGATATAACTCCGGTGCTCCTATAGTGGTTTACACCTCTAGTGTCCTAGTTTTAAGTGACTAAGTTCTAGTCCAGTCGGACGTCTCCGAAACCTAACACTTTCGGATTTTTACGCACCATTGACTTGTATGGTAAACGCGGTTGCCTATAGACTCTGCACCCGCATCCTGTGGGCCTCCTATATCCTAACCTTCGTTAGTCCAGTGTAGGCCCAGCGATTCCCTAGGCCCGAGGCCTGCTCATTGTTTGTGACGTGGTACTTATACCACTTTCTTAATATATGGTTTGAGTGGCCACCCGGCCTATCCATAATTGTGCAGCTTATTGTATGTTATACTGTGTTCTTTTTGTTTAACGCTTGTGCTCCTGTGCTCATAAAGAGTCAAGGGGATTATTCTAGAAATAAATACATATATTTTGTAATATATAACTTGTGTGGTGTCCTTTCATTTGGTATTTAAAAGGATTGCATATGGTAAAACAGCTGGCTTCACATGCCCTCTTGAGTTTAGCCTTAGACTGCTTTTGTCCATGCTACCCCTAGGATAGCTGGTCTATAAGGTTGACTTACAACCAATCACCATAAGGGTTGTTTGGACTGGTGCACGGTGCTCACTAGAATAGTGATCATCATATACCAGGCCAACTTCTCACAATACCACTTTCTTAGTATATAGTTTGCCCCCCCCCCCCCTCTGGGGCTCACTATGTATTAGTGCAATTTACAGTGATATCTTTGCTAAAGTATTAAGTGGTTTGTGTCCATCTCCTTGTAGGAGATACTGTAACGTACTAGATAGTGTTATATAATAAATACATATTTTTAGAACTACTTGGTGTGGTTCTTTTTCATGTAATCTATACTATAAGATTGTAGTCTGGTAAAACAAGCTGCTTAACACTCCTTCAAGACTAAGCCTGAAGGCTGCTCTCCACAGCTGCCACTTGGATAGCCTTCTAAGGTTGTCGGAGACCTCCTAAATCACCATAAGGGTTGTCTGGACAGGTACAAGGTGCCCATTTACCACAGTGGACATCATATACCAGGCTAGCTTCTCACAGGGTCCATAATGGACATCTGTCCTTCACAATCCATACAGGGTTAAAACCGTATTTCTTGGGAGTAGACATGGTACTGCTGTGAAAAGATTTTTGATCAGAAAATTCCTCAGAAGAACGACAGGGTGGAAAACAGAAAACAGACGTTATTGTACCAGGGCGGGAGCTTTATGGCTCCGGTGATGCTGACTGAAATCACTATTTATTTATTTTTAAAATGTATAAAGTGCGGCTTATACCCGTGGGTGTCTTGGCGCTATAACTCTGCTTATTGTCTCTATGATAAACATTATCGGACTTCAACAGTGATGCAATGAAATTTATTGGTCAAACAACCAAGTTTTTAACAATTTTCTAAACTGAAGTAATGAAGGTGAAGATCTAATCGTCATCGGAAGGGTATTCCAGAGTCTGGTGGCGGTGTTTGTAAAACATCTATCACCCCATGTGACCGTCCTGGTCCGTGGCACTGCCAATTGGTGCAGCTGTTCAGATCTAAGTGATCTGTTAGGTTGATAGAAAAAAAGCTTCTGTTTAAGAAACACCGGGCCAAGACCGTTTAATGCTTTGAAGGTGAGGCACAAGGTTTTAAATCTGATCCGATTTCTCACAGTTAGCCAGTGGTAGTTCCTGATTACTTGCTTAATAGATTGAAATTTGGGAGTGCCAGATAATAGCCTTGCTGCGGCATTTTGGATAAGTTGTAATTTGGCCACCACCCGGGATTGAGCGTTTGCAAATAATCCATTGCAGTAATCCAAGGACGAAAGAACCAAGGAGCTCACCACTGTTTTTCTTGCGTTGTCTGGAAGAAATGGTAAGATTTTTTTGAGGAGTCTAAGTTTGTGAAAAGCGGACGGTGCTACTTGATTGGCATGGTTGGCAAAATTCAGCTTTTCATCAAAAATTATCCCTAGGTTCCTAACCTTTTGAACGGGTACTGGAAGAGCTCCAAGGGGGGGGGGGGGCACCAGACTGAAGACCACAGCGGAGATAACTTTCCAAAAATCATTACCTCAGTTTTCTCTGAGTTAAGTCTTAAACAGTTCTCCGCCATCCACTCCTTAATTGCCAACATGCCTTCCTGAAACCGAGCGGCTACTTCTTCACCATCATTCTTGATGGCAAGCACCAACTGGGTGTCATCGGCATATGTGGTAAGGCTCATCCGGTAGTTTTTAATAACCCTAGCTAAGTCCGACACATAGATGTTAAAAAGTGTCGGACTTAGAGATGAGCCTTGCGGAACGCCACATGGTAGGGCAAGATCAACAGATTTAAATGATCCCAATGTTACTGCCTGCGTTCTACCCGACAGAAAAGAAGCCAGCAGAGCCTTAGCCATTGAGTGAATGCCCATTTCTTCGGCACGGTCAATCAAGATGGAGTGATTGACCGTGTCGAAGGCCGCTGATAGATCCAACAGGACCAATACCGCTGTGCCTCCTTGGTCCCTGATGGTCCTAATATCATCAGCAGCCTTAATAAGTGCGGTCTCAGTTCCATTCATTTTGCGAAACCCAAATTGAGAGTCGTCAAGAAGGCTGTTTTGTTCGATATATTCTGACAATTGCTTATTCATTGCTTTCTCCGCAACTTTGGCTAGGAACGGCAGGCTAGCGATCGGTCTGTAATTTTTCAGTGTAGTTTTGTCTAGACCAATCTTTTTAAGGAGAGGTTTCAGTAAGGTGTTCACTAACAAGGTCAGTTACAGGGGAGAAAATTTTAGGGGGGCAGGGATCTAAGGCTGAGCCCGTTTTTATAAGCCTAATAAAATCCGCTGTCTCCTCCTTCGTTATCTCCCTGAATTGAGAGAATGAACACTCAAGAGGCTTACTTGGTTACATAGGTTTAGGTTTAACAGGGGTTTTGGTTACTGAACATTCGGAGTAAATATAATTTACTTTTGAAAAGAAAAAGCCTGCCAGTGCGTTGCAGAATTCCTGTGAAAGGGGCGGGCTCAGATCTACCGATTTCCCTGCCAATGCTTTTACCACCTCGTACAATTGTCTACTTGAGTTTTTGGAATTTTCTATTTGCTGCTCAAAATATTTCTTTTTTGCCTCCTGAATCATTTTTTTGTAGACAGCTAATGTTTCTTTGTATATAGATTTGCTTTTATTATCATAGGTCTTTCGCCAGATTCTTTCCTGATTCCTACAGATCTGTTTTTGCTTTCTTAAGGTTTCTGAGAACCACGGGGCCGAAGGCACTTTCCTGTTTTTAGAGATGGATTTCAATGGCACATGTGCCTCCACCGCATTGCCCACCCAGGTGAAAAACTGATCCACTGCTGCGTTGGGTTCTGCCAGAATAACGGGACAGGACTTAGTCAAGGACATTCCAAAGATCTCGTAATCAATGTCCTTCCAGACTCTAAACTTTTCCTGTGTTGGAGGGGTCCCTTTAGGGGTAATAACCCGATTAATAGGAATTTGGCACAGAATGACATAGTGATCGGACCATGTAAGGGGCAGTACATCACTTATTACTAACTCATTAATGTTAGAGAAAATGCCATCTAATGTATGTCCAGGCTCGTGAGTTGGTACATTTATGAACTGATTTAGTCCTAGTGTTTCACAGTCAGCTAGTAAAGATTGAGTTTCAGAGTCCTCCGTTCTGTCTAAATGGAAGTTTAGATCTCCCAGGGCTATGAAGGGGTCGTCAATTGCCAATGGTTCCATCCATGACATAAAGGAGGACAGAAACTCAGATCGTGCACCTGGAGGTCTGTAAATAAGTGCTCCTTTAAGATTGTATGAAGGAGTAAGCTTGATGGCAAAATGTAATGCTTCACATCGAGTCCGACACCCTCACTGGCAACTTGAAAGATTTAAAAATGTCCAGATCCAGATCTGTCTGACGCCTGGGATTGTTCAACAGGTAGAAACGTCCCTCAGAAACAGAAAGTTCCAAGACATGAAACATTTTTCCTTACTTAGCAAACCGGTCAGATAACGCTGCTAACAATGACCCTAAAATATAAATATGTGTGGTAAAGTATAGAATTTAACTGTATAAAAATTCCTTTGGATACAATCTCAATGCTTTCCAGTCCTGTGGTGCAGAGGTAATTGCATTATATATGGAATGGTGTTTAGACCATGGGCTTGACATAACATTAAAATAATTTAAATACTGAATAGAAGATGTGTTTTGCATTTAACAGAAGTCCACTGTTATATAAAGGTATGTACCGTGATTGATGTACCATGATTGAGACTTGAACCCTGGTCTTTGTGTTGTCTATATGCACCATCTTTCATACACAATTACACATTTCTATTTGACCATCAAAACACAGAAATAAAAAGACAATTACAGATCGAACTAATACACAAATGTAATGTTTGAATTGACAAAGGAAAAATATATTATAATAATTTGGCTTTATTTCTAAAAGATGAAGCGATATGCTAGAATTTAACCTATCACTGTTGTTTTTGCTCCTAATGCATGCTCTCTTTTTGTCCACGAATACCAGGGCTTCAATTGAATCCAATGATTGTGCATATTAGATTCTGTATACTGTACCTGCACTGCTCCCACAAATCTAACTGAAGATACCAACTTAATTTTTAGCCTCAGTTTCAAATTCCTTCAGAATTACATAGCTTTTTAAACTTCGTAAGTTTACATTTTACATTTGTTGTGATTCTTCTTTCAAAGAAACAGTTGGTGGGCCGGACTGTTACCAAAGGAGACATTATTAGTTCATTACGTAGTGACTGAGGAATTTGTGTTCAGAGCAATGCTCAAAAAGCACAAAATACCATCCCCGCCACAGCATATTATCTTCTATATACAGGCACACCAGAAATGCTATGACAGAAGCTGCAGCTACTCACTCACCTTGCTGATGCCAAGCTCACAAATGAACTTCCATACTTCATGGGAGGACGCAAAAGAGCTGTTTCTCTGAATCATTGGATTCTGTTTACTTTCTCGAGCAGCTTCTGCCTGTAAGAGAAGAAAAAGGAACGAAACATGACAACATTCTGTACTCCTATTTCTTAGTTCTCTGTATTCATAGTTAAATAGAGAGAGTGGGAGCGTGTGTGTGAGAGAGAGAATGGGAGTTAGACTTCATGGTGGTAAGTAGCGAAGTCTGGGGAGTCTTGATTGTTCCCCTCAATGGACCCCAAGTATGTGAAGATGCACCATGAATATTTGCCTACATACCTCCCCCTTGTTCCTCTACAACCGTCTACCTCTCGTTTAATTGCACAGATGATAGATGAGCTGTTGTAAATAAAAGAAACTATAACATTTAGTTTTCGTTGTTATTCTCATGGCTGCCTCTATTCTCAACATTTGGAAAGACTGAAAAGAAAACAAGTGAATAGATGGAGAGAGCATTGGTCAAATTACACTGTAGAGAGAGCTGTACTTGTAGAATAAACATGGAGTATTCCAAGAGGCAGTCTTAAATTTTACCTCTGCTATTATTGGAACAGGCCTCTTGGGAACAAAATATGATAGCTTAATCCAAATGGAAAAGATGTGGATTCCGTCACAAATGAAGAAAACATTTAGGTGGTTGCCCTAATGAAGAAAATATGGATGCATTAACAAAGGAAGGAAACGTTATATTTACTGGACCAGGGTGTCAAAAGTAGCCCAGGGGACCAGACCCACACCAGACTTTAAATTCTACAGGTGGCTAACCTCTCAACACCTTAACTTGTAGAAACCTCTGAATTTTGTGCGTTAAGTCCTCAGAGTTCACTAGTTGTGTGCCCTAGTATCCTGAGGAAGGTGGCCTCTTAGCTGCATTATCAAATTAATTCACATTGGACTCTAAGGGCTCACTGAACCATTTTCCTTTAAGCCTCTCCCTCCTGGAATATGGGACTCCAATATTCTTTGATGCAGAGCATCCCCCCGCCGAGTTCTGAAAAAGATTAGAACCGACCAGGCCCAAGTCATCCTGGATTGGGCGACGAGAATATGGTGTCCAGAACTTCTGAGCATGAGCTTCTGTCTTCCAATCAGCCTGAAAAACCGTCATCACCTTTGTGAACACCTGAGGGGCACACGTGTTCCACTTTGCTGTGCCACTGTGAACCGTAGGTAACACTGATGGGCCTACAGGAAGAGGATATGAAAAAAGGCCTGCTGCCGCTTCGACGCTACCTTCCAGTCTTCAGAGTCAAGGGAAGATATGACCTGGGCCACAGTGAGCGTTTTAAATGTCTCCTTCTTCAGAAAGCCATTGAAAGGACGCAGATCTAGAATAGGGCAGAGGCCTTAGTGCTTCTTTGGCACAAGTAAGTAGCAGGAATAGCAACCACAACCTACTTCTCATTCCAGCACCATCTCAATGGCTTCTTT
Organism: Lissotriton vulgaris; assembly: GCF_964263255.1. Taxonomy (NCBI): domain Eukaryota; kingdom Metazoa; phylum Chordata; class Amphibia; order Caudata; family Salamandridae; genus Lissotriton; species Lissotriton vulgaris. The sequence continues at coordinate 929,949,494 of NC_141694.1, forward strand.
GACCATAAGAGCCTACACTTCCTGGCATAGCATGGAGAGGTAGTCCTCCATGAGCTGGTCGTAGGACAGTGGAATGGACAGGGCTGTTTCTAGGAGTGGGAGGGCGTAACCCCACTGGACAATTTGGAGTGCCCACTTGTCCAAGGTTTAGCTTGCCAATGGGGCCAGGTGATGCCTGATCTTGCCTCCAACAGGGTGACTGTGTCTTTATGAGGGTACACTAATGATGTTTTGAGGCTGCAGCTGGGTCAGTGGACTGGGCAGATCTCTGGCCTTGGTTCCCACAGGAGCTGTATGAGCTGCTTCTCTGGCCATGAAAATCCTGAGGAACCTGTTGGTTGTGGTGGCTTTGTTGGAATGACCTCAGCGGATTGCTCCTTCCATTGAAACCGTACAGTCTAAGTAACAGTGGGGCTGCGTGGGGTCACGGGGGGCATACGTACTGAGCGGAGATCCTACTCTCCCTGAAGTGCTCAAGCAGTGAATCTGCTTTGTCGCTGAACAAGCAAGTGCTATCGCAAGGCATGTCCCGAAGGGATGCCTCGACATCCCCTGAAAAGCCAGTTGATCTCAGCCAGACTTGGTGGGAGAATTTCACAACGAAGCAATGGCTCTGCCCAGTATGTCTCGCATGTCCAGCCCACATCTGTTGCTGAACTTTGCTGCGTCCCTGAAATCAGCAAAAACCTGGTTCAGACCTCCCTGAGACCATAGGCAGCACCTGTGCAACAGAGTCCCACATAATGTGGCTATATTGGCCCAAGAAGATGCAAGGTTTACCGACTACAATGCAAAGCTGGCAGAAGAGAAAACCCTCCTCCTGAATGTATCCAGCCTCTTGGATCCCCTATCCGGTGGAGTGGTAGAGAATAGGCCGGGATTCACTTTGGAAGTTGAGGCCTGCGCCACTAGGTTCAAAGGGGTTGGGTGAGGAAAGGTTGGTCACAAGGAGTGGACAGTAGTGATGTGCAATCGTCCTGTGCAAATTCCGGCCCAGGCCCTGAGCAAGACACTAGAGAGGGCTTCATTGAAGGGCAGCAAGAGTTCTGTGTGGGACACCCCAGTTGAAGCAGCTCCATTAAGACACCAGTCTTGACTTCCACGGAGGGTAGCTGAAGGTCGGTGACCTCTGCCACCCTCCTCACCACCATAGCAAAGGATGCCCCCTCCTCCGCAGCCAAACTAGAGGACATCAGGCCAGTGTCTGGTGAAGTGTCCATGCCACTGGCGTCACCTAGTTCCTATCAGTAGTCATCCTCCAACTAGATTAAAGGGTCTTCATGGAGATCACGGCAGCCAGAAGGATACTTAGATCCACGGCAGTAAAAATTCCCACAGGGCCCGTCAAAGGATTCCGGTTGGAGCTGGTGTCGACGCCGAGCAACGCCGGTTTAGCCTTGTATCGGAGTCACAAAGGACTATAGGCTCAGCATCGGAAAACATTTTAGGGCTGTACCCAAGTGAAGGTCATGGATTGGCGACTGCAGTCAGTCCAGATCCAGAGGGCCTGACTGGATTTCAGGCAGCGGTTCTCCCTTTGCACAAGTCCGAGCACTTCCAAGACCCATGGGAGCTCGAAGGCATTCCAGATGGCCAAGCAGCCAAAATAGTAGGTGCATGGCCTGAGTTGGGTGAAGGACGCTCCAGCTACAGAAAATTCAGAGAGGCGCGGAGCAGACCCAGGCGCAGGTCCCAAGGTGGAGTGTGGGAGCCAGGCCTCTACTTGTGGCATCGTCTGATGACTTGGACAGGCGTAGCAAAGTCGTACAGTGCTTCAACTTCTTGGATTTCTTATGTTTGTGGGACTTACCCATGTGACCAGACCTCAGAGGTGTAGAGGTTTCGATGTTGGGCCACCAGAAGCTTTGTCTTCCACTCCCGAATCTCCTTTGGATTCATGGTGCGCAGTCAGGTCAGTTCCTGGAGTCATGGGCTGGCTTCAGGCACCATAAGCAAATCAGATGGAGGAACAGACACTTGCATGTGACAGGGCCCACAGGGTTTAAAACCCACTGGTTTCTTAGAGGATATCACTAAAGCACACTGGTAGCAAAAGCCTAAAAAAGCCCATAAAATCTCCAGCAGTGGCCCTGCTGCAGGAAACGCACCTTACTGGTATCACATTCAAGGAGATGGACAGATGGGAGTTTAAAATTATAGTACATTCGGAATTCTCTTCTGGCTCCAGGGGTGTGGGTATCTTAGTTTAAAAACAATCTCTGCTAATAGTGCATAAAACAAAAACAGACGATCACGGCCACTTTGTGGTCATAGTAGGTCAATGGGAGAGGCGGTCTATCAATATGGTATCCGTTTACATTCCCCCTGCCCTACACACGGTAACAGTCCCAGCTCTTAGTGATTTCTTACTTGACCTTCCGGAAGGGGAGCTACTGATTGGAGGGGACTTTAATGCAACTATAGATGGAACTTTAGACCGATACCCTGCGAAGGCAAGCGTAACTGGCGTATCTCGCATTGGGAGTTTTATGGAGGCACTTGGGCTTGCTGACGTGTGGAGATGGCACCACCCCACGGCACGGCAATTCACCTTCCACTCTGGGGTACACAATAGCCTGTCCAGAATAGATTACTTTCTAGCTTCAGCAGATAGCCTGAGAAATATTGACAGTATAGAGATTAGGCCTAGAGGTATCTACGACCATTCCCCGGTGCTAATAACATACACATATCACCACAGGACGCGGCGCATGTCTATCCAATTTATCCTGGTTATTTACAGGTCCCCATGATTAAGAAGGCTGTCATAACGGAGACAAAACACTACTTCCAAGAGAATGTCATGTCGGTTAACTCTCAGACTACCCTGTGGGAGGCCTACAAAGCTGTGCTCAGAGGGAAGGCCATTGTCTCTATTACGGGGCACAAGCGAGGGAAGCAGCAGGAGCTGCATGATATAGAGCTAGAGCTGCATGGCGCTGAGGCCCACCACTCCAACGCCGGCTACATCCCAGAATTTGCGTCTTAAACAGCAACAGCACAGAGTACCTAAGGGAAGCTTCCAGGTTGCGGCTAAAGGCCACACAACATAATATATATGAAACGGGTACCAAAGCCGAAAAGCTTCTGGCGTGGCTGGACAAAAGGGAACAGGGTAATAAATGGACAGCGCGGATTCGGACGGGGAGGGACAAACGACAACGGACCCACAGACAATAGTACACACACTAGCACAACACTTTCGGCAGATGTATTCCATGATGACATTGGAAGAGGGGTTGACTTACATAAAAGATATTGATATGCCCAAGGTCACCCCGGATGCAGCTCTCACGCTTGAGGTGGATCTCACAGTAGAGTAGTTACAAGTGGCGATCGGGTCATTGCAATCTGGCAAAGAGGTAGGACCAAACGGTATACCCATTGAACTCTATAAAAAGACGGCGGGACTATTGCCCCACACCTGCTGCACATGTATTCCAACAGCTTACAGGTAGGCAAACTCCCGCTAGATCAGCGAATGGCCACTATAGTAGCAATACCTAAACCGGGTAGGCCTGCTGAAGAATGTACCTCATATCGTCCAATATCGTTGATTAATGCAGAGGCTAAAATCCTTGCAAAGCTCCTGGCAATTAGACTGACACCGCACCTTGCGACCTTGATACATCCGGATCAGTCCGGTTTTATGCCGGGCAGATATACGGCTCTGAACCTGAGACGCCTGCATGGTGTGATGGCCTGTATCCCATATCTTCAGGAACCAGCTGTCATACTGTCCCTGGACGCACAAATGGCGTTTGATATGGTTGAATGGCCCTTCCTGTTCGCTGTGCTTAGTCACTTTTGCGTCGGCCCTACATTTTGCGCATGGGTCCGTCTCTTATATACGAAGCCAGTGGCACTCGGTACTTCCAATGGACACATTTCCGATGACTTTCCATTGGCACGTGGCACACGCCAAGGCTGTCCTTTGTCGCTGCTGCTTTTTGCTCTGGGCATTGAGCCGCTGGCGGCGTGGATTAGGTGGGAGCCAATGATCCGAAGACTCAAATGGGCGGAAGGGTGGGAAGACTGCATCTCCTTGTATGCGGATGACGTACTGTTATATATGGCCTCCCCTAGGCGCTCCATACTGGTTCTCCTCAATATATGTGAGCTCTTCGGGCAGGAGTCTGGATACACCATAAACTGGTCCAAATCTGTACTACACGGCCCTGCACCGCAACTCCCTAAAGATTGCCCGCTCCAGGTCACGGACAACACATTTAAATATTTAGATAGATATATATATATATATATATTCACTGAAAAAACCATAGGTTATAGACCATATATAGTTAGGAATTAGCATTTACAAAACCTTATTTTACTCACACAAAACCATTGAAATTTCATATATAGTTAGTTGCACTAACTATATATCGCGCACCCGCAATCCACTGCTGATCATGTCACATATTACATCATTCATGACATGATCAGTGACATCACTGATGACACCAAAAACGCCCGTAATGACCTCCAGCAACCGGGGTAAGAGCGCTGCAAGTGCCCGTGTGTGACTGTTTGGAGAGAGGAGGACGACATACAATTTGCACAAGTGGTCGAGTGGGGTGGGTAGTTAGCCACCAAGGGACCATACAATATAGTGACTCTTTGTATGCCAGTTAGTTTAAAGCAATATATCCCCACACATAACAGCGGAATGTCAGGCGATGCACGAAGAGCCCGTGAGCTCGCTGCACAACAGATGTTCTCAGAAGAGCTAGAGAATGAAACTAGCGCTATTACAGGAGCAGGAGGGGAGGCAAGTACAGCAACACCAAGTAATGTTAGAACGGCCTTCAAGGAATTGGAAAAGCTCAAACGAAATGAGCAGTCCAAATGGTGGGAGGCGCGTTCCCTCAAGAGGTACTTGGATGTTGGGAGAGTGCCTAGAGGGCTGCGCATTATGCTGGCCCCCAACTATGAGTCGCCTAACCCCCTTATGATGGTAGCTTGGGGCCAATGCAATCTTGACTCTTCTTGCCGATTGATACAAATCTTGGTACAATATGCTGAGATTGACGGTGAGGAGCTGCAGAAGAAAATAGATGCTCTGGAGGAGTCAATAAAAACGCAAATAGGAGGAAAGGAGACCCCAGAAACAACAAAACTAAGGGAGGAAATGACAATAAGATTGGCGAAGGAGGAAGAGAAAATAAAGGCCAGAAAAATTCATAAATTTAAAAGGGACAGAGACGATTATGCCAACGGGCAAATCTTTACTTTTGCACGTCGTTATGATACTTTAAGAGCTGCCACAGCTAAGAACCGTGGAATAAAACATACGGAAGCAGCCAAAGTAACAGAGGATGATTCAGTGGTCTATAGTTCGGCCGTAGAAAGTGGCTCGGACAATGAGGGACCGAGAGACAAAAACAATGTTACACTGACTTTGGGGGAAGAGTTGGAAATTTTAACAGACAGCAGAAAAGACACCCTGAGGTCACGATTCAAGAACAAAACTGTGCAACAAAAACCCAACGCAGAAGGGGCAGGCGCAACGCAGCAAAACAAAGGAGAGCCAAGCAGGCGAGGTCGGGGCCGGGGAGCAACTCGGAAACCACGACAATAACTCCCGTTGCAGAGCCACCAATCATGGATAATGCTCAGGAGAAGGATGTAACTAATATCAACACATCAAAATCAATAATCAACCTGAGCTCCACAGTATTAAACAAGGCAGAAGAACAACTTCTGATGTTGGGTCTGAATTTTTGTCCGGAATCAAACTTTTGTTACACCAGAACAAGGGCAGACGTGTACCAATATATACGGAAATTAAAGTTGAAAAAACAATTTCTGCATAAATCATCCAATGAAAGCACTAATCCACCACAAACGAGATCAGGCAATGAAGGATTAACGGTGCAGGATATTGGCCTTTTTCACAACTTGTGTCAATTGGAAAGTGAGGATAGTCTGGGGACACAAGAAAGAGTTGCACTCAGTGGGCAATTGAAACCACGCACCCCATTTAAGCCCAAGTCCAAATATATCCCACTATCGGCCCGCGATGGATTAGATGCATTCAGTGAATCAGTGGTGATGTAAATTAAAAAATTGGCCCGTGCAAACAACAAGGGGGACAAAAAATACACAAGCCAAGAAAGAAGATTAAATCAATTGGTAAATATGCTACAGAATGCAGAATTGGTGATCCGCAATTCTGATAAGGGTGGAAACATCGTGTTGTGGCCAAACGAAGATTACCTTAAAGAAGCATACAGTCAGTTGGATGACATCAGGTGCTATAGAAAGAGTAATCCACACCATTATAGACTGATGCAGGAGAGTCTATGTAAAAAGTTGGTAGCCTGGAAGGGGCTAGGTATGTTGAGTGGGGATGAATTCAAATACATCAAAAATGACCACCCACTAACACAATATATATACTTCATACCGAAGGTGCATAAAAATCTGACCACCCCACCGGGACGTCCTATAATATCAGCATGTGGTGGGCCCCTGGAAAACTTGTCAAAATACGTGGACTACTTTCTACAGGCACATATGAAATCCTTGAACTCATACGTACAGGACACCGGAGATTTCCTGCGGAAAATTGAACAAATTGAATGGAAATCTGATTTCCTCCTGGTGACACTGGACGTCAGTTCATTGTATACTTGTATTAAACATATGGATGGCCTACGGGCATGTGAATACTATTTAAGCAGTAGGCCAATGGAACTGACCAATCATACAAAGATGCTTCTTGAAATGTTATCTTTTTGTCTAGAAAATAACTACTTTATGTTTAATGGCCAACTATACCAGCAAACCCAGGGTGTAGCCATGGGGGCCAGCTTCTCCCCAAGCTATGCCTGCCTCTTTATGGGGTGGTGGGAGGAGCTGGTCCTAAGGCGGAAATATACACACCAGTGCACCACCAATATAATATCATGGCTGAGGTTTATCGATGACCTTTTTATTGTTTGGCATGGAACTGAAGAAAGTGTTTTTAATTTTGTACAGGACATCAATGTTAATGATCTTAATCTGAATTTTACTTCTAGTATCAGCAAGGAGTCGGTGACATTTTTAGATGTGCGTGTTTTTCTAGATAATAATGTTCTTAGTACTACCCTTTTTAGAAAACCTACGGCGGGGAACACTCTTTTACATGCTACAAGTGCCCACCCAAAACACCTGATAAAATCAATCCCGTACGGTGAGATGCTACGCATCCGCCGTATATGCAGTAATGAAGAGGATATGCAGGTTAAACAACAAGAAAGTCTTTGTAGATTTGTGGAAAGAGGATATGGGGCCAGAACAGTAGAAACCGCCATCAGGAAGTCACGACTTAAAGCTAGAGGTGATCTACTAAAGTCCAGTGAAAAAGCGAGCCAGGCTCAGAGTACAGAAGGCAATTCAGTCAGACTAGTTTTGACATACTCCAGACAAGAAAAAGAACTTAGGAGTATAATAAGGCGCAACTGGCACTTTGTGCAGGATGACTCAGTTATAGGGAGCTTGATGTCCACCAATCCCTCAATAACCTACCGAAAGGGTATGAGTTTGGGCTCTATCCTAACAAAGAAAAGCAAGGAATGTTTTGGTAAGGAACCCTGGCGCCCTATAAGCAAAGGGTTCTATAAATGCTTTGCGTGTAAGGCATGCCAGCATGGTGTTAACACCAAAAAATACACCACGGTTATCCCAAAAATCACGAGGGAAATCAAACAACATCTGACTTGTAAAACGGAATTCTGTATATACATCTTGGAATGTGAATGTGGGCTAAAATATGTAGGGAGTTCAAAACTACCTATCCACAAACGTATCCTGCAGCACTTGCGTGCGATAACTAACAAAGATCAAAGTTATCCAGTTGCCAGGCATTTTGAGGCCTTCCACAATAGCAAACCTCAGTGTTTAAAATATTTTGCTATTGAGTCAATCCCTGCCACAAAAAGGGGGGGAGATAGGGAGGCCCTTATGCGTAAAACCGAAACGAAATACATTCTGGAATTTGATGCCAAATGGCCCGGGGGATTAAATACCACGGAAGACCTCCATACATATTTATGAGATGTTATCAGTAATATATGTGAGGTCCCCCATAGGTATTTGTGTAATCAACAACAAGACACGGCAACAAAATACCCATCTTACAATAAGGAGGAATTTAGGAATATACAATTGCTAGATTTGCACATATTTTGTACTCATATTAAATCTGTCTTTTAAAACCATTTTTTGTTTTTGGACAGATTATAAGTATTAATTGAGTGAAAATAATGATCAATTATCTCTGGCTGATTTTAGATATCAGGGTAGTTTTTATCCGGGTGTCTTTCTTTTTTAGCTGGTTTTAATTGTGCCACCGACTTCCTCCTTTTATAATTATGAAATTGTAATGTGTATAGTATTTTTAGCTGATGGTGCTCTTATTTACTATAGTGTCTTAGATCTTTGCAGTTATCAAGTAATGAACTGCTAATTAACATGAAGTACTGTATGAATTAATATGAATATGTCCCTTATATGAACTTTTTATTTATGAATTGTCCTCTAAGATGTTCCTAACAACTATGCGCTATAATGAATTTTACTTTTAACCAAATTGAAATGCGAAATGTAAAATATCTATACAATAATTTCACTAAATGATGTAAGCATGAGTCACTTTATCTATTATGCGCCTTTGCACGAGTTCACTTTTAAGGATTTATAATGGGGGATCCCACTGTAAAATTAAGTGAAATATTTATGAAATAAGCACTAGGGGTTGCAATAAGTGCCACAGATATCCTATGGAGGACTAAGGTGTTGGAAAATGATAAACACTCATAAACAGCAATGGGAAATTTCACTATCTATATGATTTAGTGAGCCCTTAATGAACTAGTGTAATTATATAGAGACTAAAACATTTTGTCGCTACTCATGTGGTTAATTGTAAATAAGTATTATGAATATGTTAATGGAGAATTTGTTTCATTTATTATAGTTTGAGCACGATAGGGTGAGCACTGATTAAAATTAGAAAGTTTTGCAAATGGATAAATAGAGTTGAAAATAAGTACGGAAACTCTAAAGCATTTATGCAGTTATCTTCTTTTTTCTAAAAAAACTTTAATTGTTGAAGGAATGGAGTTTTTTCTGAATATGGTACAAATTATTTGCATAATGAGAATGAGAATGGGTATATGCAAACGTATTTAAACAGTTATAAATGCTCCATTAATTTCAATGTATTTAAACGGATAGCATTTTCTCTATGTCCATTTGTACATGTGAGCACTTGCACTTTAAAAGGAGGTTGAATTTATGGCATCGTCATGTGACCAAGGCCGCAGGGACGGCCGAAACGCGTCATGACTAGCTGTTGGGGTTAATAAACACTGCAGAAAACTTCAGGAAGTGGTCCTTGCCTTGTTTTTTTCGCCTAGGAACGGTGAAAGTACTGCGAGGTATTGCAGAGATATATACATATGTATGTATATACATATACACATATATATATACATATGTATACACATATATATATACATATGTATACACATATATATATATACATATGTATACACATATATATATATACATATGTATACACATATATATATATACATATGTATACACATATATATATACATATGTATACACATATATATATATACATATGTATACACATATATATATACATATGTATACACATACATATACATATGTATACACATACATATACATATGTATACACATACATATATATATACATATGTATACATATATATATATATATATATATATATATATGTATACATATACATATGTATACATATACATATATATACATATGTATACACATATATATATATATACATATGTATACATATATATATACATATGTATACACATATATATATATACATATGTATACACATATATATATACATATGTATACACATATATATATACATATGTATACATATATATATATATATATATACATATGTATACATATATATATATATATACATATGTATACATATATATATATATACATATGTATACATATATATATACATATATATATACATATGTATACATATATATATACATATGTATACATATATATATACATATGTATACATATATATATATATATATATATATATATATGTATACATATATATATATACATATGTATACATATATATATATACATATGTATACATATATATACATATGTATACACATATATATATACATATATATACATATGTATACATATATATACATATATACATATGTATATATATACATATATACATATGTATACATATATATACATATATACATATGTATATATATACATATATACATATGTATACATATATATACATATGTATATATATATATATATATACATACATATGTATACATATATATATATATACACATATATACATACATATGTATACATATATATATATATATATATACATATATATATACACATATGTATATATATATATATATATATATATATGTATACATATGTATATATATATATATATATGTATACATATATATGTATACATATATATGTATATATATATATATATCCAACAAAATACCGGACTCCCAAAGTGAAGGGACCACACGGAAGCTTCATGCTGAAAACATCAGGTTTATTCACACCTTGCTCGTGGCATCGAGTATGGTTGCAGCCTCAGTGAAATGTTCTGGCCAAACGCGTTTCGGGATAGCCTTCTCCCTTCGTCAGTGGCGCTTCGTACTGTTAAGCGGCCGTCCCGGTCGCGAAGAGGACCCACCGCATTCAGTTACGGACCAGCAAACACCGTCCGGTGTTTGACATATGGAGGGAAGCTGTGTGAAGCGCAATTCCAGTACGTGCTCACACAAACAACGTTTGCACCTACAAAGCTGCGTGTCAGAAGAGCTGGTAGCCCCCTCAACCCACTGGGGCTTGAATTAAAGTACAATGGCAAACGAACTCGCATACCCACTTGGGAATTATTCACAGAGACTACAACGCCCAGAAGGCCGTTGCTACGGCCCCGCCCCCGCCCAGGGGCAGGTGATTGAACTGAACACTTTAAACACAGCGAGACCGCTTGCTTTTATGAAGCGCCACTGACGAAGGGAGAAGGTTATCCCGAAACGCGTTTGGCCAGAACATTTCACTGAGGCTGCAACCATACTCGATGCCACGAGCAAGGTGTGAATAAACCTGATGTTTTCAGCATGAAGCTTCCGTGTGGTCCCTTCACTTTGGGAGTCTGGTAATTTGTTGGATATATATATATATGTATACATATGTATATATGTATACATATGTATACATATGTGTATATATATATATATATGTATACATATGTATATATATGTATACATATGTATATATATACATATGTATACATATACATATGTATACATATATGTATACATCCAACGTAAGCACAGGAACCCTTTCGGGAAGGAGCCACACACGAAAAAGATGCAAATTTCTCTTTTATTTTCAAAAGCTCGCCAGCCGGCTTCTCTCATCAGAGTTCCTTCCAACTGCTGCCAAACATGTTTCGAGAGACCACGCTCTCTTTATCAATGGCATACGATGTAAGTCATTCACAGGTGCCCCCTTTATCTTTAGTCCCCGCCTACTGGGCGTGTACTGTCACCATGGCGTTATGGGCTCTGTAGTCCTTGTAAATACAATGGAGCATCTTGCCTTGACTTGACAAAATAAAACATCCAAGTGGATTGAAGGATTCACCTTTGCTTTCAGCCGGCCCCGCTTTTCAGCTCCTGAAAGAGTTTTTTTCTGGGACTCCCCTGCAGAGCCCCAGAGAGTTCGTGTCCTTGTTGACCTCAAGTGGGAACAACGCTGGTTCTGCTGAAACAGCAGCAGGCTTCTCCCCACGACCGGGACGGCCGCAATACATCCAACGTAAGCACAGGAACCCTTTCGGGAAGGAGCCACACACGAAAAAGATGCAAATTTCTCTTTTATTTTCAAAAGCTCGCCAGCCGGCTTCTCTCATCAGAGTTCCTTCCAACTGCTGCCACAACTGCTGCCAAACATGTTTCGAGAGACCACGCTCTCTTTATCAATGGCATACGATGTAAGTCATTCACAGGTGCCCCCTTTATCTTTAGTCCCCGCCTACTGGGCGTGTACTGTCACCATGGCGTTATGGGCTCTGTAGTCCTTGTAAATACAATGGAGCATCTTGCCTTGACTTGACAAAATAAAACATCCAAGTGGATTGAAGGATTCACCTTTGCTTTCAGCCGGCCCCGCTTTTCAGCTCCTGAAAGAGTTTTTTTCTGGGACTCCCCTGCAGAGCCCCAGAGAGTTCATGTCCTTGTTGACCTCAAGTGGGAACAACGCTGGTTCTGCTGAAACAGCAGCAGGCTTCTCCCCACGACCGGGACGGCCGCATGTACATATATACATATGTATACATATATATATATATATATACATATGTATACATATATATATATATATATATATGAGAAGGAATCCCAACCTGTCAGTGGATGACAGGCAACAGGGTGCAGACCTCAAAGCGCCACAGCAGACAGCCAAAAGCAAAGCTCACAGACGAGCCAACTCAAGTGAGTAGCAGGTTTAAACGTTTTATTAGAAGTAACGCGTTTCACTCCACTGGGGAGCTTGTTCACACAAAGGCACTCAAAAAAAGTGAAGGAATATATACAAGATGTAGGGAGGGGCTTGATTGGGAAAACACGCCCAAAAGTAAAAGAAAAAAATAAATAAAGAAACAGTGCATAAAATAAAACATGTTATTTGTCACATGAACAGAAACCTGTACCACATATAATTACACAATGTAAACAGTGATTGTGGCAATTGTAAATGGTATGATGTAAAATACAAACAAGGATCAAAAGCTTTCGATGACACTTAAAAATAGCTGGCTAGGAGCCAAAAAAGCAAAATAGCAAATGTCACGGCATAGTGCCTATGATGTGCTTATCAAGGGTTTAAGCAAGCCGGCAATAAAATCTAGAACGCAAACAACTCAAGACATAGTGCCTAATAAGTCCAGCAATGCCACAGTTTTCAAAATTGAAGAAAACGTCATATCAATGGAAAGCAGGTAATAATGGTACAAGTTAAATACTGCAAAGATAGTGCACAGCAGTAAATAGTAAAGTAAAAGGAAAGCACAATAAATTAAAAAATGAAAAAATCAAAAAAGATACAAGAGCCCAACCACAAATGTGTAAAGATAAAATGAAAAACAAAGGAAAGCAAGGGAACAAGTAATAACACTAGAGGCGAGAAAGATATACTTAACATGACGTGAATGCTTGGTCAGAACATATTATCAAAGAAATAAGATTTAAGAGCAGGCGTCATATCAAAAACGTGGCAATGAGCCAAGACCACCAGATGATGCCTTAACTGAACAAGAGAAGGAAAAGAGATCAACAGAGACCAAAGACCAATGGGTCAACAATTAAAGGTTACAGGAAACTTTTCAGATCCTCACTCAGATTAAGCCCGTTAGGGGCCTTGGTATCGAGGGACATAATGAGTTGAGATTCTCGCTGTCTCAACAATTTTTCACGGTCCCCACCACGACTGGGTTGAGGAACTGAGCAGAGGACTGTGTATTGTAAGTCCCTAAGTTTCTTGTCATGGACTGCTCCAAAGTGCCTGGCCACCGGGTAATTACTGTCACTATTGACAATGGCCCTGATGTGCTGAAGTATTCTTTGATGAACAGGCAGCTTGGTGCTGCCTATGTACTCCAGATTACATGTACACCTGAGCTTGTAGACCACAAACTCCGATCTACATGTAAGATATTCTTTGATGGGAATGGGCGTGTTGCTAAATGCAGTGACATATTCAATAGTATTAGTCGCAAAATTGCTGGCACGGCAGGAAGTGCACCTAAAGAAGCCCATTTTAGTGGTCTTAGTAAGTTTGGGTGGATTTTCAGGTGCTATCCTATCAAGAGCATCGCGCATGGATGGCGCACGTCTGAAAGTGATGGTTGGGGTTTCAGGTAGCATTGGACCCAAGATAGGATCCGTCAGAATGATAGGCCATTCAGTGCCAATGATACGTCTGATCTTTCGCTCCTGTGAGCTGAAA